>NW_024386948.1:2590641-3050641 GCF_900408965.1 Simochromis diagramma
TGATTGAATTGATTTTCAATTAACATGTAGTTTCCCTTTGTAAGTGCCAAGAGTTTGCAAATGAGCTGTATTACATGGAACAGACGGGCCTTACAACTGCTGAATTTTTAACAAGGAAGGCGATCACCAGGAAACCTGCATGAGGCTGTTTTTGTGTTTATAGATTTGCATGTTTTTATGCACTACAGTGCTAGAATATACAGCACTTATTTTATAAATACATTGCTAAAAAAAGAAACTTTTTTTTTTTTAATCAGAGTGCAACATCAAGTCAGTTAAACTTGTGGGATATTGATCTGGTAAGTAGCAGAGGGGGTTTGCTCATCAGTTTCAGCTGCTTTGGTGTTAATGAGACTAACAGCAGGTGCACTAGAGGGACAACAATGGCCCGACCACTAAAACAGGAATGTTTTTTACAGTTAGAGGTCACTGACTTTTTTCCCTCTCCATCTTTTCTGACTATTTTTTCACTAGCTTTGCGTTTAGCTACGGTCAGTGTCCCTACTGGTAGCACGAGGCGATACCTGGACCCTACAGAGGTTGCACAGGTAATCCAGCTCCTCCAGGATGGTGCATCAATTTGTGCCATTGCCTGAAGGCTTGCAGTTTCTCCCAGCACAGGAGACAGATTTCAGGAGACAGGCATTTACTTTAGGAGAGCCTGACAGGGCCGTACAAGACCCTTAACCGATCACCAGGACCGCTGTCTGCTCCTTAGTGAGCAGACATGCAAGAGCTACAAAATGACCTCCAGCAAGATGCTGGTGTGACTGTCTCTGACCAAACAATCAGTAGCAGTGCAGCCTGAGGGCTTGACTTCCTCTTATGGGCCCCTATGCTCACTGCCTGGCACCATGGGGTTTGATTTTTAGGATGTCTTTGAATTCAGCCCTCTGTAGGTTGATAAGTTTAATTTCCATTAACTGCTGTGGTATCCTTTCGTTTCTAAGAGATTACCCAATCCATATCGATATAAATAAGGTGGATTTAAAAGTGGCCTATCAGATATGCATAATCACATGGTTTTGTGTTTGTTTGTTTGTTTGGTTTTCCCTCTAGATTCCTTCACTTTTTTTCCACACACTACATTCCCCAGAGGTTATCAGCAGCATTTACAGCACCGGGACATGCATTAATATTCCCAGGTCCGATGACAGAGTGTGTTTGGAGCTATTCCTGTCTTTGGGTGTTGTAGATGCTTTGTCTGCTTCCTCTGTTTCAGCTTTGTTTGCATCTGCCCCCAGAGACCTTTATCGGCATGAGCATTTTGTGTCCCATTAAACTCTCAAGAATTCCCACTCTCCATTTAGAGCCAAGCACCACGACAGTGTGGGCATCGCAGAAATTCAGAGTTTGTTATTGTCACGCTGTTTCTGGTTTTATTGCCTCATGTTTCACATTTTGCCGTATTTTGAAATGGTGATATAATGTGTTGAGAATATTTTTAGATGAGAGGTGTCAGACACTGGCGTTAAGCTATTTTTGCAAAGATCGTTTGAGAGAAGAGAAAAATAGCGGTGAGGAATAGGTGGCTTTGGAGATGACCCCTACACTCCTCACTGCAACATTTCAGCACACATACAGTTGAGGCTTGGTGGAGTTTTTTGTCCAAAAATAGCATATTTAGAAGTACTTGGGGAAACATTCAGTCAGTGGAGTATCTGGTCACAACAGTGTTTACACAGCTCGAGTCATTTTCCACCTCCCAGCCCTCTTGACTTCCTGTGCGATGGAAATATGAAAGGCTTTATTTGTAACTCAAATGTTAAGAGTAGTTGATCATTTGTATGTCGACTGCAGGCAGGACAGGTGCTGCTGAAGCTGTCGGTGCATTACAGTCGGCACTTGTTTTCCCCTTCTCTCGTACTTTGAGATCATATGAATTCATAACTTTCACAAAATAACTCTTGATCTTAATGTAGTACATTTTCATCTGGATATTAAGAGAATAAAGACCCAAGACTGCAGCTATTCCTGCATATTTGTGCTTCCCTACAGGGTTTAATATTGTTAATTAAACAACAGTTTAACATCGAGTTTTCATATTGCTCCCTTTCTAATCCTCTCGATACGCTCTGATCTGGATGACTTGGACTAAAGATAGACACGTCTTTCTCTTCCTCCTCCTCCCACATACTCAACCTCCTCAGCGCTGGGTGCTTACTGCGCTTTCTTTTAACAGTTTGAGATTTTTGTTCTTAGAAAACACTCTGCATGAAGAGATGAGCAGCCACTGCGAGTTTACATGAAAACCAAAAAAAACAAAAAGAGACTCCAGAAGGAGACTCCACGGGAAAAGGCCTTTGACCTTTATTCTTTCACCCCAGACCTCTGAGCTACCCAGCAGTCACACGAGACAGATGAATGGCGGTCATGCTCAGACAAGACAGACGGGACCATGCAGCATCAGCAGGGAAAAGGCCACGGCTGGTGTTTAGTTTGCGATGATGCCTGTAGGAGTGCATTTGCAGACTACATACACACGCATATATACACAAACACAACCTCCTATCCCCGTGTCTCTCTCAGGTCATGCTCCATAAGCTTAAAAGCAGGGCCTCAGGTGGTAATTCACTTAAACCTGCAGCAGCATCTTCTGCTAAGGCCGTGATTCCATTAGAATGACAGCAGCTATTTCCAAAGTGCTCTTTGTTTTTGGCTCTGCATCGTTTTTGCTCTATTTTTACTCTTTCTGCATCTGGACTGAATACACACCTACAGCATATCTATATATATTTGTACTTTTAGGTACAAATGCCTTTAGGTCAGGAGATGCACACGCCTACAGTACAGCCAGGGCTAATCTAAAGAAGGGCATCAAAAAAGCCAAACACCATTACAAAAAGAAGGTAGAAGAACACTTCTCCAACTCCAACCCCCGACGCATGTGGCAAGGACTCCAGACCATCACAGACTACAGGACCACCAAACCCTCCCCCGCATCCTCTGATGTCTCCTTCCTCAACGAGCTCAACAACTTTTATGCTCGTTTTGAGCGAGGGAACCCCACAACCACAACCAAAGCAGACGTGACGCCAGACCACCAACCTCTGACTCTCTCCCCCACCGATGTAGGAGCGGTGCTGAGCAGGATCAATGTCCACAAGGCTGCAGGCCCTGATGGCATCCCCGGGCGTGTTCTCAGAGCGTGTTCTGGGAAGCTTGCAGGAGTGCTCACAGACATATTCAATCTGTCCTTGGCCCACGCTGTGGTACCGGCCTGCTTCAAATCCACCTCCATCGTCCCGATACCCAAAAACTCCAACCCATCTTGCCTCAATGATTACCGCCCAGTAGCACTCACCCCCATCATCACTAAGTGCTTAGAGCGACTGGTCCTAGCACACTTCAAATCCTGTCTCCCCCCCACCCTGGACCCCCACCAATTCGCATACCGCCAGAACAGGAGCACAGAGGATGCAGTCTCCATCGCACTGCACTCTGTCCTCTCACACCTGGACAACAACAACACATACGCCAGAATGCTGTTTATAGACTTCAGTTCAGCATTCAATACAATCCACCCCTCACAACTCATCAGGAAACTGACAGACCTGAGCATCAGTTCCCTCACCTGCAAATGGTTACTGGACTTCCTGACCAACCGCCCCCAACATGTCCGGCTGGATAACCGCTGCTCATCTACAATCACGATGAACACCGGTGTACCACAAGGCTGTGTGATGAGCCCTTTCCTCTATTCCCTCTTCACCCACGACTGCAGACCGGCTGATGGTTCCAACACCATCATTAAGTTTGCAGATGACACCACGGTGATTGGCCTCATCAGTGACAACGATGAGGCCGCCTACAGGGAGGAGGTGGATCGTCTGGCTGAGTGGTGCGACAGAAACAACCTGCTGCTTAACACCGAGAAGACTAAGGAGCTCATCGTGGACTACAGGAGGAATGCTGACCCACATCCTACCCATCCACATTAAGGGGACGGCTGTGGAGCGTGTGAGCAGCTTCAAGTTCCTGGGAGTCCACATCTCCGAGGATCTCACCTGGACGACCAACTGCTCCAAGCTGGTCAAGAAGGCTCACCAGCGCCTCTTCTTCTTGAGGACTCTGAGGAAGAACCACCTGTCCTCAGACATCCTGGTGAACTTCTATCGCTGCACCATCGAGAGCATCCTGACCAACTGTATAACAGTCTGGTACGGGAACTGCTCTGCCTCGGACCGGAAGGCGTTGCAGAGGGTCGTGAAAACTGCCCAGCGCATCGCCGGAGCACCACTTCCTGCCATAAAAGACATCTACAGGAAGCGGTGTCTGAAAAGGGCTGGGAAAATCATCAAAGACCCCAGTCACCCATCAGCATGGACTCTTCACCCTCCTGCCCTCTGGGAGGCGCTACAGGAGCCTCCGGACTAAGACCACCAGGTACCGGAACAGCTTCTTCCCCACAGCTGTCAGACTCCTGAACTCTGCCTCCTGACATCTGACCCACGTTAAACTCATGGACTGAACATACACACACCCACAATGGACAACTGTACCCTCAAACACACAATAATAACATGGACTGAACCACCACTCACAACCACTAGCACTTTATATAGCCTCTGTAGAAACTATCTACACCCTCACTTATCTTAACTGCACTACTGTATAGCTCTGTGTAAATAATCATTCTGTACATTCGATAATCTTTAATCCTACAACTGTTTACAACTTGCATAGTTCCCATTTCTGTATAGCTGTATATCTCAGATTCTGTAAAGTTATTTATTTCATATTCTGTATAGTTTTTCATATTTATATCCTGTTCATAGCCTGTACATAGCTTGTACTCACTACAGCCTGTACATACTTATAGTTATAGAATATTCACAACATACTTCATACCGTGTACATTATAACATACCATAATAGACCCATTTCTGTAATATACTCGCATATCTATATTATTGCTAATATATATTGTAATATATCTATATCACTAAAGCACTTCTGGATGGATGCAAACTGCATTTCGTTGCCCTGTACCTGTGCATGTGCAATGACAATAAAGTTGAATTCTATTCTATTCTATTCTAATTCTATTTTAGACCTGACCACAAGTCTGTGTGTGTATGTGTGTGGAAGAGACTCTTATAAAGGACTCCAGGCCGTTTACACACAGCTGTTAAGTGTCCTGCAGTGCGACTCATTTCCTGTATGTGTATTTACATATGGAATAACCTTGGGGAATAATGGCAGTGCAGGCTCATTTGATTTTTAGTCATTTCCTCTTGCGCTCGTCTTGATGCCATAGCTTGAGATACTCACCTGATTTTACAAAATCATGGCTGTGACTGAAGGGTCCCCATATGGAGCCACATTTCATGGTAGCCAAGGAGACAAACGATTCAAATTGTGTTACGATGTAACATGTGTGGGCATAAGGGTGGTGAGGTCTGGATCTCACTTTCAACACCTCAAGGTTCTTCCCCCCCATTCCTACAAATGTACAAGTGCCACCCCCACCACTACCGCCACTATAAGTGGTATGGATAAGCTGGAGGACAGCTGGAGCTTCCTACAAGGAAAAGAGCCATGTGGGAAATTAGGAATTTTGCACATCCTGGCTATTTCCTGTTGTGACTGCCACACACGTTCATGAGTGCATGGATGTAATTTTAAGCGCACATATACACACTGGGTTGTTTTTGTTTACATACTCATTGACTCCATTCTTTCCTCCACAAGATGACAAGTTCATGTTTCTCATGTGTTTTAATGAGAGTGCCGGAAGAAGGAAGCTATCCATCATCTAAAGTATAATAAACACTCTGCAGTGACAGCTTTGGTCCGTAATACAAGCTTGTAGCACCAGCTTCAGGGTACGTCTTCTACATGCACCACATACAGTGATTTCTAGTAGTAAGCATGCTGGAATTTGTCTGAAATAAGCACCCCTCAGCTGCTTAGCTTTTCATCTTTTATCTGGTTTGCTACGACCTTCATCACATTCTAACAACAAAGCATAGCTTTCAGATCACCAAGTGTTCATTTTAGCCATAAAGGCAACGGCACACAAATACTCACACATACAAGCAGACGTTTTGCTAGATCAAAAGAACAGGGGTCGTCAGCGGGGTTAATCCCAGTTTGGTACAGTCCCCTCTAGTGACTGACACCACATAGCTGGGATAACATGGAATGACACCCTCTGAAAACATCAATGGGATTACTCTGGAATATTCCATCTGACTGGCCTGTTTTGGGGACTCCGGACTATGCCAAGACAGGAGTGCACACCAAGGGAAAAACAGGTTGAGCGTTCTGCTTTAGTTTGTTTAATATCCAGTGTTGAATATACAGTGGTGTAATATTTTTCTTTGTGTGTGCCAAGCTGAAAGTGTGCAGTAAGAAAATGTGTTTCTGCACTCGGCACTTCCTCTGGCATCTGACTGGGTATCAGAGCCATGACCTCCTCCTCCTCCTCCTCCTCCTGTGCTCAACCGTACTTTGCTTCCACTTGACAGGTCTGTCACCAGATTAGTGAACGATCTTCCTCGGTGCACATCGGCATTTGGGTGAACATATTTTTTTCACATGGACCGGAGACCATCGCATTAGAAAGAGAAGGAAATGAGGATGAATGTAGGCACACATCAAGGCTGCAGATTGTTTTGCGTTGTCAGTTGGAGCCATTTTCTGTTATGTTTGCCTCCTTCATATCATTCATTCAGTGTTTTGTCTACTGTGGCGTCCTTGTGTGTATGAAAAAGGATTGGGTTAGACATTTTAGCTTTGACTCTAGAGCGTCAGATTTCCTCCTGATTTTATTCTGATTCTGTTTAATTGTTAGATAAATGAGACTCGAGTCGGCCAGGCAAACAGATGCATGCTGGTGTTGCGCCACTTTCCATTTAACCCACTAGAGGGAGCTCTGCCATCACCTTTGACTAAAAACAGCTGGGCATTCTCAGCGAGCCAGCTATGCTTTCCATCCTATTATCCACCGGCCTTTAACAGCACATGCTATTGCGCCGTGTGGTCTGATTAATATCTTAATTTAACAGTGATCTGTGGGTCTCCAAAGAAAAGAGTGGTTTTTTTTTTTTTTTCTGCAGACATGAGGAAGATGCTCTGCTCCTCCCTCTGTGTTGGCTCTTGAGCTGGTAGTAGAGGTCCTGGGCGTGTCAGTGGTGCACAGCACACAAGACACCACAGGGTGATCGCACAGCACAGGGTGCCCGCTAGGGGTCTGCGAACGGTTGTCATGGTAACAGGCAGTGAGGTTGGCATGAGATTAAGTTGTTTTTGCGTTTTTGTTTTGTTTTTTTCCCCCTCTTTCCTCATTTAGATCATTCCTGCTATGTGGGTGTGACTTGTAATCATGTGAAATTTTCTGCTTCTTTTGCGTGTGTGTGTGTGTGTGTGTGTGTGTGTGTGCGTGTGTGCGTGTGCGCGCGTGTGCGTGTGCGCGCGTGTGCGTGTGCGCGCGTGTGCGTGTGCGTGTGCGTGTGCGCGCGTGTGCGTGTGCGTGCGTGTGCGTGTGTGTGTGTGCGTAGATGGACCAGGTATCTGATGATGAGTTGGACCATGGAGCAGAGGAAGACAGTGACAAGGAGGACCAGGACCTGGACAAGATGTTTGGAGCCTGGCTGGGAGAGCTGGACAAGCTCACACAGGTTAAAATACAAATACTCTCACACACACTAAAGGGGTGGTTTGTTACACAGATGTAGACAGAGCACCGAGAAAGGATGGGGCTGTATCCATAGCAACCTTAACACTGCTAATCCTGTCTCCCTTTACTGTATCCTAGCAACTCCACTCCCACCACCACCACATAGTATTTGTGCAGGTCTGTGGGTAACTGAGGAGTCTGGCAGGCAGACGAGGTTGTTACGATGCGCTTTGACTGTAGTGTCAGAGTGTGAATGTGTGTTTTGCAAATGTGCATCTTATGAGTTTCGTGTGTGTGTGCACATTGCAGAGTCTGGATGATGGCAGGCCGCAGAAAGCACTGCAGAAACCTCCTCTCAGGCAGGAGACGAACATGGCCAACTTTTCCTACCGCTTCTCAATGTATAACATAAATGGTAAGATCTCACTTCAGTATAACAACAGAACAGAGATGCACTTATTAGTATAACCCTCTCTTTGGCAATAACTCTTGCTTTGCTCCTTGCAGAGGCGTTGAACCAAGGTGACACAGTGGACCTGGATGCCCTGATGGCTGACCTGTGCTCCATCGAGCAGGAGTTGAATACCATTTCCAAACCAAACTCAACTTCTCGCAGCCAGAGCAAAGGCCAGCAGAGGGCAGCTGGAGGGCGCAGTGCTAGCACTAAGCACACAGGCACCAGTGGAGGAGGAAGCAGTGGAGGTAGTCCTGCTGAATTATGGGCTTTTAAAACAAAAAGTGCAGTTCCTAAACAATTTGATACTCATTGTGAAGAAGTGAGACTGTTATCATTTGGTATCCTTTCAGATAGTACTCAATTGTAAGGCATGATGTCTGAGATTGTTGTACAGCAGTGGCTTCCAGCTTGCAGCCCAGTCAGATGAGCTCAAGAGCCCTTCCATCACTTCCACCTCATCTTCATTTAACCTCATTTTAAACTTGATCGGGAATGTTTCATCTGTTATTGAACCATCACATTCAGTTTACCTGCTAGCCATATTTTACACCATGGGTGGCCCACATAGAATATAAGAATAACCCTTTATTGTCATTGTCCATGTACAATCATATTATGGGTTCTCCACACCAACTGTGCAGGAATAAAATATAAATAGTAAGACAGCAGGAATAAATAGCCATCAGGAGGAATATATACAATGCAGCCCACTTTAATCTTAGGTACGCTGGACCTGTGGAACTCCCCTTTCTTTAACTACACATTTAAAATCCCTGAAATATCTTAATGTAAGAAAAAGTAGGGCAGTATAAGCTGTAAAACTAAAGTCTGAAATCTTCAAAAGCCATCGAGCGGGCCAGATTGGAGTCTTTGGGGGGGGGAATTCTGTTCCCCTGGCCTTATATTGACACCCCTGCTCTACACTGCTGGTTTCCACCTTTTTATTCATGCTCTTAGCTAGCTTGTAGTTTTTGCTGTTTATTCAGCAGCTGTATTTGTATTCCATATACATACTGCATTTAGCAAACAAGTTCAATTACTTATCCACATTTTAGGCTACCTATATCAACCATTTTTTCATGTTTAGGATTTTGAAATTGATACCATTGGTAATCTTTCCATGTCCCCCCTAGCTGCAACACAAATATACCCCCTGTGGTTAGGAAACACTGCTGTGCATCAAAAAGAAGGAAGTCTTTGTGGGATGAAACAAAAGTGTAAAACTGGGGTTGAGAGAAATAAACACCTGCAAAGTTATAACAGAGAGAGAAAAGGTGAAGCTTTGTAGAAAACGGTCAGTTTTGTTGAGAACTTTCTTGTGTCAATATTTAATTCAATCAAATATTAATTTCACTGTCAAATTGAAACCCGCCCCAACAGGAAGTGCAAGCAGCAGTACTCGAGCATCACCGGCCAACACTGTACGAGGTGGCAGCGCCACTGCTCGCCCCGCGGCCTCTAACATCTCCCTAGATGACATCACCTCTCAGCTAGAGAAGGCCTCCCTGAGCATGGATGAAGCGGCACGTCAGACGTCCTCCTCTTCCTCCTCCTCGTCCTCATTTTCCTCCAGCACCATCCGGCGGCCCTCGTCCGGATCGTCCGGCGGCGGAGGGCAGCATCGGAGGACTGGTTCGGTCGGTGCTGTCACCGAGCAGGACGCACCATCCCAGCGGTCCAGTGTGAACTCAGCATGTGCCTCAGCTTCGAGCATGGACTCCCTGGATACGGATAAAGTGACAGGAGGAGAGGTGGAGAGCCAGGGCAGCCCAATCTCACAAGGACAAAACCAAACCAATACAGAGGTACGAGCCACACTGAAACACACACATAGACGTATCAGACGGTTTAAATGAGTCTTTCCAGATGTGACGGTAAGTGTAATGTACACAAGGACTGCGGTCAGTTCAGTTTGTAAGTCAGGAGAAGTGAGAAAGTACTAAGCATAGACCTTAACGAAGCCAAGCATGTTTATACACACATACTGATTGGAAGGAACTGCATGCCTGAAGTCTATCCAAAGTAAATGCACAATGCAGCCTCTGTATTGTGCATTCGATGCTGTCGGTGAATGCATTGCAATCTCAAGTGTGACTCGGATTACAATGTCAACACCTACCTATTGTTCACTAACAAAAGCAATGCCGTGGTCGGACGGCCATGACAGTCTCTCGCATGTCCCCCCTGTTTTCGCCTGCATGTGTTTACACTGTCTGTGTTTGCATCCTTTCTTATATCCACGGCCTCTGTCCTCACACACGCACACACCCCACCTGCCTGCACCCACCCGACTTTTCCAGCATGTCACGCTACGACGAGCCAACAGTAAGCCGGCCAGACGGCAGCTTGACTTCACCTCGCGAGAGGGCGAAGTGGATCGGGCCACCGTAAGTGTGTGTGTTTGTGAAAGATTGAGAAATTTCTCCAGTTGGTGTGCACAGTTAATTGTTTCAAGGTTAATGGACGTTAGGTGCAACAGAATTTTTACAATTGAGTTGTCGTGTGTGTGTGTGTGTGTGTGTGTGTGTGTGTGTGTGTGTGTGTGTGGTGTGATAGCATAGCTGTGGAGTCTAGGTTTCAGAGAATATACCGTGTATTCACGCTTTTCTCTCTCATAATCATTGCCTCTTTTCCAACAGCTGTATCTAATGACAACCATCGCTGCTGCGCATTAATGAAACCTCCTCTCGCTTCCACGCTTCTCTGTACAAAAACAGATCAAAACACTTGTGATTAATAAGCCTCACAGAATCACCTGGCACTGACTTCTCTATATTTTGTCTCTTCTTCTGCTCTTATCCTCCCCCCCATCTTCTCCTCCACCCAAGCACTCCTATCTGGACCAAGAAACCTCGCTCATTCTGAAAAGCATAGCTGGAAAGCCTTCTCACCTCCTGACCAAGGTGACTTCCTCATACACTTTTTGCTTTCGTTCCTCTCCTGTGCATTCGTGTTTGTGTCTGTGTGCATTGCTCCTGTCTTCTGCTCTGCTCGTCTTTTTGGTAAAGTCCATGCTGAGAGTGATTATAGAACAGAGGATTTTTTTCAAACATGCTTCCACATGTGGTGTTTTGTCTGTGGGCCTTCATTTTGTTCGATCCTTCTTTCTAACTTCATGTTGCTGGCTTTTGATTTGCACTCAGTCTTCTCTGAGCAATAAAAGCTTACAAGGGGAAAATTTATTAATGTATTAGCATTTATTACACAGTATTAAATCATTACTTTTAATATTTTGAGTTGTTTAGAAGTCTGAAACAGAAACCAGGGCTTGCAGGGCTTTAAATGGCATGATTTGTTGCCTTTGTCTTATTTTGAAAGGTTCATCTGTGCTTTAGAAAAACTGGTTACACAAGAGGCAAAACAAATGTGAACAAAGTCTACTTGATAGATTTCTCTGTGGGTTTTGGTCACATGTCACAGTCTTCAGCAGATGGAGCTTGCTCACAATGAGTTTCTCGCATTATAGAGACTAAACCATTACTTGATTCACCCATAGTTGAGATAATAACCCTACGTGCTAGCCAAAAGTGGAATTTGTGTTTAACTGAAAAAACAAATCTAAGTTGGACTCCAGCTTAGTTTTGTTATTCAAATGTCTCTATAATCCAAGTCGTGTCTGATGCTCCCATCACCTCTTTTAACCTCTGAGTAGATGCTTTGGCCGCTGCCTTTGGCTTCTTTGCAAAGTTTATGCTGAGCACATGTGTGCATATTTGTAGTTTGGAGCTCATTGCTTGTGAGTTATCCCACCTTTAATACACAATGCATAGCAAGAAAGTACAAATCAGCTGATTCCAAGTTGGTTGGATATTAAATCCTTAAATTCTATAATGCTGATTAACTAGAAGAGAATGTTACAGTGTGTGTCTTTAGAAACTGAAAGTTTACAGTGCATTTTTCCACACAGAGATCTCCATTAGTGGCTGTTGGCAGTAAATTGTGAGCCCTTTCAGTGATGTCCTTTATTATTTGAATATAATGGGTGCCGGCAGCGACACTGTCAGCTCATCTGCCCTCTAGTTTTAGAGCTGGATATAAGATTTGCAGTCACCTTATCTAAGAAGCTGGGAAAGAAAAGCGACTGGACTTCTTTAAGTTTTTTGATGATCATGTTCATCGTCACATGAGCTAAGGTGTGAAAAAGGGTTATTATCAGCAGAGGTTTTGGGTGGACCTTGCCTCACCCTATCATGTGACCTGTTGCGATCGACTGACGCAAGATACGAGTGGGCGTTAAGCCGTCCTTAATTTTAGGTGTTAGACAGTTGGTGCTGTAAGCCATCCCCTCTGTTCGAGGATTGTCGTTCACATTGGACATAGATGGCTTCTTTCGCTCCTCTTCCATCTGTCTTCTCTGTCCAAAATGTGGACATTGGGATCCTTTAGATGCAGACGTACAGCTGAGTCTTGTCCTCTCGAGGTGGCTCTTCTATGTTGTGCCATAGACAAGGACATGTCCCCCTAGGGACATCCACCAAGCTCCTTAGAATACCAGGATAACTGAGATGCTACACGGACATAGTCACCAAATCTTTTGGATTGATTCAGTGGTTCAAAACATTGGTGCCTGTTGCTGTAAACAGAGCACTCAGCTGTATATTATGTTGTTGTTTTCTTTTAAGGGGAGAGGAGTGATAGCCTGCATCTTTACAGGCTGTGAGGGGGTTTATGTGTTAGTGTTACACTTTCCACCAGAGAACAGAAGAAGGCGAGCCGCGATCGCCTGGACTCACAAGTTTTCTCCCTCTCCTCGCTCGTGAATCAGAATACTGAATGAGCGCGGGATGCTTGGGAACAAGCGAGGCGGGAGAGAGTGGAAAGACATCAAAGGAAGTGGCTGCCAAGATTTTTTCTTTCTTTTTTTCTTTTTTTCTTTTTTTTTTTTTTACAGACTAGGCAGAAGAGCTTTTTTTAAAATTGGCTCTGGTGTGGCTCACTGTGAAAGTGGAAGGGTAAACGCCTGTCGAATCGGAGTCGGTCTAATGTCTAATAAAAAGCAGGGAGTATGTGTCGTGTAGAGAGGGAATAATAGATGAGAGAGCGAGGGGGGGGGCGGGTTGTCCACGCTGACATTTCTGGGGCTGAACCCACAGTGGGACTCAAATTGACTCCCGACTGTAATCTGTACAACTCGCGTGACCTCTTGATCACTGTTGCTCTTACTCAGTCTTATACACACACACACATTGGGGTGGGTAAAAGCCTGCCACTATGTGTTGGCCAAACACACTCTTGGTTTTAAAGCTTTAATGTGTGTGTGCCCTAGAGTCGGTCATGTGGTAAAGGCAGTCTGGGTCAAGGAGCAGGCAGGGGCTTCTTGAGATAAGAGGCTTGGGGAGCACTTGTTAATACCCCTCACCCTCTCTCTTTGAACACACATGCTCGTGTGTACACATGACTTCAAATATTCAGCACCTCAGCTTCTCATTCACCCACTCTCTCCGTCCTTGTCTCTGTGAGTTAGCTTCAGGGCCATAGTCGGTCATGGTCTTCCCCCCGCCTCGTCCCGATTGGCTAAAGGGTTCAGGGTCCTTTAAACGGAGTTTGCTGGTTGGGCGGCCCTTCCTCCTGGTACCTTTTTTTGTGGGGATTATGCTCCCCTCGATTGGGTACGCTCCCAAACCCCTGCATCTGCTGTAAAGAGAGGAAACGAGTGATGGAGAGGGGAGGAAGCAGGAAGGGGGAGGGGCATTTTCCTCCCTACTGTCTCACTTGGCGTTTTAGTCAAATTGTGCTCGTCTTGGCCACACATGTCTGCGTGTCAGTGAACCCATGCCATCGCTAAAGTCCTCGCTCGGCACCGTCTCAGCTAGCTCGACCGCTGTCATCTCTGGGTGACGGCAGATGTGGATGCAAGGCGGACTTTGATCGACTGGGAATCGCGCTGGAATAACTTTTTGTTTTTTAATCTTGGTGTGAAAGGTGGCAAACAGATTTTTGTTCATTTGAGTAGAAGAAATCGCTTTTGTCATATTTTTAAATCAAGTTACGGACACATCTGGATATTTCCCATTTTGAGCATTTTGGGGGGGGGGGTTGCATCTTTAAGTTGGCTGCATGGATGCTCTTTGAGCTGATTCTACATTCATCTGCAGCCTCTCACCCTTGGGGGATCTTCTACTATTGTCTCCCCTTCTGCTGTATAGCATGATCAAAAGAAACCGCCGCAGCTCCACATGAATCCGGCATGAAACCATATACAGCAAGCGGAGCACCATTTTTGAGGAGCCAATGCCGCCACGGCGTCTTTTATCATAATTGCGTCTATTTGTCTAATTGAACAATCACGCTAAAGTAATAAAACACACGTGGAAGCTTACACAACCTGTAGGAATGGAGGTGATGGCATCTTGTTGGAGGGGGCAGGTAAGCAGCCTGGAGCATGGGGGAAATTTAGATTTCTGCCCGTGACACAAGGCGCCATCATTCCAGATGCTTTTTTTCATGAAGTTGTGCATAGCTGCATGTGTTATTCCTGCCAAAGGAGTGACGGATGTATGACGAGGATGAGGCTATAAAATCAAAAGGCATTTTTAATGTGCGTGCTGTATTAACACACTCCTGTGTGTTCATCTAGGAGGAGCAAGCTGCCAAACTGAAGGCGGAGAAGATCAGAGTCGCCCTGGAGAAAATCAAGGAGGCACAAGTCAAAAAGGTAGGGCTGACTCTTAGAAAGTGCAGGGATATGAAGCCCTTCTGACTTGTCTTGTCATATTTTGTGCACGCCGCATTTCTTTGTGAACTTCATTCACAGCGAAGCAGTGAAGCATGCAGAAAATAGGTCATTGCAGTGTTTGATTATGTGTGTGCGTCTGCTGGAGGAGGGAGCAAGGAAGCGGAGACGGGCTTCAGAAAAATAACGCAGATCCACATAAGACATGTTATTTATCCCGCGTATGAGCTGAACAACAGGAGCGCCTTGCCGCACTGACAGTTTGCTTCCACTGCGAGGTCGATACGGGACTCCTCACACAGGCAGGCCTTTTGTCCCCCCCAGGCCGGTGAATGAGCCGTCTCTTTGAATGAGACCAATGCCATTTAACAGAATGGTGTCCTTTTTTGCATGCAATGAATGGTTGAAGCCCAATAGTGTTACAGCAAACAGAGCTAGAGTATGGCTAGATAAAGGGTACTGGTACAGACAGGACACGAGAAGGGAAAAAACCTCAGCTAACACAGGAGAGCTTTGATGTGCTAAATTATTCGTGCCCTGTTGTCGGCGTTTTACACGACCAGCAATGATTTGAATTTCACCGAAGCAGTTTGACTTCATCTGGATAAGAAATGGATCTTAAAGGATTTAGATGTTAGATTTAATTTAACTTTTTTCCCTCTGAGTGGTGGGGGGGGGGGGGTCTCCTGTGAGAAATGTAGGTCAGACTCCCCCCATGTCTGAGACTCATCGCTGTCCCTGCGTTCTCATTGGTCTGCGCTTCACTTCAATCATCCATACTGGCACGCGATTGGACGTCGGGGTCGCAGTGGGAGGTGACATGCAGGAGGGTCAAGGAATCCGGGGCTTTATTTGGTTTCACACATCGAGGCTGCGATTGTGTGATCCAGGATTTGGCACGTGTGCGAGTGTGTCGCGTTCAGATTAGTTTAAGCTTTCGTGTTCTGGTTGCTTAAAGATGCCCAAACTACAGCCATATTCGTAGTCATGTTTAGTGGCCATATGTGGGACATGGTCATGATCTTCATGAACACATGATAAGATGTCATTCTTTCACTAAACTGAAGCTACAAATTGGAAAATGTTCAGCTTTTATACAAAAAAAATTACTAAAAATCTCGTGCGAGTTAGAATTTCAGTGACCTCAACGTAGAGGTCAGAGGTTAAGTTTTCTGAAAATCTTTGAACACAATAAATTGAGTAAGATTGCTCCCAGGATTTTCAAATTGATACCATAGGTGTATCTACTGAAATACAAAATGTGGGGTGGGTCTACTGATCTGTAGGTTGGCGATTTAATCCCTATCTGCTCCAGTCTGCATGCCAAATAT
The DNA here is from genome assembly GCF_900408965.1 of Simochromis diagramma. NCBI lineage: Eukaryota > Metazoa > Chordata > Actinopteri > Cichliformes > Cichlidae > Simochromis > Simochromis diagramma. Next base: position 2,606,727 of record NW_024386948.1, read on the forward strand.
CCTTGGGCAAGATACTAACCGATGTATCCACTAGAGTATGAATGTGTGTGAATGTTGGATAGTAAGCACTTACAAGCTTTTAAGAATGGTAGTGTGAATGATTGAATGAGGCATGTTAAAGAGCTTTGAGTGCTCCGGGAGAGTAGAAGAGCGCCGTATAGGAATCATCCTGTTTACCATTTAAAAATCTCAGAAGAGTTTGAATTCCAGTGACCTTGACATGAAGGTTAAAGGTCAAATTTCCTGAAGATCACCTAAGACTTCCTAATTCTTAGCATCTACTAGGAGGCTGAGGGATACCGTTCCCTCCGCATTTTCCAAAGCTGGGCCTTATTGGAGTATTTGCTGGGCTAATTCTGGCCCCCAAGCCTTATGTTTGACCCCCTCCCGATCTGACGCATGCATGACGATAAATCTTACATATTGATATCATGTTTTGACGTTTCCCTCTTGGCCTTCCTCAGCTGGTGATCAGGGTCCACATGTCCGACGAGAGCTCAAAGACCATGATGGTAGACGAGCGGCAGACAGTCAGGCAGGTGCTAGACAGCCTGCTGGATAAGTCCCACTGTGGATACAGCCCTGACTGGTCTCTGGTGGAAACCATCACTGAGCTGCAGATGGGTAAGGGAGCAATCGCCTGAGTTGAATAAACATTGTTTATGGTTTTGCTTCAATCTGCGCTTGTAGCATAGGGTCGAAGTTCAGGGGTTCTCGCAGCATAATACACAAAGTAATATGTAATAGTCACGGCCCCAGTTCCAGGGCGGCAAAAGAAACCTGTTCTCGCCTGTTCTTCATTACCTGTTCTCGCTCCTCCTTTTTCTCAGAGCGTATTTTTGAGGACCACGAGAACCTGGTGGAGAATCTGCTAAACTGGACCCGGGACAGCCACAACAAGCTCATGTTCATAGAGCGCATTGAGAAATACGCCCTCTTCAAGAACCCTCAGGTGACCGCCCATTACGTTAAAGCTACACACGTATAGTGGCGTGTTCAACAGACCGAGGGGCAGATAACATCCTCTCCTCTTTTAACTGCTCTGCGTTCGGTGTGCAAATGCCGACTGTGTATGTTATACGCGCAGAAGCATTGTTTATGCATGCTGAGTGCCTGCATAGAGCCAGAGAGTGAATAACAGTGTGTGTGTTTGTGTAGGAGTGTCAGAAGTAGGTCAAAGCAAGTGAAAGTGAATAATTTATTTACACATAGGATAAGGTGAGACTTTCTCCCCCTCCCATCCCTCCACTGACTTCACTGTTTTACTCAATTGCTTCCAGAACTATTTGCTGGGGCGGAAGGAGACATCAGAAATGGCCGACAGGAACAAAGAGGCTTTATTAGAGGTAAGATGGTGTTTTATAAAGCAAACCGCAGACGTTTGTATCATTCCTGCTAATCTGGAGCGTTACTTAGATGAATTATTTAATGGGTTTTTGTGCAATACTTCAGGAATGTTTCTGTGGTGGCTCGGTGTCTGTGCCAGAGATCGAAGGCATCTTGTGGCTCAAAGAAGATGGGAAAAAGTCATGGAAGAAGCGTTACTTCCTCCTCAGGGCTTCGGGGATCTACTACGTCCCCAAAGGCAAAGCCAAGGTCAGTGACGGCTGGTGTACGATCATGCTACTCGGACGCAGAAATGAAGATTAGGAACAGAAATGTGGCATTTAGGGTTATGAGAAGCAGATCCACTCATGATTTGTGGCATTTCCTGTTTGGTTTTGATCACTTTGAAGAACAGCAGTTGTGTGCGTGGCGTTTGAGTGCACATGCTCCCTTTTTAACACCACCATCCTCCCAAGTAATTTTCAAATTTTAACACTTGCAGTTCACAGTGGCACCATGGAGGCATTTATAAGTCCCATAGTACATTTCAGTCCCAGCTTTGATACTGAATAGGGCATTCTAGATGTAAGGTAGACCTTTAATAGCATATACACACAAAACGTAGACAAATGAAGGACTTTGCATAATTATTTCAAGCCATTCTGCAACTGCTTCACTCATGCACTAAAACAGCGTGAGTGAAGCTCCATGTTTCTATACAATTACAGCACAAACGTGGTGGGTAAAATTCAGTTTCTTCACACAGAGCAGCAGCAGCCAACAGCGGTCTCTTTAAGGTCAACCACGCATCAGTACATGACACCGTCCCCTGCCTCTCTTTCTCCACAGGCATCCAGAGATCTCGTGTGCTTCCTGCAGTTGGACCATGTTAACGTGTATTACGGGCAGGACTACCGCAGCAAATACAAAGCTCCCACTGACTACTGCCTGGCCTTGAAGGTGAATCCCTGTAACTGCATGGTGAAACGTTGCGTTGTCCTGATTGGCCTGCAAATAACAGCAGGTCTTAATGTTCCTCCAGAGACCTAAACCGGCACAAATGAGCACTTGGCTAAGAAAGCTACAGATGATGTCCAGTTCTGTGTGTGATACAGATCTTGTAAACACATTTTGCAAGTCAAATAATTAGATGTCTGCATATCTGAAGAAATCTATAACAAGAGAAATGAGGCATGATAACATGGGTGGGATGTACACGTGTCCTCCTTTGCATCTGTTTAAAGTAGAGGTTTGAACACATCAAATGGTTCTTGTAGTCCCCAGAGATATGCAGTCTTAGCGCTTCACTGTTACCCCCATGCACTTAGTACCATTAGTCTGCTATTAGAAAATGTCTCTGGAGATCTTTTGCAAAGAAGTTGATTGGATTAGTTTAATCAGAATAGAAAGTTTATTTACTGACTGCATTTAATGTAATGAATAAGCACTTGTCTAATAAATTGCAAGAGGATGCTTCGATGTCAATTGCACATGTTATTTGTTTAAAAAAATCCTTTTATTTTGAATCGTTTTGCAGTGTCTGTGCAGAGCACTTAATGTTCATAATACTTGTTTTATTTGCAGCATCCACAAATCCAGAAGAAGTCCCAGTACATCAAGTATCTGTGCTGCGATGATGTGAGGACGCTGCACCAGTGGGTGAATGGAATCCGCATCGCAAAGGTTGGTTTGAAGCAGAGTTACTGTTCAAGGCAAAGAAATAAGCAGATAAATGTTTTGTTTTAATTTATGAAATGCATCTGTGTTCTTCGATCTCATACAGTATGGGAAGCAGCTGTATTTGAACTACCAGGAAGCCATGAAGAGGACAGAGGCAGCCTATGATTGGTCCTCTCTCTCTACGTCTAGCATCAGATCTGGCTCCAGCTCCGCCAGCATACCCGGTTCGCTCACGAGCTAGGCTAAGCACCACTAATGGCTCCTTTAAACGCATCATCATGTCCAGTGTATAGTTAATTCAACATGGAAGCAATTTAGCTTTAAAAACAAAAGCACTTCCTTTTTTTTTTTTAACTAAGTCAATGCTAAGTTATGCTAATTATGCTACCAGATAGAAGTGGAGCGTATTGTAAAGTGTATTCAGACATGCTCACTACTGTTAGAGGTCACTCTGAACACAGAACAAGAATGCAAACAGGCACTAGACTTTTAACTCGCTTGATTCACTAAAAAGAAACACATTTGTGTTGGAGAATGCTGAGAAACAGCAAAAAGATGTACATAATAAATATTCTATGTCAAATCTTTTAAATTTTTAAGAAGGATTTGTGACTCATCTATGATGTATTTCCAATATTACTAATTGATAAGAGGCCTTTTACAAAAGGCTTACAGTTTTTCATTTGTTTTTTCAGAGTCCCAGTCGAATCATTCGGGCCATTCTGACAGCGGGGTGGATACGGGCTCCTCTCATGGGCGTTCCCAGAGCGTGGTGAGCTCCATATTTTCAGAGGCCTGGAAGAGGGGTACCCAGATTGAGGAAAACTCAAAGGTATGAGTTTCAGCGTGTTAAAGTCGCGTGTTTGCAGGAGGATGTGTGAGTCACGTGACAAAGCTAACACTCGCTCTGTTCTCCGCAGATGAGAATGGAGGCATCCAGAGGGGCCACGCTGCCGCACGGTTCCCACAGCCACCGGCATCACAGCCAGCATTCAGTTGACCACTCAGCCCTGACGCCGCCTCCGCAGCAGCCTCAGGTGCAGCCTCCATCACGGCCTCAGTCTCAGCCCCACCCCCAACATCAGCAGCAGCAGCACCCCCCACAGCATCAGCACCCATTGGTGCAACCCCAGACGCCAATTCAGCTGCAGCAGCAGCACCAGCACCCGCCTCCCCAGCATCCGTCTCCTCAGGAGGCAGTTCCGCCACCACCACCGCAGGCAGCACCACCGCCACCGCTACAACCACCACAGTCTGCTCAACTACATCAACAGCAGCTGCAGAAGCAGCAACAGTCACAGGCCTTCAGCAACTACAACCACATGCCCCCACAGGAGCAGCAGCAACCAGCTCCCGCACCCCCTCCACCTCCGCCACCTCCACCACCGCCTCCCCCACCCCCTCCACCAGTCCAGACGGTGTCATATCAGTCGCCGGCTCTCACAATGTACAAATACAGCACCATCACCAGGCTGCAGAACCAGAAAGGAGGCAAGATACCTTTTCACCTCCCTGCTACAGCCCAGCAGGTTCTGCCCACGACTCTGACACCACCTGCACTGCAGCCCATCAAACCAAACGTCAATCACATTGCCGCAAGGACTAATGTGCCCCCGCCTCCTCCACCACCACCTCCCCCTCCACCGTCCATGCCAACCCCCGGGTCTGCCATGGCTGTGCTGAAACTGGGCCCACCCAGTCCGGCTACTCCACCGGCTTTCATCCCTCCACCGGCTTTCATCCCTCCACCGCCAGTTCCTCTGCCTGCTCCACAGACCAATGGAATTGCATTTCCTCCCCCTCCACCGCCCCCGCCGCCACCAGCTATTGCAGCTGCTCCCGTGAGTCAGCCTGTCTACCACAGTGGACTCAAGCAAGCGCTGAAGGAGCGGTTTCCCAGCCCGCCGCGGGACCTCCCGTCTCCAAACGGCGGGCTCGAGGATTCCCCACCACCTGCCCCCACACCACCACCCCCGCCTCCTCCACCTCCGCCACCGCCGCCACCACCTCCTCCTCCTCAACAGTTCCAAGTACCGGCCCAGTTTCCACCTCCTCCTGCACCCCTGGCAGCACCACTGAAAAACTTCAACCCAGGCTTTCTCCCTCATACTGCCCCCAAGCCCATGTCACCAGTCTCCCCTTTCCCTCCTGCCCCGCCTCCTGCTACAATGAGTTGCCCGACCCCAGCTCCACCACCACCCCCTCCTCTACCTGCACCCCTTAAGAAGCAGTTCAGCCTCCAGACAGGCCACTCCTCCACTCAACCCCCTCCAACTCTGCCTAAGCAGCATAGTTTGTCTAAGCCACCAACCATTTCCACAGGAGCCCCTCCCACCATGTCTCTGGTGAAACAGCTAGCCAGTCAGTTCCCAGGAGCTTCATCCCAAGCAGGCAATCAAATGGAGGCTTCGAAAGCCCCACTCTCTCCCCCTGCAGTTAAAACCAAACCAAAATGGCAGCGTGGGGGTGGCCAGCAGCTGCAGTCTCCCGAATTCCCTCCTCCTCCTCCAGACAGCAACACCGGCTTCCCTGCTCAACCACCACCACCACCACCACCTCCTCCTCCACCTCCCCCAGCACCAGTCACAGGTCCGACGCCACCTCCTCCTCCCCTTCCTTCTGGAAACATGGGCTCCCCCATAAGGAGGTCACCCTCTGGTTCCTCTAGTTTTGGAGGCAAGAAACCTCCTCCCACCCCCCAGAGGAACTCCAGCATCAAGTCCAACGCCTCAAACTCCTACGAGGAATCCAGGAGAAATTTGCTCAGCAAGTTTGCTCCCCAAGGCAACACCGCCCCTCCCTCCTCATGTCCTCCCTCCAATGGATCGCCTTCAAAGGAGCCCTCAAATGGACCTCCTGCTCCCCCAAAACCAGGAAAGCTCAACCTGGCTAACCTGCCCCTGGCACTGCAGGCCAAGGTAAGCCAGGCAAAGCAGTCTAGTGGCGACTTCCCTTCCCCACCTCCTGAGTGCGCCTACTTCCCACCTCCTCCACCTGCCTCCGAGCTCTTCCCCCCTCCACCACCTCCAGGTAATGACGCCCATACGGGCGGACCTCCTCGAGTAGCAGTGGTGAATCCCCAGCCCCAGGCTCCTCCTCCACCACCACCCATCTCCCTCGTCAGTAACTCAACATGGGGAAAGAGCTCCCTGAAAAAGACTCCTCCGCCCACGCTCGGGCGGCGTAGTAACAACACCCCAGAACCACCTCCGCTCTCGCCACCTCCACCCACTTCCCCAAAAGGTAGCTCAGGCCAGCCCAACTTCTTGGAGGATCTGAACAGGACACTGAGGCGAAAGTCAGTGGGACGCCAGGGCTCCACCAACTCCGCCGGCCTCTCAGGCAAGTTGGACCCCGCGGGGACCATGGACGACATGGCGCTGCCCCCGCCGCCTCCTGAGCTGCTCCTGGACCAAGGAAAGCAAAGCAACGGAGGAAACGGTGGCTATATGTCCGGAAACATCTCAGGCTATGCAACACTACGACGAGGACCCCCTCCTGCCCCACCCAAAAGAGGGGATGGCACCAAGCTTACTGGATAGTAGTTGAACTTGTCGATAAGGACACGATGAAGACGAATGAATAGACAATGAAATGATATACTGAAGTAAAAATGCATTAGTGGACTACTCTTTTCTTCTCCTGGGGACACGATAATAAATGACTGTGTATATACTAAAAGCCAAACCAGACCATCTTCAATTAGTGTTTGCTAGTTCTTCATTTTTTTTATTGCTTGGCTTTCTGGATGAGTGAGGTTTACAATACTGGGACACTTTAGACTCAAACAGGTTAAGTTGGAGGTGTCTAAACTATCCAAGCTCTCTGGAACATGAAGTTTTTGCCCCGTACGGTATAACCCCACTTGTCTGGTACACCAAGCAGCTCTGAGTAAACACTAATAATAAGACTTTGTGCAAATATTATTGGATCCAGGTCTGAGCCAAATCATGCATCTGCTTCTTTGCCACAAGTTTGTGCCACGTTACTGGAGACGCAACACAGAAAACAACAAAAACTCATCATGATCTCTCTGCTTTGGTACTGCATGGACAACATGTAAACAACAAGCTGTAAAACATGAAGCTGTGTGCGTGCATGTGTGTACGTGCGTGTGTGTGTGTGTGAGAGAGAGAAATGGACTGAACGTGCATCCATGCATTGAGTGCATGCATGCGTATGTGATGGTATGGTGGTAGTAGTTAATCATCATTAGGGAGGGCCTTCATGGAACAGGGATTGTCAGGTTTGCTTTTATATAAAATTATTTAAAGATTGGTAAATGGAAGGATTTTTTTTATATGTGTAAGTGTCTTTTAAATAGATTAAAGCCTAGAGAGGAGCAGATCAACATTAGCGCACAATGGAATGTATCTGGAAGAAAAGAAAGGCAATGATTCAGTAAAATCTTTTGTCTTAAGCGTTTCTAGACTGTTTCACCACTTGACAAATGCAAATCAGAAGGAAGCCTTACTCTTAAAGTCTTGCACAGAGGTCAAAACAGAAAGGAAGTATCTTATAAAGGTTTCCAAAAAAAATGGCATGGACTGTGCAGCTGGATTTAATTTAATGCAAAACTTGTACTGGACTTTGTAGAAAAGGAGAGAGGAGGAGGAGGCCTGGGGTGGTTATCTTTGTGGACTGTGTGAGTTCCCTGTGTGCTGGCTTGATTTCGGACCTTATCCTTCAGTTTGTATCTGTACAGTTGCAGCTGCTGCTCCGTTACCGTTTGTTCCCCCGCCGCCTTCTTAAGTTCACCGTCCAGGAAGTGGCGAGCACCGGCTGGATTCAGCCACGTGAAGTATCGAAGGAGAGATGCATTTTATCCGGTTAATGTACAGAGCATCGAATCATGTAGTTTATTATAACACAAATCATCTGAATGTTCAACTCAACTTTGTGTCTATGGAATCTCGTTTCCTCGTGGTGCCATTGCTGCTCCATCTCTTGGTGCACAGGGTCAGAGGTTATCTAGAGGGTCGACTATGAAGGGTTTCCATTTCTAGCAGCGATGCCTTCGTTTTTAGGGTGCTAGTGCTGTCCTTCGACATGTCCGTGTGTGCCAGGATGACATATCATGAATATTTCAGATCATTTAGACTGGCTTTGGTGTGGGGTGGTGTAGATTCCATACAAGGCCTTGAAGACAGTGTATCTTTTTTTTTTCTTATAACTGAACGTCATTGTCCTTACCGGGATGTTTGCTGCAGTACAGTATGTAAGTTATATCGATGTGCTGAGGCGACCACGTGGGGCCAGATGAAGAAAAATGTTTGCAGATGAGAGTAAATGTTTCCTCTTGCATATAAACTGAAAATCACAATATAAATGTTTAAACCAGACCTCAACCCGTCTCTGTGTCGTTTGTTCAATTAATTTAAAGATTATGTGTAGTTCAGTGCAAAAGTCTTGAGTCACCCCTCATTTCTTTTTATTTTGTTTCCAATGAGCCTTTCGTCAAAGTTTTTATTTGGATGTTGGCTCCTTCTTCACTCATTTTCATTCCAGTTGTTGTATCTGACCATTTTTCTGAAGAATATTTTTGTTAAGCCACCAACACTAACCTATGAGTCATTGAAGTATAAAAAAAGCAACTAACTCGTGGGATGAGCCAGTGTTTGTCTACACAAAAAACAAATTGGAACCAGTTTTAAATTCTCTTTGTTGCTAGCAGCCTGTCACAAAAACGCATCATCGTTTCCATTTCTTGAGTTGAATTTATGAAAAATACCACAGATAATGGCAATATTTAATGGTAATTTATTTATTATTATTTAATAAATAATGGTAATATTTATGGCAGATGAACAGTATCTGAAAGACATCTTTAGAAATAGGACAAAAGACCTGATAGATGTATCTGGCCCCTCAGCTGATTCCTCAACTGTTCACTGAAGCCTCATCAGAAATGCTCTCAGTGGAAGGGTGGCTGGCAGGAAGCCATTATTATGTAAGGGGAAGTGGGAGAAAAGGGTGAAATATTAAAATTGGCCTGGAAATGAGTGGCCACAGGTCTTATGGAGCAATTAACCCAAATTTAAATCTTTTGTTGAACTAATAGTCAGTATGGAGGTGATCAGGCAAGAGGTACAACAGTGAGTGTGGACAGCCACATATAAAACACGATGAAAGCTGTGTCATGGTTTGCATTTCAGCCGGTGGTGTTGGAGTGAAAACTGATGAAGTTATGAACATACAAAGCACATAACACTTTGATCCATCGTGCAGTACCATCTGCAAAGCTTCTGATTGGCAGCAGCTTCATTGTCTTCACCAGGACAGCGATCCTAAACAACACAGTAGAACCATACCTGGATTGGCCTCCCCAGAGCCTGCACCTCAACATTATTGAAACAGTGTGGGATCATGTTAACAGAGAACAGAACAAAAGGCAGAAACATCCAAAGAAAGCTCTGAATGTCCTTCAAGAAGCCTGGAGAACTATTCCTGAAGACATGACATGAAAGCTCCCTTAGAGGGTTCAGACTGTGTGGAAGAATAAAGGTTGTCATGCCAAATATTGACTTTAAAGCTCATTAGAATTGTACAAACTCTGTTCTTGCCTTACATACTGTATTTCCCTGTATCTTTGCATACTTTTTAATAAATAATTGCACCTACTTCCAATTTTCCCACCATAATATAAAGAAATGAGGGGTCACTTAAGACCTTTGCACATCTCTGGATGTTTGTTTGATGTGTTGCATTCAAGTGCAATTTACAAGCGACTTGTTTGATTGGTAGGTCACACACCCCCTCTAGTGGTTTTATCCTACCCTACACTACACTCAGTAGCGGTTTTTGATATGGGCGACACGGGCAAAAGAAAGTTGCTTGCGCCCATGCTGCCCCGACATCATGACAGCGCATTTTGGGGATTGCATGGGCACCGGTCGGTTTTCTATCGCCCATTTGCGAGGACTAAGGGCGCCATCGGTTTGCGACGTGCGCCTTCTGCTTGCGGCAGGGAGGACAGGACGGGGCGGCGGGGGATTCTCTGGCGGCATCTAATAACCAGCTCGCAAAATAAAACAAAATAAAAACAAACCAACAAACACGAAAACAGCAGACATTATGATACAGACTTATAATTTGCACTGCATTTAATGTTTTTTTCTAAATTCTATACGCGAAAAGTGAGCGTCAGAGCCCTTGGTGCGCATGCTCGCTGCTGCTGCTGAAGTCAAAGTAAACTTTATTGTCATCTCCGCTACATACAGAACAGTATATAGAGAGACGAGACGACGAGGCTCCAGTTACAGCAGTGCACGAAAACAAACAATAAATATAAGAAGAGTAAGAAAATAAATATACGTTTTAGGACTCGGGGTAAAGGGATCAATAACAAGTTAAAATGTATAATTTACAGTTTAATGATTTAAAGTCTCACATACAACCTGTCAAAAGGGGAGGGGAGGGGGGCGGCTGCTTCCAAATAGAGCACATTTCATTCATAATGTAAATCAGAGCCCATTATGTATTCATGATTTGTTCCTGGGTTGTGTGAAATCCCAGAAATAAACTAAAGTGAATCTGTGAACTAAGGTGTAGGTGTGTTAGATTATGTTGTGGTGATCCTCGGGCTGGGGGATGGGTGTTCATACTGGAGTGCAAAATTAAAACCAATGGAAGACGGACAAGAAAAGTTCAAAGCCATCAGGTGCTCAGTTTAGAAAAAAGAGAAAAGAAGAGGAGGAGAAGCGAGCAAAAGATACAGGTAAGCAGATGTGTCATTGGATAATGGCAGGTCATCCTGAAACAATCAGAATCAGAATACTTTATTAATCCCTAAGGAAATAACGTGAGTTACAGTTGCTCCAAGAAGAAATGGTAAAAATAGTAACAGTAACAGACTAAACTCCAAATAATACACTATGTTACAGATTTTAAGAAATAGCACTAATATATACAGATCACTCAATTATAAATATCAAGGATTAACAGAGGTGATTATAAATAAATATCAAGAAAATTGACAAGAATATTACAGAGTAGAAAAAAACGTGTGCAAAAAGAGTGTATTAGATGGAGCAGTTGTACAGGGAGATGGCCACAGGTAGGAATGGTTTCCTGTGTCGGTCAGTGGTGCTTTTTGGTAATATCAGTGTCTCTCTGAGCGTGCTCCTGTGATTAGCCAGCATGTCATGGAGTGGGTGGGAGGTATTATCCATGATTTTCCTTATCTTGGACAACATCCGCCTCTCAGACACCACCCTAACGGAGTCCAGCTCCATCCCCACAACATTACTGGTCTTGTGGATAAGTTTATTTAGTCTGTTGGCGTCTGTGACCCTCAACCTGCTGCCCCGGCATGCAACAGCAAAGAGGATAGCACTGACCACAACAGAGATACAACAAGATAACATTAATTAGTAGGTATAGTGATGTTTGTTAGCCACTTGGTTATGATAGTAAACAGTAGACACTGATGTAGCTTATTGAATCTTTTGGACTGTGTTCGGCACAATATTAATTAATCATTGTCAACTTTGATTTGTCCTGTTCTCATTGTATGACGAATTATAATGGCTGTTTGTTAGCCGTACTACTATGCATACTCGCTCTCTCCATATATATATGTGTGCGTGTGTGTTTGTATGTTTATCTGGTTAAATTCAGCATGGTTCCGAAACAGTTTTTACAATAAAATATGTTAATGTACAATTCTTAATATGTTTTATGTGTGGGTGTGGGGTCAGAGGGAGTGTTCGCCCAGGGCACCAAACAGGCTAGGACCGCCCCTGCTTACACTCTAAACTTATTGGTGCTCAATATAACGTTTGACTCTCCACCACTTGACCTTAGAACTGAAGAAGCTTCTCGGATGAGAGGTGAAACGTCTTCAAGTAACTTAAAGAAGTCCAGACGCTTTTCTTTGCAAGCTCCTTTGACTACGATGACCTGGATGACTGAGAACCTTCACAGACAGAAAAACAGGTATATTTTCTTTGTGTTTCAATAATCATTCAGCAGCTCTGTAAATTAAATGAGAATTAAAGGGGGACAAAAAAATATTTGCAAAATATTTTAATTCAGTTTTTTTTTAATATATATGATCAGCACCTAAAAGAAAGTCATGGATAGCTGAACTTTCACACTACATAGTTGCTGAAAGTGTCTCCTCTGGGTCGGTCTTCTGCCAACTGGTTGTACCGGGAGCCACCAGGCTGGGCTGAAGGTGCAGCTGGGACTGCCAAAAGTTTTGAGGTTGTTAGTCCACTTATTTGCACTTAACATCCAAAAAAGTTTTAAATAAAGATCACTGTAAGAAAAAGACAAAAGAAAATGTGCTTACCTCTGTTAGCAAATGGGGCATTGAACTGCTGTCTCCTTCTCAAGAACACCTGTGGAAACAAAGCCTGGGTATTCATGCGCTGTGCATAAAGGGCAACAACTGTTTGGCTCTTTAATTTGTGCCGCTCTGACTCTTGACTCACCTCCTCGCTGCTCTCTGAGCTGGAGCTGGAGCTGCCATCGTGGCCGCACCTCAGAGAGACCACCTGGGGAGATCTGGCTATCATTCGTACCCGGGTGGAACAGGTGAAGGAGGGCTGAAGGTGGGTAAAAGAGAAAGAAACAAGAAAAAACCCTGCTTTATTAGTCTGTGTGATATTTCTTTAAATACCTGGTGGCCGCTGTCCCGTCAATCACACAGGGGCACATTCTGGCCCAGTAAACTCGTGCCAATGTAAACAACAGGCTGTAGCACTGAGTCAACATGTGTCCACACCAGGATACAGATATCAGCCCTTCACAGGGAACCATCCACATAATATTCCAGCTTCTGACGTGGCTAATTTATTTATTATCTCACTGAAGTATTTGGAAAGCATTGGTTTAAATGTCTCACCACAAAGAAGCCGGGCCTGAAGGCACAGGCCTGAGGGTCGTCTTGGGAAGTCTTTGCACACTGAGTCTCCTTAATCCGAAAAACCATCAGCAGGTCGACGGTGTCCAGGCCCGTGGGGATGACCTGTCACACGTGGGATATTCAGGACAAATCAGCTGTTGCCATACTGTTAAATGCATTAAGCACACAACAGGCTCACCTTTGCGACAGAGCCTGTAGTGACCCGGTAAAGGTGGCTGGCAGCATACACAGAGTTGACCTCTGCCAAAGCTGCTCCCAGAGCGCTGTCTGCCGCAGACTGCAGCTCAGAGTTGTGAAGTGGGATGCCTTCAAAGTCACAGACGAGGAGGAGGGAAAGGTGAAGTTACTGAATCTTATTTTGAAGTGATCAGGACAGAAAGTTACTCACCTGTGCATCCAAGAGACAGCAGCAGGGCTGGGAGGAGCACGTATGACTTCATCTTGACGATGGGCACCAAACCAAAATGCCTCAAAGGTTCATCTACTTCTCTCTAAATATACTCAGCACTGAACCTGTGCACCGCCTCTTAAACTCCATAACCCCAAAAACAAAGCCTCCCTCTCTTGCACTGTCCTGTCTGCCCAGCTTCCTTTTATGTCCTTTGGGTGCATTCCAGTACCCACACTACCATACGATGTCCTAATACACTGTACGTCAAATGCAATGTGACAAACAACCGGGATGTCCTGCTGCATGCAATATGTTAGGCATGCTTTAGGGCCATTCTGATCCTGAGTCCTCTACATGAATGGTAGGAGGTTCAAAGTTCAATATGATAAAGCAGTATGTCCCAGTCACATGCCCATTGTAAGGATGATAGAAATGTGTACTGAGTGTAAAAACAAAAAGAGAAGAAAGGAAAATAAGGTGAGCCCAGGCTGATGTGCTAAATTAAATTAGTAAATATTTGTGCATGCTCTATGAGACTTTCTTAAATGTATGAAAAAAATTCTGATGATTTAGAAGCTACTCGAGACCCTTTATAATATACATTTGTAAACTTATGATGCAATTTAAGGAAAACTGTCTCAATCCACCTTAAATATCCACTTGTTCTGCAGCGATGACGAGACTGATGATAACAGCTCTGAGAAATGCTTTTGCATAAAGTGGTTTTTATTTCAGTCATGTTAATCTCCCCTCGGTTTTCTTCATCTTTACAGATCACTGACCCCATCTGTCACAGCACATTTCAACTTCAGGTCAGGTTCGGGCACTTTGACAATTTATAGGCCTGATAAGAACAGTCCAGACTGTAGTTCTCAGCTGTTAGCAGTTTATATAGTGAGACACAAAAGCAACAATCCCTCCCACTCATTGTACGTTTATTACATTCATCCTTGATATCAAAAATACATTCTGGAAATGTGAGGAACTCGAACTCTTGTAAACAATGAATGTTTCCTGTTATTTTGCTCCCTTTTCAGCATAGTTTAGCACACGATTTGTTCCCCTTCAGACACAGTTCACCCCAAAATGACTTGATTCTATCTAACACACAAAGAACAAATGTTCAGTCAAATTAATTTCGCTTTAATCATGTGGGGGAGTATCGTTTAAAGTTTCAGAGCACTAATGTGCAGCGATCACGTTAGAAATAAAAAGCAGCACCGAAAGCGCGCTCAGCGTTAAAATAACGAACTTTAATTCAAATGTTTATTTTATGACTCTGTGGACTAAATCACCATATTAATGACTTTCCCGCTTTACTTGCAATTTTAATGTAAATGTTTTAATCATCATCTGATAACATCTCTGATTGGAGTACATGATGCTCATCCTCATTTAATGAGGGATTTAGGCTTCAGTCAGCCACTATAGCACATCTTAACACCGCTCTGTTGTGCTTTTATCCAGCTGTTTTGGAGGCCTCTTGAATATGAAAGAATATAGTTGCCACTGGCCTTGTAGTACTCAAAGGATCAAAATGCTGCTTTTCTTTAAAAAAAACAAAAAATTACGATGACGCTCAAAGGACCATAAAGTTTTATTACTTTATTTCTACCGTCTATGGCAAACCTACCAAAACAATCCAGATGGATAAATGTCATCACAGTAGCTCCACATTGGGGTGAAACATCCCTTTAACACGCACCACGTTAACAAAACTGGAACAACAGACAACGATTAACTACAACTTCTAAACACAGGATTGTGGATGAATTCACACCCACTACATGAAGAACATTTTCATTACTTACATTAAGATTTATTATCTGAGTCATATTCACGTTTTATGGGAATGACTTTGATCCTTGAGTTGAGCAGTGTGCTCAAAACATCACTTAGTTTTGTTCTGTTTTGTGGGTTTTTCACCCCAAATTAGAGCCTTCAGTTGTTCTGATTCAAACTTTATTCTCTCTCATTTCTACTTTTAGGAGAAATCCTGGAACTAACCTTTCAATACCTGTATTTGGGAGTCTTTTATCCACAGCTCTCTGCGTGAGCGCATGACTGATCTGCAGCCCTAAGTGCATGAGAGGAAAGGTGCTCCAAGTATCAAACATCACAACACGTGCACAAACACACATGTAGAATAATTCCTCCTCTCATCGCTCGAGTGTTCCTATGAGTGGCTCAACAGCGGCTAGAAAGCAGGCTTCAAACTCCTGATCTGAGAAGCGAGCCACAGACTGACGCGCGTTGCGCCTGATCTGCAGGCGGCTGCTTGGCGGCATAGCCAGAATCCTTTGGATGGCTTCTGCATAGCCGTCCTCGTCATCAGCAAGAAAGCCAGTCTGACCCCCCTCAAAAGGTACAACAATGTCCAACTTGGGGCCGCCAGACTTGTGAGCCAGAATCACCTTCCCTGCTGCCATACACTCCACGACACCTAGAAGGGGGGAAAAAGAGAAAGAAGTTGGATATTTTCAAGAAAATCCCGTTTTAAAATAGACATTATGTCAAACGGATAGATTACCTATTCCAAAGTGTTCATTCCACATGGTATGAAGTCCGATTGTAGCTTCCCCCATCTCTCTCTTCAGCTCCTCAAAGGGTACGTTCAGCTTAAACTCCACCCTGTCAGCCACGCCCAGCTCCTGGCACAGCCCCCTCAACATGAGCACTCTGTCTTCATCTTCCTGGTTCCTGCATCCACCAATCAGAACCAACTTCAGTGCCTCTCTTCCCCCTAACCCCTCCCTCCTCCTATCAAGCACCTTTTTAAAGGCTCGAATCTGCAGCCGGTGGTCTTTCTCCGGCCTGAACTGCCCAATAGAAATGATCGAGTGGCACTTCCTGTCCCCGTCCTCTTCGAGCAGGATGTCTGTGAAAGCGCTGACGTCACAGGGCGGGTAGACCACACAGGTGCGGTTGGGGGAGCGCCACAGTGATAGGATATGATCGAGGGTCCAGGAGGAGTTGACCATGATCAGGTCACTGCAGGAGCCGGCCATGCCGTAGAGCAGGGCGAAGAGACAGTAGTAGACCACCTTAAAGGCACTCAGGAAGAGGCTGTTGGAGATGTAGTCTGGGTTGTTGAACCTGAGACATTAACAGTGTGAGACGGTTAGAAAACAGCTGTTTAAAAATTAATTAATTAATTAATTAAGAACACAATCAGTTAACGTGCTCTTTGAACACAGTGTATACCTGGGGTTTCTCTCTCTGACTACAGAGAGCATGTCAGTGCTGATGGTGGGGTAGTGAACATAGCTAGCCACGCTGCAGCCTCCCAGGTAGCGGAACAGAGGCAGAGTAAAGGCATAACCCATGGAGTCGATGTAAATGTCTGGGACAAACTCTGTCAGTGCCTCCCACCCCAGGAAGACAGATCCCACGCTCTGTCCCAGCAGGGTGAAGTGAGGAAACAGTCCGGGCTCCACGAGTAGCCGGTGCCTCAGGAACACAAAGTGAACCGGGCGGGGGAGCAGGATGTTGAAGCGACGTCGTGCTCCCTCCAGGATCTGCTGGCCTGTCACCCCCAGGTCCCCTGTGTACACCACAAAATTGATATCTGCATACCTGTGGAGACATCGAGGTCTTTTAGGACTTTTGAGAATCACCTTAAAATTGTGCAGGAAAAGCAAAAAGACACCCAGCTCTACCTGTTCTGCAGCGCTCTGATAGCACACCAAAGCACCCTCTCTCCTCCTCCCCCAGCATTACAGTAAGGGTGAAAGAAGGCCACAGTGGGACGTCCGTCCCTTGCTCGCCGCACAGTCCTGTTGCTCTGCAGCCAGAAACGCACTGCCAGCACCAGCAGGACCAGGACAGCAACGAGCAGAACACAGAGGAACAGCAGAGGCAGCAACAACTTCCACAGTAAACTGAAAAACATGGGTAGAAAATGCTGAGTAGTTCTGTTAACCTGGGTTATAATTCATAAACACACTGAAGATGAAGCTTTAGAGAAAGAACCAGAAAGGAAAATACATCCAGGAGATAGAGAAGACAATACATGGTAAAATCCACAAAGTAAAAGACATCAGAAAACAAGGTATAAACCTTTGTGCAAGAGAAGCTGAAACCCACACAGGAACATGGAGAGCAGTCAAACCACACAGAAAGGCTCCAGCTGTGACGTGGCAGTGCTAACCCCTCCACCGACATGCTCTCTTGTCCGCGTCAAGGCACTCTGTGACCCCTGTATGACCCCTGTTTCTTTTATGCACCATGTATGATCACACCTGTATTACTTTACACTGTTTGAAGATTTCCCAATGAAAAGCAGGTTCTGCGGGAACCTGAGCAAATGTGAAAAACAGGCAGTTCTCGCGATAGTGTCAAGGTGTTTTGCCATAAAGTGATAAAGTCTTTCTACATGTAATATTTGTTTACCTTTGGTTAGTCAACGGGATTTACAAAGGGGTTATATATAAAATGAAAAAATAAATATAAAAAGATTTGTTTGGCAAGTATCTTTATAACCCTGCATTGTTATAACTATATTATAATCAATCCAGTTTTTTAGACAACTTGATACAACTGTGAAAAACGCATTGGCTTTAATGTCAATGAGACTTGACTTTGCAGGAAAAAAATTGATTGCAGTATCTACCTTGTATCAGGAATGTTTTTTTCTGGCTCAAAATGATTTGACATCATTAACGAGATATGTTTGGTTTATATTTTTTGGCAGGCAATCACTTTTTAGAACAACAGGTTCCTCTCGACCTCTGTCACTATTAACTCGCTGGTGGAGCTAAAATTCAATAGATATGGGTCAAATTTAACCCGGAAGAGCCTCAGTATAGAAAAAAAAATGTAGCACACGTACAATACTTTTTTTTTAATGCTTTTATTCTTTTTTTGTTTTTGTATTTTGGGGTTAGTTTAAGAAATAACATCAAATTTGAAGTTAAAGAAATGACGTTTAGGTTGTTTTTACTGCTATCAAATGTCAAAACAGGTCAAATTTGACGCGAACAGCTTTATGAGGGTTAAAGAAACCGTGTTACATATTTATAATGAGTGTTCAACTTGCATTACATTTTTAAATAAGGTTAATATAATATATTGTTATAATTAAAGCTTATTAAAAAATCTTATTGGATTAAATAACTGTCCACCAGTCCCCTTTTGGATTTTATAGAGACGTTATATTATATTATTAACAAATCGGAACCCCCCCGGTCTGTGCACATACATTTCCCCCCGTACAGGGAAATTAGCTCAACAGCTAAATAACCAGAGCTTTGTGCAATATTTCACCGCTCTTAATCGTTTGTCTTTGACCAAAGATCGTCTCTGCTACTACAGAACTAGCAGCAGCACCCGAAAAGAAAACGACACAAGCTAACTCGGTTTCCCCACGCGACCGTTTATCCTGTTGTCCCGGTTTGAGCGCGTGCTTTAAAAACAAATATATCCTACCTTGTTAACTCACACAAATAGTGGGCCAGCTGATCGTGGCCCGACATCTTGGCAATGGAAATTTAACAACACATCACAAAAATCGCTTCCACTTTCCCCCTATGCTGTTTTCTTCCCGTTTCCCCCCCACGTGAACCTCAAACTCTATAGTATTTCCCTTTTATCTGGCGCCACCCACAGGCGAGGAGGTGTTACGCCACTGGGGTTTTCTACGATTAAAAAGAAGAAGTGCAGAGCTGACGTTACTTTAGACTTTTGCGATTTGTACTACATAAGTTAATAAAGTTGTTTACAAAGTAACAGTAGCAGTTAACTAAGCAGAGGGCTCTGCCTCAGCTGACCCGTGCCCTTGTTCTTCTCTAAAAGTAAAGTTCAACTTCTAAATAAACACAGTTTCAATCAATATCATCTCCCTGCCCTCATACTTTGAGCGGATCTCTGCCTTTTCCAGTCCAGCTGGACCCTGACATCATGTCGACTCCTTTGATTTGGTTTGTTTTCATGAATTTGAGCATACTACTGAAGCCAGGATACTGCACAGAAACAAGGTGAGGCATCTTAGCAGAGATTTCTGTCTGTGGTTGTTTTGGTTTTTGGGGTTTGTTTTTTTTTTAGATTATAAGTCTTTACTCTCATTTTGAACCGTTTAAAAATGGTTATGACACTCTTGTGTAAACACCTGCAACCATATTGTGACACATGCAAATACACTCCCTATGGGTAACCGAGTGAGATCGGTACTATATGGCTGTATCTTAACTGCATGAGTATTTTTTATTTTTTAAATTTAGTGACCAAGTTCTATCAATCACCCCACAAACACAAGAACAAGTGGACATCTTGAGGAATGTATCCACACACTATGAGGTAGGCATTAAAGTTAAGTGATCATACACCTGTAATGTTTTGTTTTTACTTCTGTGATTCATTACATCAGATATTTTCTCACAGACAGTCCTGTGGCAGCCTGTTTCAAATGAGTACATCAGTACACAAGTGCAGGTCCACCTCTATGTCCCTGGAAACAGCTCTGTGACAGTCAAGGCTATACTGCAGAAACATGGCATAACACACAAGTATGCTGCTTAATGCACACCATTCACTAAGCACCGGGTCACATTTCATTCCAAGTGAATCATTTGTGTTTGCATGTTTATTTTAGGGTCTTACTGGCTAATCCTAATGTGCTGACCGAAATGCAGATGAAGAATGACTCCACTGACCCACGAAGCGGTTCAACTTTTTATGAGAGATATCACACCCTTGAGGAGGTATACATTTCCTATTTAAAAGAATGAGATTGAAAGGAGTCCTGATGTGCTCATTTTCAGCTCTGTAGTTTTGTTTTCAGCCTCTGCTAGAGTAGCTTTTCATTGGTCACAGTTCGATATAATCCCTATCAGCCTTATTCTGGGCCTTGGTGCTCCCCATTGGTTCATCACTTAACTCCACCCCATCCATTTAAGCCAGCTTTCTTCTGGTTGGCTGCCCCATGTGAACAAAAGATTTGAATGGCAGGTGGGTGGAGTTCACAGCCAGAGCTGTGACCATTAGTGATGTGTGATACTGCAAATTTTGGTGACGATCCGATACCAAGTAAATCAAGAGCAGTATTGCCGATACCAATACTGATACTTATACTTTTAACCTATAAAGGTTATGCAGGGGAGAGCAGCATGTTATGATTTATGTGCTGAATCATTGTACATTTGCCAAATAGTTTAGAGGGATACAGTGAGGTTAGGTTAATTGGTGATTCTAAATTGCCCATAGGTGTAAATGTCAGTGTGAATGATCTCTTCTTGGTAGCCCTGCGATAGATTGTTGAGCTGTCCAGAGCGTCCCCTGCCTCTTGGCCTAAGACAGGTTGGATAGACAGTTCGGATTGGATGAATAATAAGTCCGCTTTAAGCATGTTTAGTGATGATGATGATGGGCTGCCGATACTTTTTATATTTTCTTCAACTTCGCACAGTAGTTTTATTAGGATATTCTAAACTTCACAGCCACCGTTTATCACAGAGCTGTTGTTTTAGATTACATGGAAATGCACAGCTACCCTGTATGTTATACTATATTACAGCTTACAACCACGTACGCCGTCTCCATTGTAGATTTATGACTGGATTAACAGAACTGCACAAGACAACCCCAGAACAGTCAAAGCCATCCTTATTGGTTCTTCATATGAGAAGCGGCCGCTATACGTTCTCAAGGTAAAGCTGCATCCGTCAACTTGAACTTGTAGGAATGATAAGACTGTCCCATATTTACAAAACAGAAAGTTTTTGTTCATTCACAGAAAACAGATCATGGTAAGAAAAAAAACCCAGGACCATTTCTGTCATTTCATTGATTATCTATTACTTAATTACTTTGGTATCGTTAAGAAAATGCAGTTAAAAGTCTAAAATGTATGCCCTCCATCAGATTTTCCAAAGCCGTCCAGTGGGCTGGGTTGGAGTCTTTTGCTGGGCTAATTTTGGCCCTCGGACCTTATGTTTAACACTCACAGACCTTTCTTTTTACTCTTTGTACACTTTTAGGGGTAAATAATCAACATTGTTTATCCCATTAGACATATTTTAAGCTGTAAAGTGTTCAGTGTTGACAGCTCAGTTTACTTCCTGAGCACAGATTCATGTGTATGGCCTCTTTTTTTCTCAGCTGTCTTTCAATGACAGGCCAAATAGGAAAGCCATGTGGATTGACTGTGGGATCCACGCAAGAGAGTGGATCTCTCCGGCTTTCTGCTTGTGGTTTGTGCACCACGTGAGTCCAACTGAGCTGCGGTGTCTGTGTTTGCTCTCTGTTCTCTGTAATCGATTACATTTGTTTGTTTGTCTGTCTGTTTTTTTGTTAGCAGTTTCTACTCACCACAGTGTTCAAGATATCATTTTCAAATTTTGTTTGATGGTAGATAGCAGTAACAGCTCAAAATGATTTAATTTTGGTGCTAATCTGGTCAACCCCACGGTCACACCAAATGTGAAAGTCATTCAAAACTGTATATTACCCACAGCTTCTTATGGATCACAATACATTATCCTATAGAAGCCAAAGTTCCAATCATATGGGTACAATACAATACACCATTTTAGTATGTACTGCGTCAAGGTCATAGGTCAAAGGTCAGGATCACATCAAATGAAGCTTTATGAAAAAGCTTTAGCTTCCACTGGATCATCTCCAAACTTAAAGCAACAAATTAAGACGTATAACTTCACAATGACAGAAAAAGACTAATACACTACACTAGATTTCCATATTGACAATGCTGACATCAAACTTTATTTTAGCCCTTGCCTTTGATGGGGAGTTGAGCTCTCTAAATGCTCTTTGTTGTAAATGCAATGGAGTCTGCTCTCTCTCGGAGCAGTTTCACTGAACGCTCTGCCATCTGTCCGTCAGTCTTTGTCATTTTACCAGCAAAACTCGGAAATTACTCGCATCCTGGACAGCATGGATGTCTACGTCCTGCCTGTGATGAATCCTGATGGATACAAATACACGTGGACGGCAGTAAGAACTCAGAATCATTTTTTCAATGTAAAAGAAGTCATTTTAAATAGATGTATGATTTTTCCTTATTTTTATTTTTCAGATTAAGAGAAGGTGGTGGAGGAAGAACCGTTCCATCAGTAAGTCGGGTTTTTGCGTTGGCGTTGACCTCAACAGAAACTTTGATGTTGATTGGGGCAGTAAGTTTTCCTTTCCCTTTTTTTTTCTCATGTGTGGACGCACTCGTTGATCATGCAAGGGTCTCTGTAGCTTCCACAAGGTCATGTGTCGCTGTTGTGCCCAGTTAAGGGATCCTCTCAAAATCCTTGTGAGGAAATCAACTGCGGGCCGTTTCCTGAGTCTGAGCCCGAGGCGCAGGCTGTGGCCAACTTCCTGCGCAGACACAAGGACACAGTTCAACTCTACATCACCATCCACTCCTACTCCCAGATGTTCATCTTCCCATATTCCTACACCTTTGATCAAGCGGAGAACCACAACGATTTGGTGAGTAGTCTGGATGATCCACGAGTCTATCCAACAGCAGTGAAAGACTTATTCAACTGTTGTGTCTAAACCTTTGTGAACACACATTGTTCATAAGCTTGAGATGGTCCAAGAAGCTGCCCAGAGGATCAAACGATATTACAGGAACACCTACACATATGGTCCTGGAGCAGCCACATTATGTAAGACAGCCTTTTTTCTTTTTCGTTTTTTTAAAGCAAAGTCACTGTAACTTGAATGTGTGAGTGTTTCTATTCTTTCTTCAGACCCATGTTCTGGCGGCTCTGACGACTGGGCGTACAAACTTGGCATCAAATACTCCTTTACGTTTGAGCTCCAGGACCGTGGGGAATACGGCTTCCTGTTACCACCTTCTCACATATCCGGGGCCTGCAACGAAGCGCTGCTTGCGGTCAAGACCATTGCTGTCAAGGTTTTGGAGAAAACACAAGCTCCGGCAAACCATCACACGATCTAAGCAGTTTTGTGATTGTAACTAAACAAATTTTGTAGTTTCACTTGAGGATCAGCTAACTTGTAACCTGTGTTCAGCACAGCTGTTATTTGTGGTATTTCTGTTTCTGGAGTCCTCTAACATAACGTCTGTCTTGCAGAGATTGAGTGGAACTGAAATGTATGGATCCAAAAACATTAGTTGACAGAAAAACTGTTTTAAAAGAAGTAGAAAAAATAAGTAATGGTGTTAATGATGTACTTACCCTGAATAAAACATGATCCATAGAAAATCAACTTCTCTGTAATTTAATTTCATAATATGAAAAACACTTTTTCTTACTATTAATACTAATATTAATTTTATACCAATGTTTTAGTCTTTTAAAATGAAAGTATTTGTCATGGCAACCATGCCATCCTGCTGTAATGCCACAATTTTCAAATTTAAATAGATTAGTCCAATTAAATAAGCTAAGGTCCTGTGACACCTTGGCTTATTTTAGACCTATTTCAAGATTCAAGGTCTTTATTGTCAATACAACAATATACACAGTATTCAGCGTATTGAAATGCTGTTTCACCTCAAGCCCCCCATGGTGCATTTATAAGAATGTGTGATAAACAAGGACAGGACAAAAGACAATATAAAGTGATCGTGTGCAGTTACAGTGAAGTGAGATGTTGTGCAGTTATTATTGAATACCAGGTTCAAGTGATGGTCAGGATATTGTGGACAAGACGAAACAAAGACATGTGCAAGATGTAAAATATGCAAGTATAGCATTATGTAGAGGGGGGAGATGGGTGGGAGAGGGCCTCCAATGATCCTGTCTGCTGTCCTCACTAGCCGCTGCAGAGACTTCTTTCCCTGGTAAAGGGATGGGAGGGTGGGAGGAAGCAGACTGGTCTTCTTCAGCTTCCGAAGAAAGTGAAGATGTTGTTGGGCTTTCTTCGTGATGGTGGTGGTCATCTGACATGTGCACACCCAAGAACTTCACATTGTTGACCATCTCAACAGCACATCCATTGATGTGCAGTGAGGTGTGGGCCGCTGAGCTCTTCCTGAAGTATTTGATCTCCTCCCAACTTATTTTTTTGCATATTTGTCACACTGAAATATTTCAAATCATCAAACAAATTTTGATATTAAACAAAGATAGCCCTAGTAAATATTAACTGTCATTAACTACATTTTAATTGAAGCTGAATTCAATTTCACTAGTCACACTCGGGCCTGATTACTACCAGACCCGTCGAATCAAGAAATCACTCACACAGAACATCTCTGACAAAGTGAAGTAGATCTCAAAAAGCAATGCATCATACCACAATCTAAAGAAACAGATGAGTAAAGAAGTCACTGACATCTAGAATATCCACAAAGACAACATGCATACAGGAATAAAAGCAGGGATTGAACCACCAATCTATATATAGATTACTCAGGGTTAGTTGTGTCTCAGGAGGAGAGCCACAGCCACATGTCTAGTGTCTGTGACGGTGTCTTCTCCCGCGAGTGCGGACACTGGGGGCCTTGTGGGGTCTTCAGCGTCTGCGAATGGAGGAAAAGACCTTGTCTGTTACAGTTGCAGCAGGTACAGCTGTGATTATGA
Source organism: Simochromis diagramma (assembly GCF_900408965.1). NCBI lineage: Eukaryota > Metazoa > Chordata > Actinopteri > Cichliformes > Cichlidae > Simochromis > Simochromis diagramma. The sequence goes on from NW_024386948.1 coordinate 2,631,499, forward strand.
ATATCCGTTACAGTTGTCTGCAGTACCTGCTCCATGTCATGGGTTCTATTTATAAACTCACCTGGCAACTTTAGTGATGCCACTGATGTTGGGACTATTGGTGTGACACTATACATCATTTATGCCAGTATCTAAACTCTGGTGTAAATGAGGTCACAGAGGGATGAAGGGTTTAGGTCACAGCTCCCCGCTGCTGGCCGCGAAGGATTACCGCTCACTCGCAGAAGAAACGCATCGCATTCTCCTGGCTACTAGGAGCTTCAGCATCCAGGCGATAGTTCCTGACTGACCGATGGAATCTCCCGCGCCCACACTGATTCTCCTGAGGGCCTCTGACTCATCGATGGTGGCTGGGATCACGGCGCCGTGGCACTGCGGAAAAGGCCTGTGTTTTTTACCATCACCAGTTAGTTTATTACATTCAGAGAAGTATTTTAATATGTTTTATTGATAAATGTTCTCTCAGCCGGTGGAAAGGCTTTCCATTGGCTGAGCACAGAGACTTTCTGTCACACAATCTTCCACCAGTTTCGTCCCTGTTAACCTGTGGGTGTTGATTGGGTGACCAATTCCATCAAGAGCCTGGGACGGTGGTATAATGCAGACCTCAGTGATACCTGGCAACTTGAACAACTAAGGCAGAACATGGCTAATGACCTCAGGTGGATTAACAACACTGCACTCCCAGGGAAGTATTTTATGCTTAAGGTTAGTTTCTCAAACTCCTCAAAATCTTAGCAAATTGTGCCAATCCTTACATGTTGCACCAGGCTGATTTATCATCAAAAGTGGAGAAGTCTGTGACAGAGGAGACAGAAGAGCAGCAGAGAGAGATGGAGCAAGAGAGAGAAATAAAAGAGCAGGGGAGAGAGATGGAGATGGAGAGATGACTTTATGTCATCCATGAGGGATGCATTTGACATATGTTTCACATATTATAGCCCAACAAGTTACTTATAGCAATTTAAATACGAGCAATCAGTTTTTGGCACAACACCGGCTATTGCAGTTAATAATACAACAGCTTCTTGCCATTTTTTGTGTTTCTTTTTGTCGCTGTGTAACTGAGTTCAATTGAAAGCCTGCATGCGCTAGTACCTCTTGCCACAAGTTCCCAGAATCCTTTGCGGTTTTACCCCTGAATGACGTCACCTTTTTGGTGGGCCGGTCTCTAGTCAAAATGCCCGGGCCGATTTTTTGTCCCAGTCCAGCCCTGCTGTGCCCTCAGACGAAATTCGGGAAAAGATACGAGTACTCCTGTGATTCTTTCTCTGAGACTCTACCTTTATTTTTACAGGTCAGTATCGTCTTAAAAATACAGTGTATGAGGGTTTTGGGCCTCGTTCTACTTCGGTGTTTACTGAGAGTTATGTTGACACCGCCGATGTAACCTTAAGTGGGGTTTAGTTGAAAGTTACTGAAGCGCGGCACAGCAGCGGTGGTAAAGGCGAGCCGCGCAGCCCCAAGTCTCGCGAGAGTTACCGCGAGTTATCGCGAGAGCTACCGCGAGAGTCGCCAGCCCGCGGGATGTATTTAAACTTGGTAAACTCCATTTAACAATCAAATATGTGTGTGTGGTGCTCCAATTTAACTGTAAAGGCCCTGACATCAGATTATTCGAGTTTAAAATATCTCATATACTCTTTATCGTTCAAATGATGTGGGAAATGTTAAGAATAAGCTAAGAATGAATGTACATTTATGTTGGTTACATTGCAAAGTAATACATTCAGGTGTGTTTTGTCTAATCTAGTAAGATTTATGCACTTATATCAGATTTGTGGATAAGCTATTTTGAGTTTGCCCTATATGTGAGAAAGAGCAATAAGACGTTTAAGGCATTATATAGTATCTGCACTGCTGATGTAAATGAGTGAAGGAATAGTGTAATTAACAGTGTAAACTGGAGAAATGTAATGACCATATATACATATATTTGCCAAATGCCTTTTATTTACCTTTTACAGTTATTGAGCATATCTGACAAGTGAAAGCACTGGATGTAAATTATATTTGTTGATCGGAAATAAGAGACGCAATTCGGGAAAAGATACGAGTGCTCCTGTGATTCTTTCTCTGAGACTCTACCTTTATTTTTACAGATTTGTATTCTTTTTGTTATTGTGGTCTTCACATCTGGGACCCGTAACACCAACAGCAGAGGGGAAGAAACTGTTCTTATGGCGAGAGGTTCTGGTGCGAATGGACCGGAGCCTCCTGCCTGAGGGGAGCAGGTCAAACAGACTGTGTCCAGGGTGAGAAGGGTCAGCTGAGATCAGAGCTGCATGCCCCAGTGTCCTGGAGGTGTACAGGTCCTGCAGGGATGGGAGTCTGCAGCCAATCACCTTCTCAGCAGAGCGCACAACACGCTGCAGTCTCTGTTTGTCCCTGATAGTGGCTCCAGCGTACCACACGGTGATGGAGGAGGTGAGGATGGACTCGATGATTGCAGTGTAGAATTGCATCATCGTCCGTGTTGGCAGGTTGAATTTCTTCAGCTGCCTCAGGAAGTACATCCTCTGCTGGGCTTTCTTAATGACGGAGGTGATGGTGGGCTCCCACTTCAGGTCCTGGGTGATGGTGGTACCCAGGAAGCGGAATGAGTCCACAGAGGTGATGAGGGTGTCAGTCAGGATGATGGGGGGGAGTGGGGCTGTGTGCTTCCTGAAGTCCACAATAATCTCCACTGTCTTCTGGCCATTCAGCACCAGGTTGTTGTGGCTGCACCAGGACACCAGACGTTCAACCTCCCTCCTGTAGGCAGACTCATCCCCGTCCGAGATGAGTCCAATAACGGTGGTGTCATCTGCAGACTTGATTAGCTTGACAGACTGGTGGGTGGAGGTGCAGCAGTTGGTGCACAGGGAGAAGAGCAGAGGAGAAAGAACACAGCCCTGAGGGGAGCCGGTGCTGATGGTCCGGGAGTCCGAGACATTCTTTCCCAGCCTCACATGCTGCTTCCTGTCCGTCAGTGATCCACCGGCAGATGGGATCAGGCACATTCATCTGGGAAAGCTTGCCTTGGAGATGGTCTGGAAGGATGGTGTTGAAGGCAGAGCTGAAGTCCACAAACAGGATCCTGGCGTAGGTTCCTGGGGAGTCCAGATGCTGCAGGATGAAGTGTAGAGCCATGTTGATAGCGTCGTCTACAGACCTGTAAACTACGTTGTTGGAGAGAGAAATAACATCGTGGAAGAGAAGGTGAGTAAAAATGTCCTAAATGCATTTCGAATTTATTTAGAACTACAAATTAAATTTCTTTTAGGAATTATTGTTTTTTAATGTCACAATTCCAACCCTGCTCCTTTATCCGGGCTTGGACCAGCAAAAGTGACCTGAAATTGGCACTCTGGTGAAATTAATTTGTGTGTGTGGGTGTGTGTTTATTAGTAGTTTTAAACCTTGTGATCCACAAAAATGCATAACAGTAATCTATTTATACCGCCCACCCCTAATTCAAACCTCTTGCCAAGTTTGGTGCCACTGGTTTACTGTGAGCAACTCCCAGCCTAAAACGCTAAAAACAATAAAACCCTAACCTTACTTACATAGTCTTCAGTGGTGTGCTGAAGAGCAAGTATCACACCGGAGAACAAAGCGCCCTACAGGAGTTTCCCCACCGGAAGTAGCATATGCTAAGGTGCACTGTATTCAGGGTCTGCAGCCTTAAAGGCCGCATTTTAAGGCCGATTAGGTCACAGCGACGCAACGAAGGCTGTCCCAATTCAAAGGCTGCTCCAAATGCGGCCCTCATTTTCCTGAATTTTAAGGATGGGTCGGTGTATCCTCCATGGCCTAACATATCCAAGACTTTATAGCGCGGCGGTGGTGTGGATAATTTTGCCGGAAAAAAACGGCAGAAGCGGGGCGCCCGAAGAGTAAACTTTTTTTAAAGTAAGTACTGAATATTATGTCACTTATTTATGCGCAAATGTTTAATAAAGAAGAACGTTAAAACATTACTGTTGGCCACACACCGGCAAAGTTAAGTGCCATTAGCGATGTTAGTACTAACTGGGTTTTAAAGCCTTACTTTAAAATATACGCCGTTCAATACTTGACATTAATCTTACAGAAAATGTGATGATTATATGGATAATTAAAGTCAGTCATATATCCACAAACACAACAAACTGAAAGTCAGTGAATGCTGCCAAATATCACGGCACAAGCAGGATCCACTGCACTGTTAATGTTAGCTATGTTATATTGCTGCCTCTGTTCGGTGGTGTCGAGCCAAACGGGCTTTAACGTGTGTTTGAACGAGCTGAGGGTTCACTCGTTAAGCTGAAAGAAAGATGCTTTAATCACAGCAGTCACACATGTGTCCACTGAGGAGATTAGGGGCTGCAGAGGGGCGTAACACCAGCTCACTCAAAAGGGTTCCTCTAGGACCCCTAAATTTATTAAGCCAAAGCCAAAACTTGAGCAGTTTATTACCTGCTCTCCTGACACAAAACTAAATACTCGCATTTCTTAAGTTGGCATCTTTAAGCAAGGATGCCCCTGCATTAGGATTTAAAGTTGCCACACTGAATGCACAAAGACTAACATGTGACCAACATAAAGGGGTACAAAGGTCAAATCCAAAACGATTATTCAACCTGCTACAACACAAAATCAGAGCAGCCACGAATAATCCCATTCACAAGTGATCTGTGGTTCCACCACACAAACGGTCACATACAAGTGGCCTCATACCACAACAAGTTGCTGTAATATACAAAATTCATTAAAGCAACGCTAAAAACAATAATACCCTAACTTTACATACCTACATGCCGGCAAAGTTATGTGCCATTAGCGATGTTAGTACTAACTGGGTTTTAAAACCTTTAAAATATACGCCGCTATATATATACCTGACATTAATCTTACAGAAAATGTGATACTTTTATGGATAATTAAAGTCAGTCATATATCCACAAACACAACAAGCTGAAAGTCAGTGAATGCTGCCAAATATCACGACACAAGCAGGTTCCACTGCACTGTTAATGTTAGCTATGTTATATTGCTGCCTCTGTTCGGTGGTGTCGAGCCAAACGGACTTTAACGTGTGTTTGAACGAGCTGACGGTTCACTCATTAAGCTGAAAGAAAGAGGCTTTAATCACAGCAGTCACACATGTGTCCACTGTACCATCTGGGAACTCTTCTTGTTGAGCACTCGTAATAACACAAACACTAAATCCTCCTTCTCTTGTGCTGTTTTGTAGCAGTGTGTACACCTGAGACTGTCACCTGTCTGTCTGTCCTGCACTCTCTCTCTCTCTCTTTCTCTCTGATTGTGGAATAAAAGTATGAACATGTATTTATAAGTTACACTTGTGTTTGAATCCTGCAGCTTATCACACATTTGATTTCCATGTGTGACAACTGCAAGTGTCCAGAGTGAGGACAGACTGAGGGACCCACTGCTGCACATCACCTGTGAGGCTTTGCACCCCTGATGATCCACCAGGACAAACTCAGCAGTGTGTGAGGAAGAGGAGGAGGAAGAGCCAGCAGCAGCTGACAGATGGAGAGAATAGACAGACTGTTCCCTGTTTGTGAAGGACTGCTAGAAAAGTTTAAAATAACTAATTGCCTGTCCTGAATCAGTCTCATTAGGTAATGTTCAAAATATTTTATCATCCCAGTGTTTTCAGTGTGGGAGAAAGTACTCAGGGCCTTCAAGTTACACACTATGAAAGGCAGAAACAAGTTTAATATTCAGAAACCTAAAGTACAAACCGGATTCCAAAAAAGTTGGGACACTAAACAAATTGTGAATAAAAACTGAATGCAACGACGTGGAGATGGCAAATGTCAATATTTTATTCAGAATAGAACTTAAATCCCAGAACAAAAGTTGAAACTGAGAAAATTTATCATTTTAAGGGAAAAATATGGTGATACAAAATGTCATGGTGTCAACAAATCCCAAAAAAGTTGGGACAAGGCCATTTTCACCACTGTGTGGCATCTCCCCTTCTTCTTACAACACTCAACAGACGTCTGGGGACCGAGGAGACCAGTTTCTCAAGCTTAGAAATAGGAATGCTCTCCCATTCTTGTCTAATACAGGCCTCTAACTGTTCAATCGTCTTGGGCCTTCTTTGTCGCACCTTCCTCTTTATGATGCGCCAAATGTTCTCTATAGGTGAAAGATCTGGACTGCAGACTGGCCATTTCAGTACCCGGATCCTTCTCCTCTGCAGCCATGATGTTGTGATTGATGCAGAATGTGGTCTGGCATTATCTTGTTGAAAAATACAGGGTCTTCAATGAAAGAGATGACGTCTGGATAGGAGCATATGTTGTTCTAGAACCTGAATATATTTTTCTGCATTGATGGTGCCTTTCCAGACATGCAAGCTGCCCATGCCACACGCACTCATGCAACCCCATACCATCAGAGATGCAGGCTTCTGAACTGAGCGTTGATAACAACTTGGGTTGTCCTTGTCCTCTTTGGTCCGGATGACATGGCGTCCCACATTTCCAAAACGAACTTCGAATCGTGACTCGTCTGACCACAGAGCAGTCTTCCATTTTGCCACACTCCATTTTAAATGATCCCTGGCCCAGTGAAAACGCCTGAGCTTGTGGATCTTGCTTAGAAATGGCTTCTTCTTTGCACTGTACAGTTTCAGCTGGCAACGGCGGATGGCACGGTGGATTGTGTTCACTGACAATGGTTTCTGGAAGTATTCCTGAGCCCATTCTGTGATTTCCTTTACAGTAGCATTCCTGTTTGTGGTGCAGTGTCGTTTAAGGGCCCGGAGCATCCAGTATGGGTTTATGCCCTTGACTCTTACGCACAGAGATTGTTCCAGATTCTCTGAATCTTCGGATGATGTTATGCACAGTTGATGTTGATAACTGCAAAGTCTTTGCAATTTTTCGCTGGGTAACACCTTTCTGATATTGCTCCACTATCTTTCTGCGCAACATTGTGGGAATTGGTGATCCTCTACCCATCTTGGCTTCTGAGAGACACTGCCACTCTGAGAAGCTCTTTTTATACCCAATCATGTTGCCAATTAACCTAATCAGTGTTAATTGGTCTTCCAGCTCTTCGTTTTGCTCAAATTTACTTTTTCCAGCCTCTTATTGCTACTTGTCCCAACTTTTTTTGGGATTTGTTGACACCGTGTAATTTTAAATCAACATTTTTCCTTTGAAATGATACATTTTCTCGGATTAAACTTTTGTTCTGTGATTTACGTTCTATTCTGAATAAAATATTGACATTTGCCGTCTCCACATCATTGCATTCAGTTTTTATTCACAATTTGTTTAGTGTCCCAACTTTTTTGCAATCTGGTTTGTATGTATCAGCAGCAGAATGGACCTAAAAATAAATGTACTTCTGCCCAGTTTGCCCCATTTAGCAGAAGCCAGCCTGTTTAAGGCTCTGATATCTATTCTGTATGACTTAAAGCAGTTATGACATGGTCTGATTTTCTCACCCAATAAAGGAATATTTAATATATCAGTCTACTCTTCATTTTATCAGAAACAGTTATCACAGCTTGTACATTTTCTTTTTATAAATGTATGTAAGCAATGAGCCAAATTTAGTAATGCCAACATACTGAAGGAACAACATTTGTCTCCTATATATGATACACCTATATATGCACTGTCAAAGATACTTGTCTTTGAGTGAAGATTTAAGGTGATAAGACATATAAATAACTGCAACTTGAATCTGTACTGAGGCTCAGTATTTGACACAGAGTTCATGTTCACTGCTGTAATAGCTAATAATGATTAATATAACTATAATATTGGCCATATTATATTTACATTACCAAAGTGATATGACTTTAGTCTCATGAACAACATTAGCTAATTGTTATTTACTAACTAATCTTAAATGACTGTTCAGTACAGAAATGAAGCCCAAAAATCATGTTTTACTGTCCTGTGGTCTCAGCCTCAGATACTTATCAAATCACACAAAGCTCTTGTAGAAACAAACAAACAAATGAACAAAATATGTTCTCCTTCATTTCTGTCAAGTTGTATGACACGTTTCCAGCGGTTAGTATCATGGTTGCTAGGCAACCTGGGAAGCGCGACGGAGACTAGACCGTCCCATTTCACAAGCCTCTCGCTTCCGCACTTCTCGTACTTATAGTACGCACCGTACGTAGTACGCGTAGTGCGCGTACTTCAAGCGTGCAGACCCTGCCACAGCCTGAGAACCATCACAGACAACGGGGGCGGGGCTTAAGCTCGGACAGATCAAAGGCCTTTGCAACGTCACAACAAAGGTGCTTCGAAGGAGCTTCCAAATAGCATAAATAGAGCCTTGGCGACACTCTGCACCAGTGAACTCCAAAGTTGGTCCGTGTAAAGCGTCTAAAATACTGCTGAAAGTCAACCTTTATTAAATATGTCTCACGTTTATGCTAGAGCTAACGATCACGTTTCCCGTGCAAAGGTTGGCACAACTGAAGAGTTGCGGGCTGTAAAAGAAGCCACAAAAAAGGAGAAAAAACGCGTCAGGTTTGCAACGCTCCCGTCACTCCACGGGAGTGGCTGGGAGCACACAATCCGACCAACGACAGAGAGAGTGCGGGACGAACAAAGGGTAAGTCGGGAGTGGGGTGAGGCTGGCAGTACTTATCGGGTTGGTTTCTTCCGTTGTCAGCAACGGAGCAGCTCAGAACAAACAGCACCTAAAACGGAATGCCTGTTTGTTAATAAATCAAATAGGATGGTGTCTGTAGCTAAAGAGTCACCAGCTAAGAATTTAATCCCACCCCCACCTCCTCTTCCTGTTAAACCGCAGAAAACACAGCGTGCCCCCATTATTAAAAAGCAACACAAGGCTGTTGCACCTTACGCACCACGCACGTTAGAGACGTGGGACATAAACACAAATAAAAATTTACTTCCACCCCCCCCTCCTCTTCCTATTAAACCGCAGAAAACACAGCGTGCCCCCATTATTAAAAATCAACACAAGGTTGTTGCACCTTACGCACCACGCACGTTAGAGACGTGGGACATAAACACAAATAAAATTTACTTCCACCCCCCCCTCCTCTTCCTATTAAACCGCAGAAAACACAGCGTGCCCCCATTATTAAAAATCAACACAAGGTTGTTGCACCTTACGCACCACGCACGTTAGAGACGTGGGACATAAACACAAATAAAAATTTACTTCCACCCCCCCCTCCTCTTCCTATTAAACCGCAGAAAACACAGCGTGCCCCCATTATTAAAAATCAACACAAGGTTGTTGCACCTTGGGCACCACGCTTAGAGCGGTGGAACATAAATACAAATAAGAATTTAATCCCACCCCTGCCTCCTCTTCCTATTAAACCGCAGAAAACACAGCGTGCCCCCATTATTAAAAATCAACACAAGGTTGTGGCACCTTGGGCACCACGCTTATACGAGACATGGAAATATTAACAGCAGTAAAATATAAATAACACCCCCCAACCGGTTGCAGCAGATAGCCGCCCCTCCCTGAGCCTGGATCTGCTGGAGGTTTCTTCCTGTTAAAAGGGAGTTTTTCCTTCCCACTGTCGCCATGTGCTTGCTCATAGGGGATCATTTGATTGTTGGGTTGTTGTTTTTTTTCACAACAACAGTTGTGAAAATATTCACAACTGTTGTTGTGAAAATGTAACTGTTGTTGTGAAAATATTCACAACAACAGTTATATTGCAAAGTCTTCACCATCCATCAGCCATTACAATACAAATAATAAAAATCTTGATATACATAAAAATGTTGATGTTTGATTTTGTTTACTTTAGTTTTGTTTACTACTACGTGTCTGATAGTGATTGTCTGAGTAGATAAAACAGTGGTCCTGTACCACCAACATCATTATGGAGATGTGTGAGAATGACTGGGAGACAGACTGGAGGACTACTGTGAAATCAGAAAAAGCAGAGTGGGGAGGTACTTCCTGTACATTGCTTCTCCAGCTGTGTAAATTACATTTTTTCAGCAGCAACAGCTTTGGGGTTAGGAGAATACCAGGACCAGTCAGTGCACAATTACCAATTCATCAGCTGCATAACAGCAGCTGGAGCCTCACAGCTGGAGCGCACTGTACTGAGTGAAACATTTTCACACTTCGGCGGCTCCGCTCCTTGTGTTTGTCTTTTATGTGCTAGATTCTGAAGCTGCAGGTTTGATCTATCTTCAGACAACATTGACTGAACCAGCAGCAAAAGAAGATCCAAACTAGCTTCACGTTTCGCTTCACATAAACATTAAATAAACACCTTAAATTTCCTCTTACTTTTGCTGTTTTAACTCCACCACGATAAAAATCACACGTCATGCAGAGCTCTCCATCTCTCTCTCTCAGGAATAGATTCCCATAAAAAAAAGTCTGTTTTCTGCGTTATTCGCTTGCTTATTACCCACCAGGCTACCGTTGTTTACAGCGCTGTCTGCCACTGGTTTTTGTTTTTTAAATTTCCAACACGTAAGCCTAATTTCTTCACTTCAATACTGAACAAATGTATCTACTGCAGAATATTTTAAGGTTATCTGCTATAAAATCCCAGGCCAGGAAAATCTCCTTCATGTTTTTCTGTTTTATCCTCAGTTACTTTGACACAAAGGCATCTGCTGAGATGCTTACACCTTTGATCAAGTCTCACAAGTGTCAGCTTTGTTTTTATAGATGTAAAAACAAGGATATGTACTGATAAGTGATCAGAAATACAATATTTCTGACTGTATGGGGCAAAATTTCCCTGATTCAAATATAATCACCGAAATTCAAAAATTGCGGTTTTAATTTTCGCAAATGGCGCTCAATGACTCATTAACTGACGCTACTTATCAGCCAATCGGTGGCATGTAGTCTGACGACGTCACAGTGTAGTACCTCATCAGAATGCTTGGAATCCCGGGCTGTGAACTACTATGACCTAATGGAGAACCCAGAAAAGCATTCAGGATTTTCAGACAGAGCAGAATCATGGTTCCATCAATTGTTTGATGTTCATTTTATGAAATACTGTGTTAGCTTTATGATCTCACTACCACAAATAACAGAATTCAAGCTATCCACAAACTGTCTCATGACTCCACAGAATATTTTCCCTAAGTACTTGAGGATCATCTATCTGTTTCTTTTTTTGGAAAACTTAAGGGGAGGTGTTATGACCCGGCTCGAGGCTGCAACATAAAAAAGGAGACGAATATCAGAGTGTAAGTGAGAAGAGGTTTTAGCTTAAAATGACATCCCAGGTTGGCTCAAATGGCTGTTGCCACAAAGGCAAAGACTAGTGAGCTTCCTGAATAGCCTGCCACAGGTATGCGTTTATTTATACCTTACTAGGTGTGGCCAATTAGCAACAGCTGAACACACTGAGGAGATTAGGGGCTGCAGAGGGGCGTAACACCAGCTCACTCAAAAGGGTTCCTCTAGGACCCCTAAATTTATTAAGCCAAAGCCAAAACTTGAGCAGTTTATTACCTGCTCTCCTGACACAAAACTAAATACTCGCATTTCTTAAGTTGGCATCTTTAAGCAAGGATGCCCCTGCATTAGGATTTAAAGTTGCCACACTGAATGCACAAAGACTAACATGTGACCAACATAAAGGGGTACAAAGGTCAAATCCAAAACGATTATTCAACCTGCTACAACACAAAATCAGAGCAGCCACAAATAATCCCATTCACAAGTGATCTGTGGTTCCACCACACAAACGGTCACATACAAGTGGCCTCATACCACAACAAGTTGCTGTAATATACAAAATTCATTAAAGCAACGCTAAAAACAATAATACCCTAACTTTACATACCTACATGCCGGCAAAGTTATGTGCCATTAGCGATGTTAGTACTAACTGGGTTTTAAAACCTTTAAAATATACGCCGCTATATATATACCTGACATTAATCTTACAGAAAATGTGATACTTTTATGGATAATTAAAGTCAGTCATATATCCACAAACACAACAAGCTGAAAGTCAGTGAATGCTGCCAAATATCACGACACAAGCAGGATCCACTGCACTGTTAATGTTAGCTATGTTATATTGCTGCCTCTGTTCGGTGGTGTCGAGCCAAACGGACTTTAACGTGTGTTTGAACGAGCTGACGGTTCACTCATTAAGCTGAAAGAAAGAGGCTTTAATCACAGCAGTCACACATGTGTCCACTGTAACATCTGGAACTCTTCTTGTTGAGCACTCGTAATAACACAAACACTAAATCCTCCTTCTCTTGTGCTGTTTTGTAGCAGTGTGTACACCTGAGACTGCCACCTGTCTGTCTGTCCTGCACTCTCTTTCTCTCTGATTGTGGAATAAAAGTATGAACATGTATTTATAAGTTACACTTGTGTTTGACTCCTGCAGCTTATCACACATTTGATTTCCATGTGTGACAACTGCAAGTGTCCAGAGTGAGGACAGACTGAGGGACCCACTGCTGCACATCATCTGTGAGGCTTTGCACCCCTGATGATCCACCAGGACAAACTCAGCAGTGTGTGAGGAAGAAGAGGAGGAAGAGCCAGCAGCAGCTGACAGATGGAGAGAATAGACAGACTGTTCCCTGTTTGTGAAGGACTGCTAGAAAAGTTTAAAATAACTAATTGCCTGTACTGAATCAGTCTCATTAGGTAATGTTCAAAATATTTTATCATCCCAGTGTTTTCAGTGTGGGAGAAAGTACTCAGGGCCTTCAAGTTACACACTATGAAAGGCAGAAACAAGTTTAATATTCAGAAACCTAAAGTACAAACCGGATTCCAAAAAAGTTGGGACACTAAACAAATTGTGAATAAAAACTGAATGCAACGACGTGGAGATGGCAAATGTCAATATTTTATTCAGAATAGAACTTAAATCACAGAACAAAAGTTGAAACTGAGAAAATTTATCATTTTAAGGGAAAAATATGGTGATACAAAATGTCATGGTGTCAACAAATCCCAAAAAAGTTGGGACAAGGCCATTTTCACCACTGTGTGGCATCTCCCCTTCTTCTTACAACACTCAACAGACGTCTGGGGACCGAGGAGACCAGTTTCTCAAGTTTAGAAATAGGAATGCTCTCCCATTCTTGTCTAATACAGGCCTCTAACTGTTCAATCGTCTTGGGCCTTCTTTGTCGCACCTTCCTCTTTATGATGCGCCAAATGTTCTCTATAGGTGAAAGATCTGGACTGCAGACTGGCCATTTCAGTACCCGGATCCTTCTCCTCTGCAGCCATGATGTTGTGATTGATGCAGAATGTGGTCTGGCATTATCTTGTTGAAAAATACAGGGTCTTCAATGAAAGAGATGACGTCTGGATAGGAGCATATGTTGTTCTAGAACCTGAATATATTTTTCTGCATTGATGGTGCCTTTCCAGACATGCAAGCTGCCCATGCCACACGCACTCATGCAACCCCATACCATCAGAGATGCAGGCTTCTGAACTGAGCGTTGATAACAACTTGGGTTGTCCTTGTCCTCTTTGGTCCGGATGACATGGCGTCCCACATTTCCAAAAAGAACTTCGAATCGTGACTCGTCTGACCACAGAGCAGTCTTCCATTTTGCCACACTCCATTTTAAATGATCCCTGGCCCAGTGAAAACGCCTGAGCTTGTGGATCTTGCTTAGAAATGGCTTCTTCTTTGCACTGTACAGTTTCAGCTGGCAACGGCGGATGGCACGGTGGATTGTGTTCACTGACAATGGTTTCTGGAAGTATTCCTGAGCCCATTCTGTGATTTCCTTTACAGTAGCATTCCTGTTTGTGGTGCAGTGTCGTTTAAGGGCCCGGAGCATCCAGTATGGGTTTATGCCCTTGACTCTTACGCACAGAGATTGTTCCAGATTCTCTGAATCTTCGGATGATGTTATGCACAGTTGATGTTGATAACTGCAAAGTCTTTGCAATTTTTCGCTGGGTAACACCTTTCTGATATTGCTCCACTATCTTTCTGCGCAACATTGTGGGAATTGGTGATCCTCTACCCATCTTGGCTTCTGAGAGACACTGCCACTCTGAGAAGCTCTTTTTATACCCAATCATGTTGCCAATTAACCTAATCAGTGTTAACTGGTCTTCCAGCTCTTCGTTATGCTCAAATTTACTTTTTCCAGCCTCTTATTGCTACTTGTCCCAACTTTTTTTGGGATTTGTTGACACCGTGTAATTTTAAATCAACATTTTTCCTTTGAAATGATACATTTTCTCGGATTAAACTTTTGTTCTGTGATTTACGTTCTATTCTGAATAAAATATTGACATTTGCCGTCTCCACATCATTGCATTCAGTTTTTATTCACAATTTGTTTAGTGTCCCAACTTTTTTGCAATCTGGTTTGTATGTATCAGCAGCAGAATGGACCTAAAAATAAATGTACTTCTGCCCAGTTTGACCCATTTAGCAGAAGCCAGCCTGTTTAAGGCTCTGATATCTATTCTGTATGACTTAAAGCAGTTATGACATGGTCTGATTTTCTCACCCAATAAAGGAATATTTAATATATCAGTCTACTCTTCATTTTATCAGAAACAGTTATCACAGCTTGTACATTTTCTTTTTATAAATATATGTAAGCAATGAGCCAAATTTAGTAATGCCAACATACTGAAGGAACAACATTTGTCTCCTATATATGATACACCTATATATGCACTGTCAAAGATACTTGTCTTTGAGTGAAGATTTAAGGTGATAAGACATATAAATAACTGCAACTTGAATCTGTACTGAGGCTCAGTATTTGACACAGAGTTCATGTTCACTGCTGTAATAGCTAATAATGATTAATATAACTATAATATTGGCCATATTATATTTACATTACCAAAGTGATATGACTTTAGTCTCATGAACAACATTAGCTAATTGTTATTTACTAACTAATCTTAAATGACTGTTCAGTACAGAAATGAAGCCCAAAAATCATGTTTTACTGTCCTGTGGTCTCAGCCTCAGATACTTATCAAATCACACAAAGCTCTTGTAGAAACAAACAAACAAATGAACAAAATATGTTCTCCTTCATTTCTGTCAAGTTGTATGACACGTTTCCAGCGGTTAGTATCATGGTTGCTAGGCAACCTGGGAAGCGCGACGGAGACTAGACCGTCCCATTTCACAAGCCTCTCGCTTCCGCACTTCTCGTACTTATAGTACGCACCGTACGTAGTACGCGTAGTGCGCGTACTTCAAGCGTGCAGACCCTGCCACAGCCTGAGAACCATCACAGACAACGGGGGCGGGGCTTAAGCTCGGACAGATCAAAGGCCTTTGCAACGTCACAACAAAGGTGCTTCGAAGGAGCTTCCAAATAGCATAAATAGAGCCTTGGCGACACTCTGCACCAGTGAACTCCAAAGCTGGTCCGTGTAAAGCGTCTAAAATACTGCTGAAAGTCAACCTTTATTAAATATGTCTCACGTTTATGCTAGAGCTAACGATCACGTTTCCCGTGCAAAGGTTGGCACAACTGAAGAGTTGCGGGCTGTAAAAGAAGCCACAAAAAAGGAGAAAAAACGCGTCAGGTTTGCAACGCTCCCGTCACTCCACGGGAGTGGCAGGGAGCACACAATCCGACCAACGACAGAGAGAGTGCGGGACGAACAAAGGGTAAGTTGGGAGTGGGGTGAGGCTGGCAGTACTTATCGGGTTGGTTTCTTCCGTTGTCAGCAACGGAGCAGCTCAGAACAAACAGCACCTAAAACGGAATGCCTGTTTGTTAATAAATCAAATAGGATGGTGTCTGTAGCTAAAGACTCACCAGCTAAGAATTTAATCCCACCCCCACCTCCTCTTCCTATTAAACCGCAGAAAACACAGCGTGCCCCCATTATTAAAAATCAACACAAGGCTGTTGCACCTTACGCACCACGCACGTTAGAGACGTGGGACATAAACACAAATAAAAATTTACTTCCACCCCCCCCTCCTCTTCCTATTAAACCGCAGAAAACACAGCGTGCCCCCATTATTAAAAATCAACACAAGGTTGTTGCACCTTATGCACCACGCACGTTAGAGACGTGGGACATAAACACAAATAAAAATTTACTTCCACCCCCCCCTCCTCTTCCTATTAAACCGCAGAAAACACAGCGTGCCCCCATTATTAAAATCAACACAAGGTTGTTGCACCTTATGCACCACGCACGTTAGAGACGTGGGACATAAACACAAATAAAATTTACTTCCACCCCCCCCTCCTCTTCCTATTAAACCGCAGAAAACACAGCGTGCCCCCATTATTAAAAATCAACACAAGGTTGTTGCACCTTATGCACCACGCACGTTAGAGACGGTGGGACATAAACACAAATAAAAATTTACTTCCACCCCCCCCTCCTCTTCCTATTAAACCGCAGAAAACACAGCGTGCCCCCATTATTAAAAAACAACACAAGGTTGTGGCACCTTGGGCACCACGCTTAGAGCGGTGGGACATAAATACAAATAAGAATTTAATCCCACCCCTGCCTCCTCTTCCTATTAAACCACAGAAAACACTGTGTGCCCCCATTATTAAAAAACAACACAAGGTTGTTGCACCTTGGGCACCACGCTTATACGAGACATGGAAATATTAACAGCAGTAAAATATAAATAACACCCCCCAACCGGTTGCAGCAGATAGCCGCCCCTCCCTGAGCCTGGATCTGCTGGAGGTTTCTTCCTGTTAAAAGGGAGTTTTTCCTTCCCACTGTCGCCATGTGCTTGCTCATAGGGGATCATTTGATTGTTGGGTTGTTGTTTTTTTTCACAACAACAGTTGTGAAAATATTCACAACTGTTGTTGTGAAAATGTAACTGTTGTTGTGAAAATATTCACAACAACAGTTATATTGCAAAGTCTTCACCATCCATCAGCCATTACAATACAAATAATAAAAATCTTGATATACATAAAAATGTTGATGTTTGATTTTGTTTACTTTAGTTTTGTTTACTACTACGTGTCTGATAGTGATTGTCTGAGTAGATAAAACAGTGGTCCTGTACCACCAACATCATTATGGAGATGTGTGAGAATGACTGGGAGACAGACTGGAGGACTACTGTGAAATCAGAAAAAGCAGAGTGGGGAGGTACTTCCTGTACATTGCTTCTCCAGCTGTGTAAATTACATTTTTTCAGCAGCAACAGCTTTGGGGTTAGGAGAATACCAGGACCAGTCAGTGCACAATTACCAATTCATCAGCTGCATAACAGCAGCTGGAGCCTCACAGCTGGAGCGCACTGTACTGAGTGAAACATTTTCACACTTCGGCGGCTCCGCTCCTTGTGTTTGTCTTTTTGTGCTAGATTCTGAAGCTGCAGGTTTGATCTATCTTCAGACAACATTGACTGAACCAGCAGCAAAAGAAGATCCAAACTAGCTTCACGTTTCGCTTCACATAAACATTAAATAAACACCTTAAATTTCCTCTTACTTTTGCTGTTTTAAACTCCACCACGATAAAAATCACACGTCATGCAGAGCTCTCCATCTCTCTCTCTCAGGAATAGATTCCCATAAAAAAAAGTCTGTTTTCTGCGTTATTCGCTTGCTTATTACCCCACCAGGCTACCGTTGTTTACAGCGCTGTCTGCCACTGGTTTTTGTTTTTTAAATTTCCAACACGTAAGCCTAATTTCTTCACTTCAATACTGAACAAATGTATCTACTGCAGAATATTTTAAGGTTATCTGCTATAAAATCCCAGGCCAGGAAAATCTCCTTCATGTTTTTCTGTTTTATCCTCAGTTACTTTGACACAAATGCATCTGCTGAGATGCTTACACCTTTGATCAAGTCTCACAAGTGTCAGCTTTGTTTTTATAGATGTAAAAACAAGGATATGTACTGATAAGTGATCAGAAATACAATATTTCTGACTGTATGGGGCAAAATTTCCCTGATTCAAATATAATCACCGAAATTCAAAAATTGCGGTTTTAATTTTCGCAAATGGCGCTCAATGACTCATTAACTGACGCTACTTATCAGCCAATCGGTGGCATGTAGTCTGACGACGTCACAGTGTAGTACCTGATCAGAATGCTTGGAATCCCGGGCTGTGAACTACTATGACCTAATGGAGAACCCAGAAAAGCATTCAGGATTTTCAGACAGAGCAGAATCATGGTTCCATCAATTGTTTGATGTTCATTTTATGAAATACTGTGTTAGCTTTATGATCTCACTACCACAAATAACAGAATTCAAGCTATCCACAAACTGTCTCATGACTCCACAGAATATTTTCCCTAAGTACTTGAGGATCATCTATCTGTTTCTTTTTTGGAAAACTTAAGGGGAGGTGTTATGACCCGGCTCGAGGCTGCAACATAAAAAAGGAGACGAATATCAGAGTGTAAGTGAGAAGAGGTTTTAGCTTAAAATGACATCCCAGGTTGGCTCAAATGGCTGTTGCCACAAAGGCAAAGACTAGTGAGCTTCCTGAATAGCCTGCCACAGGTATGCGTTTATTTATACCTTACTAGGTGTGGCCAATTAGCAACAGCTGAACACACTGAGGAGATTAGGGGCGCAGAGGGGCGTAACACCAGCTCACTCAAAAGGGTTCCTCTAGGACCCCTAAATTTATTAAGCCAAAGCCAAAACTTGAGCAGTTTATTACCTGCTCTCCTGACACAAAACTAAATACTCGCATTTCTTAAGTTGGCATCTTTAAGCAAGGATGCCCCTGCATTAGGATTTAAAGTTGCCACACTGAATGCACAAAGACTAACATGTGACCAACATAAAGGGGTACAAAGGTCAAATCCAAAACGATTATTCAACCTGCTACAAACACAAATCAGAGCAGCCACAAATAATCCCATTCACAAGTGATCTGTGGTTCCCCCACACAAACGGTCACATACAAGTGGCCTCATACCAAAACAAGTTGCTGTAATATACAAAAAATTCATTAAAGCAACGCTAAAAAACAATAATACCCTAACTTTACATACCTACATGCCGGCAAAGTTTATGTGCCATTAGCGATGTTAGTAATAACTGGGTTTTAAAACCTTTAAAATATACGCCGCTATATTATACCTGACATTAATCTTACAGAAAATGTGATACTTTTATGGATAATTAAAGTCAGTCATATATCCACAAAACACAACAAGCCTGAAAGTCAGTGAATGCTGCCAAATATCACGACACAAGCAGGATCCACTGCACTGTTAATGTTAGCTATGTTATATTGCTGCCTCTGTTCGGTTGGTGTGAGACCAAACGGACTTTAACGTAGTGTTTGAACGAGCTGACGGTTCACTCATTAAGCTGAAAGAAAGAGGCTTAATCACAGCAGTCACACATGTGTCCACTGTAAATCATCTGGAACTCTCTTGTTGAGCACTCGTAATAACACACAACACTAAATCCTCCTTCTCTTGTGCTGTTTTGTAGCAGTGTGTACACCCTGAGGACTGCACACCTGCCTTCTGTCCTGCACTCTCTTCTCTCTGATTGTGGAATAAAAAGTATGAACATGTATTTATAAGTTACAACTTGTGTTTGACTCCTGCAGCTTTATCACACATTTGATTTCCATGTGTGACAACTGCAAGTGTCCAGAAGTGAGGACAGACTGAGGGACCCACTGCTGCACATCATCTGTGAGGCTTTGCACCCCTGATGATCCACCAGGACAACTCAGCAGTGTGTGAGGAAGAAGAGGAGGAAGAGCCAGCAGCAGCTGACAGATGGAGAGAATAGACAGACTGTTCCCTGTTTGTGAAGGACTGCTAGAAAAGTTTAAAATAAACTAATTGCCTGTCCTGAATCAGTCTCATTAGGTAATGTTCAAAATATTTTATCATCCCAGTGTTTCAGTGTGGGAGAAAGTACTCAGGGCCTTCAAGTTACACACTATGAAAGGCAGAAAACAAGTTTAATATTCAGAAACCTAAAGTACAAACCGGATTCCAAAAAGTTGGGACACTAAACAAATTGTGAATAAAAACTGAATGCAACGACGTGGAGATGGCAAATGTCAATATTTTATTCAGAATAGAACTTAAATCACGAACAAAAGTTGAAACTGAGAAAATTTATCATTTTAAGGGAAAATATGGTGAGACAAAATGTCATGGTGTCAACAAATCCCAAAAAAGTTGGACAAGGCCATTTTCACCACTGTTGTGGCATCTCCCTTCTTCTTACAACACTCAACAGACGTCTGGGGACCGAGGAGACCAGTTTCTCAAGCTTAGAAATAGGAATGCTCTCCCATTCTTGTCTAATACAGGCCTCTAACTTTTCAATCGTCTTGGGCCTTCTTGTCGCACCTTCCTCTTTATGATGCGCCAAATGTTCTCTTATAGGTGAAAGATCTGGACTGCAGACTGGCCATTTCATTACCGGATCCTTCTCCTACGCAGCCATGATGTTGTGATTGATGCAGAATGTGGTCTGGCATTATCTTGTTGAAAAATACAGGGTCTTCCCTGAAAGAGATGACGTCTGGATGGAGCATATGTTGTTCTAGAACCTGAATATATTTTTCTGCATTGATGGTGCCTTTCCAGACATGCAAGCTGCCCATGCCACACGCACTCATGCAACCCCATACCATCAGAGATGCAGGCTTCTGAACTGAGCGTTGATAACAACTTGGGTTGTCCTTGTCCTCTTTGGTCCGGATGACATGGCATCCCACATTTCCAAAAAGAACTTTGAATCGTGACTCGTCTGACCACAGAACAGTCTTCCATTTTGCCACACTCCATTTTAAATGATCCCTGGCCCAGTGAAAACGCCTGAGCTTGTGGATCTTGCTTAGAAATGGCTTCTTCTTAGGAAGAGGGATTCGGAAATATTCGACCGGAGAAAGCCGTGGCTGAATTGTTGAAGGAAGCGCTCGCCCTCGACTATACGCCGACGCTCGATCGGGCGCATAGGAGCCTGCAGCCGAGGCCAAAGGATGGAGATGCCCCGAGACCGATAATCGTCAAGTTCCACTATTTTCAGGAGAAAGTGGATGTTCTTCGAAAGGCCATGGGGGCAGGTCCCATTACCCGTAATGGGAAGCGTTTCTACATCTACCCAGATTACTCGGCCACCGTTAGAAAGAAGAGATCGGCCTTTACCGAGGTGAGAAGATTGCTTCGCCGGTGTACGGGAGTGAAATATGGTCTCCTGTATCCAGCTACATTGAAAATCACGACCCCGGCTGGCGAACAGATGTCTTTCGAAGACCCGATCAAGGCAAGGCACTACGTCGAGACCAATCTGCGCCCACGGGAGACGGAGGGAGAGTGACAGTTAATTCACGGACCACAACAGGTATCACACGCTGCGTGCTACCATTGAGGTAGTCTGCACAGGCTGTGCATTGACTGGTGAACGTCGCCACGCTACGGTTGGATGCCCTTTATGATTGGACAAGGTATAGCTATAAGATGTTGAGGATTTCTGTGGATGTCATGTGGCCTGGGGAATATTTTATTTCAGAATATCTTCGGTATCCTCATTGGTCCTAGTTCCAGCCCGACACCATAACCCCAACAGTGCTTTTATTTTGCTTTTTGATGTATTCTGATTAATTAATCCCCTTTTTCTTATCACCAGTGTCATTATTTTTATTGGGTTTTACCCCTTTCTTGTGGGATTATTTTCCAACCGTGAGTGTTCAGAGCCGTACCGGCCTGTAAGTGGATGGGTGCCGACATGCATGCGGCAATAATGATGCTGAGTCAAGGGTCTTGTTATACTTTGTTCTGTCTTTGCTGAGTTCATGTAAGAGTTTAAGCTAGTGTAAACGTGTTATATGCCTAGGAGAGAGAGGAGTGTTTTCAGGGCAGTCTCAGGTTTGTGGAAGACCAGCCCAGGGGTCCAGGATGGTGAGAGGTTTGTCTATGTTTATCTGTTTGTTTTTGTTAGTTTTGCTTTGGGTTTATCTGTGGTTTATGTTGTGACTCATACAGGTACTGAAACACTGAGATATAACCAACGTGCAGGACCAGTCTATTATAGATTATGGCACTATGACTCTGGATAATGTGAATAATCAACAGAAATCGGTCTCATTCATTAGCTGGAACGTCAAAGGGCTGAATAATTTGGTTAAAAGAAGCAAGGTATTTAGTCATTTGAAATCGCTCAAACCTGACGTGATGTTTCTACAGGAGACACACTTAAATACTAACTCCCAAAAAAGATTAGGCTGTAAGTGGATTGGACAAATATATCATTCACGTTTTAACTACAAAGCCAGGGGAACAGCAATCTTAATTAGGAAGGGGGTTCCATTTGAACACTCTGAAGTGATATCAGATCCTAATGGCAGATATGTTGTTGTAGTGGGCAAGCTGTTTAACACACCACTAATACTGGCTAATATTTATGGACCCAACTGGGACAACGCACAGTTCTTTCTTAATTTTTTTTCGACTCTCCCAGACCTTGTCTCCTATAAACTAATTCTAGGTGGAGACTTTAATTGTGTCCTTTCTCCCCAGCTGGACCGATCAAGCGTAAGGTCGAGCAACACCCTCTCGTCAGCAGCAGTGGCTATCAATTCCCTACTTCGTTCTTACGGCTTATCAGACCCTTGGCGTGCAACAAACCCAACTACGAAGCAATTTTCCTTTTTTTCCCCTGTACATCATAGTTACTCCAGGATTGATTACTTCATTGTCGATAACCAGCTACTTCCCTTAATTTCCAGCACCAAATACCACAGTATAGTGTTGTCAGATCATAGCCCTGTGCAGATGGGTCTGGTTTTTCCAGGTAATGTAGCGCCCCAACGAACGTGGCGGCTAGACCCCCTATTACTTTTATGTGAACGCTTTAAAACGTTTCTCAGCAATCAGATTGACTTCTTTCTAGAAATTAATGACACTCAGGATGTGTCGAGGGGAGTCTTGTGGGAGTCTATGAAAGCCTATATTAGGGGCCAAGTTATTTCTTATGTGGCACACAGAGACAAGGAGCGCTCTAAACAACTTAAAGAACTGGCTGACAAGATTGCGGATATGGATAGGCGTTACGCTCTTTCACCTACGCCAGATCTTTTTAAGGAGAAGTTACTGTTGCAAACTGAATTTGACACGCTTATGACATGGAGAGCCGAAAGAAATATTTTTAAATCCAGGCAGGTATATTATGAGCATGGAGATAAAGCGGGGAGGCTCCTTGCACTTCAGCTCAAACAGCGGTCAGCTGAACGCGTGATTTCGGGAATTGAAATAGGTGCTGATTCGATATCTCACGACCCCCGAGTCATTAATGACCAGTTCAAATATTTCTACTCTACCCTATATCAATCAGAGGTGGGCAGTAATTCATCCGAGATCTACTCGTTTCTTGACTCGCTGGATCTTCCCAAGCTCTCTCCGGACGCTCAGTCGCCTTTGGAACAGCCGTTGTCGATTGAAGAGATAACGAACGCTATTAAATTATCTCAGACTGGAAGGGCGCCAGGTCCGGACGGTTTCCCCATGGAGTTTTACAAGGAATTCTCTTCGAAGCTCACACCTATTTTAGAATCAGTTTATGCTGAATCTTTTGCTACTGGCA
Organism: Simochromis diagramma; assembly: GCF_900408965.1. Lineage (NCBI taxonomy): Eukaryota > Metazoa > Chordata > Actinopteri > Cichliformes > Cichlidae > Simochromis > Simochromis diagramma. The sequence goes on from NW_024386948.1 coordinate 2,655,000, forward strand.
ATCTGCCGCAGACGCTTACCCAGGCCACGATCTCAGTCTTACTAAAGAAAGATAAAGATCCTGTACAGTGTAGCTCATACAGGCCAATAAGTCTTTTGTGCTGTGACTATAAGATTTTAACCAAAACTCTTGCACTACGGTTGGACCCTGTTATTTCCACCATTATTAATGAGGACCAAACGGGCTTCATTCCCGGACGGCAGTCATTTTTTAATGTGAGACGACTGTTTAATGTGGTATTCTCCCCCCATTCGACAATACAACCGGAAGTTATTCTGAGCCTTGACGCTGAAAAGGCGTTTGATAGAATCGAATGGTCCTACCTTTTCACAGTTCTGGAGAAATTCGGCATGGGACCTACTTTTTGTAGATGGATTAAAGTCCTATATTCAACGCCTATGGCTGCAGTCAGGACAAATGGTCTGATTTCGGAATATTTTTCGCTCTACAGGGGGACGAGGCAGGGCTGTTGCCTGTCACCCTTCCTGTTTGACATTGCGATCGAACCGCTGGCAATTGCTATCAGATCTGATGAGAGGATTAAAGGTATATCCAGGGGTGAGGTAACTCATAAAACTCTGCTTTATGCTGATGATCTCCTTTTGCAGATATCAGACCCAATTGGGAGTATGCCCCACCTTTTCCGCTGGCTGCGGGAGTTCAGCAACATATCGGGGTATAAGGTTAATTTATCAAAATCTTTACTGTTTCCATTGAACAATCTGGCAAAACAGACCACTTATGACGATTTGCCTTTTAAAATTGAAAATGACAAATTCACATATTTGGGACTGGAAATAGCTGGCTCGATTAAGACTATTTTCCAGTATAACTACAGGTCTATTCTGGACAGTACTAAATCTGATCTGGATAGGTGGTCAAAACTTCCACTTTCGCTGGCAGGACGGATAAATGTGGTGAAGATGACTGTAATGCCCAGGTTTCTTTATCTATTCCAAATGATCCCCATCTTTCTCCCCAAATCCTATTTTGCCCAGCTGGATCGCTTTGTCTCTTTGTTCATATGGAACAAAAAACCTGCACGCATAAGGAGAGCAAGCCTGGAGAGAGCTAAAGCTGATGGTGGTTTGGGCTTACCTAATTTCTTATTCTATTATTGGGCTGCTAACATTGTCAAGCTGACATATTGGATAACCATGTTTGCGGATGGGGAGGGTCCAGTCTGGGCAGATATGGAACTGAGAGCTACACTCCCAATCTCCCCGATTTCGATCTTAACTGCCCCTCTCCCACTGAATGTCAAAGCATCTGGACTGAACTCCAATTTGGTGGTTCAAAATTCAATTAAGATCTGGGGTCAATTCAGGAAACATTTTAACTTGACAAATACTTGTGGCTTTTCTCCGATAATGTTTAACCATCTTTTTACACCATCTCAAATAGATCATTCATTTGCAATCTGGCACAGAAACGGTCTGGTTTTCTTTCAAGATCTCTTCACTGAGGATGGCTTTGTCTCATTTAAATATTTGTGTGAAGACCATAACTTACCAAAGTCTCACTACTTCAGATACCTTCAGGCTCGGAGTTTTGCCTCTAAATTTCTCCCAGGGTACCCGTCTCTGCCCTCTAAGGACCTACTGTATCTAGTTCTTAATGTGAGTCAGCCCACTAAAAGAGCAATATCGAAGATTTATGCATTGATTCTTGAAAGCTGCCCTCATACATGGGACAAACCTAAGGCGGCGTGGGAAGGGGAGGTTGGAGAACTCATGTCAGAAGACATCTGGAAGAAAGCCATACAGCGTATACATACGTCTTCTCTCTGTATTAGACATGGCCTGATTCAATTTAAGGTCGTCCACAGGCTCCATTACTCTAATGACAGACTGTCTAAACTGTACCCTGATGTTGCACCGAATTGTCCTAGATGTGATTACTCTCCTGTTTCTTTGGGGCACATGTTTTGGTCATGTCCCTCTCTGTATGGTTTCTGGGCATCAATTTTTCAATCACTGTCAGCTATATCGGGTGAAACACTGCGGCCCGACTCTTTGATAGCTATCTTCGGTGTACCGCGGGAAGAGCTGAGACTCTCTCCCCTCCACAAAAACGCAATAGCCTTTGCCTCGTTGCATGCCCGCCGTCTGATACTGCTGAGCTGGAAGGCGTCGAACCCTCCTTCCTACGTCCATTGGATTAGAGAGGTGATGTTGGGATTAGCTCTGGAGAAAATTAGGTATACCGTGCGCGGCTTGGAGAGTAAATATGACAAAACCTGGTCACGATTCATAACTCATGTCAAGAGTCTGTCTTTTGCCTGATTTATTGTTCTTTACTTGTTGGTAATTTATGCTCTTGCTCTCTTCTCGGCCTGCTGTCCACAGTCTCCTCAATGCCCGTACTTTGACTGTTGGGATTTCTTTATTCCCTTTTTCTTCTTTGTTTCTTCTCTCATGTGCCGGGGTCCGGCTGTTGGTGCTATAATGACTGTCACAGATTGGTTTGAGTGTTTCTCCCCCTTTTTTTTTTTTTTTTTTGTGTTGTGTGTATTGTGCTTCCTGGTTGTGGGGATGCCACCTGGATGGGGGTGGGGGGTAGGGTTCGCAACTTTTGTAAGAAATTCTGGACTGTTTTGTTGGAAAACTATAAATAAAGTTGTAAAAAAAAAAAAAAAAAAAGAAATGGCTTCTTCTTTGCACTGTAGAGTTTCAGCTGGCAACGGCAGATGGCACGGTGGATTGTGTTCACTGACAATGGTTTCTGGAAGTATTCCTGAGCCCATTCTGTGATTTCCTTTACAGTAGCATTCCTGTTTGTGGTGCAGTGTCGTTTAAGGGCCCAGAGATCACGGGCATCCAGTAAGGGTCAAGGTGTAAACCCATACTGGATGCCCGTGCATCCAGTATGGGTTTACGCCCTTGACCCTTCGCACAGAGATTGTTCCAGATTCTCTGAATCTTCGGATGATGTTATGCACAGTTGATGTTGATAACTGCAAAGTCTTTGCAATTTTTCGCTGGGTAACACCTTTCTGATATTGCTCCACTATCTTTCTGCGCAACATTGTGGGAATTGGTGATCCTCTACCATCTTTGCTTCTGAGAGACACTGCCACTCTGAGAGCTCTCTTTTTTATACCCAATCATGTTGCCAATTAACCTAATCAGTGTTTAACTGGTCTTCCAGCTTATTCGTATGCTCAAATTTACTTTTTCCAGCCTCTTATTGCTACTTGTCCCAACTTTTTTTGGGATTTGTTGACCACCGTGTAATTTTAAATCAACATTTTTCCTTTGAAATGATACATTTTCTCGGATTAAACTTTGATCTGTGATTTACGTTCTATCTGAATAAAATATTGACATTTGCCGTCTCCACATCCATTGCATTCAGTTTTTATTCACAATTTGTTTAGTGTCCCAACTTTTTTGCAATCTGGTTTGTATGTATCAGCAGCAGAATGGACCTAAACATAAATGTACTTCTGCCCAGTTTGACCCATTTAGCAGAAGCCAGCCTGTTTAAGGCTCTGATATCTATTCTGTATGACTTAAAGCAGTTATGACATGGTCTGATTTTCTCACCCAATAAAGGAATATTTAATATATCAGTCTACTCTTCATTTTATCAGAAACAGTTATCACAGCTTGTACATTTTCTTTTTATAAATGTATGTAAGCAATGAGCCAAATTTAGTAATGCCAACATACTGAAGGAACAACATTTGTCTCCTATATATGATACACCTATATATGCACTGTCAAAAGATACTTGTCTTTGAGTGAAGATTTAAGGTGATAAGACATATAAATAACTGCAACTTGAATCTGTACTGAGGCTCAGTATTTGACACAGAGTTCATGTTCACTGCTGTAATAGCTAATAATGATTAATATAACTATAATATTGGCCATATTATATTTACATTACCAAAGTGATATGACTTTACTCTCATGAACAACATTAGCTAATTGTTATTTACTAACTAATCTTTACATAACTGTTCAGTACAGAAATGAAGCCCAACAATCATGTTTTTACTGTCCTGTGGTCTCAGCCTCAGATAGTTATCAAATTAATCAAAGCTCATGTAAAAACAAACAAACAAATGGACAAAAGATTTTGTCCTTCATTTCTGTCAAGTTGTATGACACGTTTCCAGCGGTTAGTATCATGGTTGCTAGGCAACCTGGGAAGCGCGACGGAGACTAGACCGTCCCATTTCACAAGCCTCTCGCTTCCGCACTTCTCGTACTTATAGTACGCACCGTACGTAGTACGCGTAGTGCGCGTACTTCAAGCGTGCAGACCCTGCCACAGCCTGAGAACCATCACAGACAACGGGGGCGGGGCTTAAGCTCGGACAGATCAAAGGCCTTTGCAACGTCACAACAAAGGTGCTTCGAAGGAGCTTCCAAATAGCATAAATAGAGCCTTGGCGACACTCTGCACCAGTGAACTCCAAAGTTGGTCCGTGTAAAGCGTCTAAAATACTGCTGAAAGTCAACCTTTATTAAATATGTCTCACGTTTATGCTAGAGCTAACGATCACGTTTCCCGTGCAAAGGTTGGCACAACTGAAGAGTTGCGGGCTGTAAAAGAAGCCACAAAAAAGGAGAAAAAACGCGTCAGGTTTGCAACGCTCCCGTCACTCCACGGGAGTGGCTGGGAGCACACAATCCGACCAACGACAGAGAGAGTGCGGGACGAACAAAGGGTAAGTCGGGAGTGGGGTGAGGCTGGCAGTACTTATCGGGTTGGTTTCTTCCGTTGTCAGCAACGGAGCAGCTCAGAACAAACAGCACCTAAAACGGAATGCCTGTTTGTTAATAAATCAAATAGGATGGTGTCTGTAGCTAAAGACTCACCAGCTAAGAATTTAATCCCACCCCCACCTCCTCTTCCTATTAAACCGCAGAAAACACAGCGTGCCCCCATTATTAAAAAGCAACACAAGGTTGTGGCACCTTGGGCACCACGCTTAGAGCGGTGGAACATAAATACAAATAAGAATTTAATCCCACCCCTGCCTCCTCTTCCTATTAAACCACAGAAAACACTGTGTGCCCCCATTATTAAAAAACAACACAAGGTTGTGGCACCTTGGGCACCACGCTTAGAGCGGTGGGACATAAATACAAATAAGAATTTAATCCCACCCCTGCCTCCTCTTCCTATTAAACCACAGAAAACACTGTGTGCCCCCATTATTAAAAAACAACACAAGGTTGTTGCACCTTGGGCACCACGCTTATACGAGACATGGAAATATTAACAGCAGTAAAATATAAATAACACCCCCCAACCGGTTGCAGCAGATAGCCGCCCCTCCCTGAGCCTGGATCTGCTGGAGGTTTCTTCCTGTTAAAAGGGAGTTTTTCCTTCCCACTGTCGCCATGTGCTTGCTCATAGGGGATCATTTGATTGTTGGGTTGTTGTTTTTTTTTCACAACAACAGTTGTGAAAATATTCACAACTGTTGTTGTGAAAATGTAACTGTTGTTGTGAAAATATTCACAACAACAGTTATATTGCAAAGTCTTCACCATCCATCAGCCATTACAATACAAATAATAAAAATCTTGATATACATAAAAATGTTGATGTTTGATTTTGTTTACTTTAGTTTTGTTTACTACTACGTGTCTGATAGTGATTGTCTGAGTAGATAAAACAGTGGTCCTGTACCACCAACATCATTATGGAGATGTGTGAGAATGACTGGGAGACAGACTGGAGGACTACTGTGAAATCAGAAAAAGCAGAGTGGGGAGGTACTTCCTGTACATTGCTTCTCCAGCTGTGTAAATTACATTTTTTCAGCAGCAACAGCTTTGGGGTTAGGAGAATACCAGGACCAGTCAGTGCACAATTACCAATTCATCAGCTGCATAACAGCAGCTGGAGCCTCACAGCTGGAGCGCACTGTACTGAGTGAAACATTTTCACACTTCGGCGGCTCCGCTCTTTGTGTTTGTCTTTTTTGTGCTAGATTCTGAAGCTGCAGGTTTGATCTATCTTCAGACAACATTGACTGAACCAGCAGCAAAAGAAGATCCAAACTAGCTTCACGTTTCGCTTCACATAAACATTAAATAAACACCTTAAATTTCCTCTTACTTTTGCTGTTTTAACTCCACCACGATAAAAATCACACGTCATGCAGAGCTCTCCATCTCTCTCTCTCAGGAATAGATTCCCATAAAAAAAAGTCTGTTTTCTGCGTTATTCGCTTGCTTATTACCCACCAGGCTACCGTTGTTTACAGCGCTGTCTGCCACTGGTTTTTGTTTTTTAAATTTCCAACACGTAAGCCTAATTTCTTCACTTCAATACTGAACAAATGTATCTACTGCAGAATATTTTTAAGGTTATCTGCTATAAAATCCCAGGCCAGGAAAATCTCCTTCATGTTTTTCTGTTTTATCCTCAGTTACTTTGACACAAAGGCATCTGCTGAGATGCTTACACCTTTGATCAAGTCTCACAAGTGTCAGCTTTGTTTTTATAGATGTAAAAACAAGGATATGTACTGATAAGTGATCAGAAATACAATATTTCTGACTGTATGGGGCAAAATTTCCCTGATTCAAATATAATCACAGAAATTCAAAAATTGCGGTTTTAATTTTCGCAAATGGCGCTCAATGACTCATTAACTGACACTACTTATCAGCCAATCGGTGGCATGTAGTCTGACGACGTCACAGTGTAGTACCTGATCAGAATGCTTGGAATCCCGGGCTGTGAACTACTATGACCTAATGGAGAACCCAGAAAAGCATTCAGGATTTTCAGACAGAGCAGAATCATGGTTCCATCAATTGTTTGATGTTCATTTTATGAAATACTGTGTGTTGCATCTTCAAAAAATAAAAATACAATAATTGAGCCTTACACCAGAGTATCGTTGCACTGGTTTACTGAACCTTTCTTTCAGGGCATGTACAGAACATGAGCATCCATTTTCTACTGCCTCCTACAGGACACACACTTCTTCCACTTCCTTACACATTAATGTAACACAGAACTAATACTGCCTCTCCTGGCATTACCATTGTAACAACACACTCATTCTGTTTCTTTCAGAAGAATAACAGGAACTTAGGATGTAGGTATCTATGAACAATAACTATTATGTATACTCATATATTTATATAACCACTTATTTCTTGCGATACCACATCTCCTCCCCCCTTAAGTCAACAACTCCCTTGACTTACAAAATAACTGTTTATCTAAAGAATGCTTAACAAGCAATCAACATGTAATTAAGGTAACCATACAACCATACAACTGTACATAGGTTTCCATGTTTCTCTTTTTTTTTTTTCTAACTAGGAAGGTACGTCCTTCCTGTGAGATCAGAGCGCATTGTTGCTCTATTTCTGGAAGATCTCACACTACCTAACAAAGTCCTTTAAAGTCTCTGGTGGACGCCTCTCTCTCTGGGAACGTCGCAACACGGGTGTCACTGAGGAGTCTCCGGGAGCTGGAGTCTCCGGAGCATAAGGCAACTCCATTGCCGAAGGTTGTGGCGATGTGTCCAACTCCAATGGCAAGCAGCACTCAGGCACTGATTCTTTGTCAAGCAATGGCTCCACCTCCCTGTCTGGTGTACTGGGAACAGTGTCAGCCACTCTTGCTCTCACCTGATCCACGTGCCGCTTCACAGTTTGACCTGATCCAATGGTAACAATGTAAGACACTGGACCCGATGCTCTCACAATGACTGCGGGAATCCACTTCGGGCCATAGGAGTAGTTTCTGATGAAGACCTTGTCTCCTGGTGTGAAACTTCTCAGTCTTTTCTTGGTGTCATGATTTTCTTTCTGTTTCAATTGTTTGTGCTGCACTTTTGTTTTCACATCAGGCATGAGCAAGTCCAAAACTGATTTGAGTCTCCGTGACATCATCAACTCTGCAGGTGATAAACCAGTAGTGGCATGCGGTGTGATGCGATAACTGAACAGAAATCGGGACAGTCTGGTTTGCAAGGTATCACCTTTGACTTTCTTCATCCCCTCCTTAAAGGTCTGGACCGCCCTCTCAGCCAGCCCATTTGAAGAAGGGTGGAAAGGTGCTGATCTTACATGGTCAATTCCATTCTGCTTCATGAATGACTCAAATTCAGCACTTGTGAAACATGTTCTGTTGTCTGAAACTAACATTTTAGGTAGTCCAAACACACTGAAACTCTGGCGCAGTTTCTCTATAGTTACCTGTGATGTAGAGGATTTCACAGGGTAAATGTCCATCCACTTGGAATGAGCATCCACAATGATTAGAAACATCTCCCCGAGGAAAGGCCCTGCATAGTCCACATGGATTCTGGACCATGGTGACTCCGGCCACTCCCAAGGGTGTAATGGTGCAGTAGGTGGTGACTTGGAGTGTTTCTGACACTCCTCACATGCCTGCACTTCTCTTTCAATGTTCTCATCCATCCCTGGCCACCATACATACGACCTTGCCAAGCCTTTCATCTTCGACATGCCTGTAAGAGTCTGGTGCAGGAGTTTCAATATTTTGTCTCGGCCTTTGGTGGGAATAATTACTCGGGCTCCCCAGAGCACGCAACCATCCCTCACACTCAGTTCCAGCTTTCTCTGTCGATACGGCTTTAAACAGGTGTCGGTCTCAGTTGGCCAGCCTTTTAAGGTGTACTCGTGGACTTGCGACAACAAGACATCCTTAGCTGTCCATCGTTTGATCTGTGCAGTGTCCACTAATGTGTCATCCAGTACATCCATCATCAAAACCTGCTCAGCCATCTCTTGCTCAGGTGCTGAGTCTGGGACCGGCAACCGGCTGAGCGCATCCGCGTTTTCATGATGTTTTCCTGGCTTGTACCTGATGTTGTACTCGTAAGCACTCAATGTCACGGCCCATCTTTGTACTCTTGGTGAGCCCATCTGAGGTATAGGCTTCTTTTCATTGAACAGTGAGATTAGGGGTTTATGATCTGTGTAAATCGTGAAAACTCGGCCATACAAGTATTTGTGAAATTTCTTGATGCCAAATATCACAGCAAGACCTTCTTTGTCAAGCTGAGAATACTTTTTCTCAGCAGGAGAGAGTGTGCGTGACATGAACCCCAAAGGTCTCTCGCTTCCATCCTCCATCTTATGTGACAATACGGCGCCTACGCCATATGGGGATGCATCACATGAGAGAACCAACTCACGGTCAGCAGAATAATGAACTAACACCTCTGCTGAGTTCAACAGGTTCTTAGATTTCTGGAATGTTTCCTCTTGTCTCTTTTTCCATGTCCACCGTACCTTGTGTCTCAAAAGTTCATGTAAGGGTGCCAACAGGGTTGCCAGGTTTGGAAGGAATTTGTTGTAGTAATTTAGCAAACCTAAGTATGCTTTCAGTTCAGTGACATTTGTGGGGGTAGGTGCGTCCATGATTGCTTTAACTTTCTTTTCCACTGGGTGGAGCCCCTGGCCGTCCACTATGTGCCCCAAGTACTCCACTTTCTCTTGCATGAAGGCACACTTGCACCTCTTTAACCTCAACCCAGCTTCCTCCAACCGGGTCAACACCTCATCCAGGTTCTGTAGATGGCTTACTTCATCCACTCCAGTCACTAAGATGTCATCTAAATACACCGCTACATGAGGTATCCCCTTCAAAAGACTTTCCATTGTCCTCTGGAATATTGCTGGAGCAGAGGCCACTCCAAAAGGCAATCTGTTATACGTGAACAGCCCCCGAGATGTGTTTACTGTCACGTACTTTTTCGATTCGTCATCCAAGAGGATTTGCTGGTAAGCGTGGCTCATGTCTAATTTTGAGAACTGCTTACCCCCGGACAGTGTGGCAAACAAGTCCTCCATTCTGGGTATGGGGTACTGCTCCAGTGAAGCCACGGTATTTACAGTAAGCTTGTAATCCCCACACAGTCTTATTGTCCCTGTGGGCTTCAGGAGTGGCACTACTGGTGCCGCCCATTCAGCATATTTCTCTGGCGAGATGATGCCTTCTTTCAACAGTCGGTCTATTTCCTCGTCGACTTTTGCTCGCATAGCAAAGGGGACAGAACGCGGACGGAAGAAGCATGGGGTGGCATCACTTTTCACATGAATAGCAGCTTTCATTCCTTTCAGGGTGCCCAACTCCTCTTTGAACACATTCTCATGTTTACTTAACACTTGCTGAAGTGTTTTTTCTGTTGTTTTGACTTGGTGCAGCTTTCTCTTGTTAGGACTGTTTTTCACTTCACCCCAGTCCAATTTAATTTCCTCGAGCCAAGCTCGACCTAGCAAGCTGGGGCCGTCGCCTTCGACCACCACCAGGGGCAGACGTTTTTTCTGCTGCTTGTATTTGACGCTGACTCGTGTTGCACCAATCACCTTAACAGGATCCCCTGTATAAGTTTCGAGCTTGATTTTGATGGGCTGCAGGCTGGGGGGCTTGCTGTCTTTCCCTGTTTCTCTGAATGTTGCTTCGTTCATGACTATTAGGCAACATCCAGTTGCATATCCACAGTGTAGGGGTCTACTCTTCTTAAGTGTACCGCACTGCCATGCCCTAACTTGAACAGTTTTCTGTTGTGCCCTTGACTGCACTTGACACAGTTCAACATGAAAGAGTCATCTTCAGAGCTATCAGTTTTGTTGTTATCTGCTTTCTCGCCCACATTGTGAGTACTGTAGTGTGAACTCTGCTTTTTTTCTTTCTTTACATATGTCGATCCATACTTTTTCTGGTTCAGTTTAGTCTTGCTTTTACAAGCTCTAGCTATGTGTCCCACTTTACCACAAGCATGACATTTTTCTTGTTTGTACTTATAGTCTGCTGCTGTGTGCTTGGTTCCTTTGCAACGATAACACTCTTTATTTTCTGCTTTAAAGGTACGACTCTCCTGTTGTCCTCTAGTGAGACTGAAACATTTTGCTGATGCCCCTGAGGTCTGCAGGTCCTGTGCATTTTTATTTGCAGTCTCCATGGCTACTGCAATTGACAGAGCCTTGTCAAAAGTGAGATCTATTTCTGACAAGAGACGTCTCTGAATTCGGTCATCCTTAATTCCGCAGACGATCCTATCTCTCAACATCTGTTGTAACGTGTTGCCATAGTTACAATCCTATGCCAGGCGACGCAGCTCCGCTACATATTCCATGACGGTTTCATTCGGCTTGCGGGAGCGAGAGTCGAACTTATACCTTTGCACAATTTCACTGGGCTTTGGATCGAAGTGATTTTTCATCAGAAGCACCAGCTCTTGGAAGGTTTTGTCTTTGGGCTTGGCCGGGCTGAGAAGGTTTCGCATCAAGCTGTACGTCGCTGCTCCGACGACACTTATTAATATCGCTCTTTGTTTCTCTGCATCGTCCATCCCGTTAGCTGCGAAAAACTGCTCGAGTATTTCCGTATACTCATCCCAAGTCTGATTCTTTGGATCGAACGCTACTAGCGTGCCAATTGTAGCCATTTCCACTTCGAGGTCACTGCCTTCTATTTCCAGCCGAAAACTTTTGCATTCTTTGAAAAGCTAGCCAAACCTGTAGCCGACTCCATCACTTTATTTTCTTCTCTTTTCTTTCAGTCCGATCGCCCAAACTCCTTCCCCCTAAACGTCCTCGACGCCAAAAAGATGTTGCATCTTCAAAAAATAAAAATACAATAATTGAGCCTTACACCGGAGTATCGTTGCACTGGTTTACTGAACCTTTCTTTCAGGGCATGTACAGAACATGAGCATCCATTTTCTACTGCCTCCTACAGGACACACACTTCTTCCACTTCCTTACACATTAATGTAACACAGAACTAATACTGCCTCTCCTGGCATTACCATTGTAACAACACACTCATTCTGTTTCTTTCAGAAGAATAACAGGAACTTAGGATGTAGGTATCTATGAATAGTAACTATTATGTATACTCATATATTTATATAACCACTTATTTCTTGCGATACCACACTGTGTTAGCTTTATGATCTCACTACCACAAATAACAGAATTCAAACTATCCACAAACTGTCTCATGACTCCACAGAATATTTTCCCTAAGTACTTGAGGATCATCTATCTGTTTCTTTTTTTGGAAAACTTAAGGGGAGGTGTTATGACCCGGCTCGAGGCTGCAACATAAAAAAGGAGACGAATATCAGAGTGTAAGTGAGAAGAGGTTTTAGCTTAAAATGACATCCCAGGTTGGCTCAAATGGCTGTTGCCACAAAGGCAAAGACTAGTGAGCTTCCTGAATAGCCTGCCACAGGTATGCGTTTATTTATACCCTACTAGGTGTGGCCAATTAGCAACAGCTGAACACACTGAGGAGATTAGGGGCTGCAGAGTGGCGTAACACCAGCTCACTCAAAAGGGTTCCTCTAGGACCCCTAAATTTATTAAGCCAAAGCCAAAACTTGAGCAGTTTATTACCTGCTCTCCTGACACAAAACTAAATACTCGCATTTCTTAAGTTGGCATCTTTAAGCAAGGATGCCCCTGCATTAGGATTTAAAGTTGCCACACTGAATGCACAAAGACTAACATGTGACCAACATAAAGGGGTACAAAGGTCAAATCCAAAACGATTATTCAACCTGCTACAACACAAAATCAGAGCAGCCACGAATAATCCCATTCACAAGTGATCTGTGGTTCCACCACACAAACGGTCACATACAAGTGGCCTCATACCACAACAAGTTGCTGTAATATACAAAATTCATTAAAGCAACGCTAAAAACAATAATACCCTAACTTTACATACCTACATGCCGGCAAAGTTATGTGCCATTAGCGATGTTAGTACTAACTGGGTTTTAAAACCTTTAAAATATACGCCGCTATATATATACCTGACATTAATCTTACAGAAAATGTGATACTTTTATGGATAATTAAAGTCAGTCATATATCCACAAACACAACAAGCTGAAAGTCAGTGAATGCTGCCAAATATCACGACACAAGCAGGATCCACTGCACTGTTAATGTTAGCTATGTTATATTGCTGCCTCTGTTCGGTGGTGTCGAGCCAAACGGACTTTAACGTGTGTTTGAACGAGCTGACGGTTCACTCATTAAGCTGAAAGAAAGAGGCTTTAATCACAGCAGTCACACATGTGTCCACTGTAACATCTGGAACTCTTCTTGTTGAGCACTCGTAATAACACAAACACTAAATCCTCCTTCTCTTGTGCTGTTTTGTAGCAGTGTATACACCCGAGACTGTCACCTGTCTGTCTGTCCTGCACTCTCTTTCTCTCTGATTGTGTAATAAAAGTATGAACATGTATTTATAAGTTACACTTGTGTTTGAATCCTGCAGCTTGTCACACATTTGATTTCCATGTGTGACAACTGCAAGTGTCCAGAGTGAGGACAGACTGAGGGACCCACTGCTGCACATCACCTGTGAGGCTTTGCACCCCTGATGATCCACCAGGACAAACTCAGCAGTGTGTGAGGAAGAGGAGGAGGAAGAGCCAGCAGCAGCTGACAGATGGAGAGAATAGACAGAATGTTCCCTGTTTGTGAAGGACTGCTAGAAAGTTTAAATCACTAACTGTCTGTGCTGAATCAGTCTTATTAGGTAATGTTCAAATAATGTTATCATTTCAGTGTTTTCAGTGTGGGAGAAAGTACTCAGGGCCTTCAAGTTACACACTATGAAAGGCAGCAACAAGTTTAATATTCAGAAATCTAAAGTATGTATCAGCAGCAGAATGGAGCTAAAAATAAATGTTTGTTTCAGTTCTATGAAGCTTTGAGTATTTTGGATTAGTAGCATTGCTGTGTTTGTTGCATCATATTGCTGTAATTGTTTATATGCTTTATATATTCTGAGGTAAGTTGATCTATAGTGTTACATCATATTCTATAAGGATGTAACAGGACGATCTATTCTGCTAAATGGGTCAAACTGGGCAGAAAGTTTGACCCATTTAGCAGTCTGTATTTGTATAGCGCTTTACTTGGTCCTAAGGACCCCAAAGCGCTTTACACTATACACAATCATCCACCCATTCACGCACACATTTACATACTGGTGATGGCAGCTACAGTGTAGCCACAGCCGCCCTGGGGCGCACTGACAGAAGTGAGGCTGCCGGACACTGGCGCCACCGGGCTCTCTGACCACCACCAGTAGGCAACGGGTCTTGCCCAAGGACACAACAACCGAGACTGTCGGAGCCGGGGCTCGAACCAGCGACCTTCCGATTACAAGACGAACGCCCAACTCTTGAGCCACGATCACCCCGTTTAAGGCTCTGATATCTATTCTGTATGACTTAAAGCAGTTATGACATGGTAGGATTTTCTCACCCAATACAGGAACATTTAATATATCAGTCTACTCTTTATTCTGTCAGAAATAGTTATCAGAGCTCGTACACTTTCTTTTTACACATATACGTAAGCATTGAGCCAAATTTAGTAATGCCAACATATTAAAAGAACAATATTTGTCTCTTATGTCTCAGCTATCTTTTACGGTGTGGTCTGCTGGGGCGGCAACATCTCTGCCGGGGACAGGAAGAAACTGAACAGGCTGATTCGAAGGGCCAGCTCTGTTGTAGGATGCCCTCTGGACCCAGTGGAGGTGGTGAGTGACAGGAGAATGTTTAAATGGTTAAGCTTTCATCCCTGTTGGACAACATCTCCCACTCCATGCAGGAGAATCTGACAGCTCCTTCAGTGGCAGGCTGCGGCACCCACGGAGAGGTTTCGCAGGTCTTTCCTCCCCACTGCTATCAGACTCTACAACAAAGACTTTTGCAGCTGATCAAACCCACACATGTGCAATAAGACTGCTATAAGTGCAATTCTTTTTCTGACAAAGTTGTACTTTTGTATTTTCTTACTCAGCCGTATATAGCATTTGTATTCTATTTTGTTCTATTGTATATATTATTCTATTTCATTATTTTGTTATAGTTTTATCTTATCTTATTGTATATAGTATTTTATTTTATTTTATTCCATTCCAGTGTTTTCTAATTTCTGCTACATAACTTTGCACTTTTGCTGTAACGAAACAAATGGGACTAATAAAGGTCATCTTATCTTATGTATAATACATCTATATATACACTGTCAAAGATACTGGTCTTTGAGTGAAGATTTAAGTTGATAGGAAATATAAATAACTTCAACTTGAATCTTTACTGAATCTCAGTATTTGTCAGAGTTCATGTTCACTGCTGTAATAACTAATAATGATATAATTGATTAAATATAATAATAACTTTAATATTGGCCAATAAAAAATATACTACTATATTGGAACATAGTGAAGACCAATTATTTAAGAGAATAAAGAGAGGTTAGTTTATTTTAGAGATAAGCTCCACTTATTAAGAAACTTTTAAAAAGGCAGGAACGCTCTTTAGAGGTTTGTGGGTGGCTCTTAAAAGAGCCGTTGTGGGGAAGTCACTGGGACTTCAAATAGGCTATTCTTTTGGCTGCCAAGACACTGCTCCCTCCGCCGAGAAGTGGGCCATGAACTTCTCCCTCACTGGGACAACCTCTGTGGAGAAAATGTTGGCTGATACACGACCCAGGCCTTGCAACGGCCAGAATTAAACCAGGTCTAAATAAAACAAAAAAAAAGGACTTTATAAGATAGACCTTAGAGTTAAGGCTGGGCGATATGGCCTAAAATCCATATCACGGTATAATTTGAAGCATGTGCGGTAACGATATATATCGCAATATATTCTTTTTTCTGTATAATGTATTTTGCACACTATAAGGCACACTTACAATCCTTTAATTTTCTCAAACATCGACAGTGTGCTTTATGTATGAATTCTGGGTGTGCTTACTGACGTCGAACCGATTTTATGTGGTACACGGCGCGCAGAAATCTGTCAAAAATGTTTTAGTACGACTTTGGTAAACTATGAAGGCGCACCACTTGATGGATTATTGGAGCATTACGGCTGCCGTAGTCAGGAGCCTCGCGGAGTAATCTGGGTCCTAAACTCCGTTAACAGCAGGTCCCAAAGTCAAAGGAACACTGCAGCATCACTGAGAGTTAAAACTGTCTAAATTCTTTCATCTTTAATAAAAATGATCGGCGTTGCTGCTTTACCAGGTGTAACAATTAAATGTAACATCCAGACATCCATGAAATCAGAACTTATTAAATTCAACGGAGTTAGAAGTTAGCAGGAAGTTAGCTCGTTAGTTTCCACCTAAACAGATATACCATGTTCTAACAGATTTCTGTGTGAATGTGTGCGTGAATGGGTGGATGACTGGATGTGTAAAGCGCTTTGGGGTTCTTAGGGACTAGTAAAGCGCTATACAAATACAGGCCATTTACCATTTTTGAAAAATTGAAAACGTACAGCTCTGCTAATGATGTGCTACGTAACCACTAGCAAAACAGCTACGTTAGCATAACATTAGCTCATTGAAGCTGAAGGATGAACGCTAACTTCTTACAACTCGATAAAAGTTAACGTGAGGAGTTCTGGTGGTTAGGGACAAATGCAGTTCCATGGCAGAATGCTATAAACAGACCAAACTTCAGTCAGGAGAACAACTGAGATGATCCATCCACAATATGAGGTTAGTGATTAATATACTGCAACAACATGGGAATAGAGCAGCTGCGAGAGAATTCAGCACTAATGAATCAATGGTAGGGAAGTGGAGGAAGCGCATTTTTTGGCTTTCCCCATATTCCAAAAGTGCTTGTCTCTCTGCTATTACTGTCGCCCGGCATAATTGGCTGATGATGTTGTTTGCAGCCGCTGCAATGCTTTCGACCAAAACCAAAGGGAAGAAATTGAAAAAATAAGAACTGATTATATCACCTTCCCTATCCCTCCTAATGGGAAAGAAGTCCAATTTAAAATCTTGAATAAAATTTACCCGACAAATAGACTCCTTAGTGATAGATTCAAAATAGAAACGGGTAATTGTGTATTTTGTGAAACAGAAGAGGAGGATTTGGACCATCTATTCTTTTTGTGCAATTTTATACAAATATTTTGGTTGGATTTTCATACCTGGCTTTATTCCAGTGGGATTCAAATTACCCCATTTACCTTAAATATGATAATGTTTGGAGTGTTTTTGAAAGAAAAGAAAGCTAATTATGGTGTTAATGTGTTATTAATCTTGTGCAAGTATTTTATACATAAATGTCGCTTTTTTAAGATTAAACCAACACCTGTTGGTTAAATCTTTGACTTTAGTTAAAAAGAAAAAGGCTGCTTTTTTTGTTTCCTTTGTGGAAGATTTTGATTTAGTGAGTTAATAATCTGTTAATTTATGTGACCCCATCTTTATATTTTATTTTCACTATGTATGAAAGTTGCTAATATGTAAGAAATGTCTATTCTCTGAATCTGTAATATATGGTGCATTTTGTTTGTATGTTTATATTACTAATAAAAAAAAAATAAAAAAAAATAAAAAGCTTTCGACCAAAACAGGCGCAGCTTGATGACATCATCAACAAGCGCTATCGCGGTCTTCTTCTTCTTCTTCTTCTTTGTGTTTAACGGCGTTTGGCAAAAAACGTAAAGGAGCATTACCGCCTCCTACTGTTCCGGAGTATGGGTCAGACAGTGACTTTACAAGCTGTATAAAAAACAACAACAACAAAAAAAAAAACCCTACACTCTTTCATAAACACCTATAGCCTTCAGAAACCCCACCAGTTCCCTCACCTGTGCCCTACTACCCTCCAACACACTCATCAGATTAAATTCCCCAATTCCCCGCTCCTTCAACCTATTCTGCAGAACTGTCCTCTCGACATCATAACCCTTGCACCGCAGTATTACATGCTCTACTGTCTCCACCTCCTCCTGGCACACTCCACAAAGCCCTGTCTCATGTTCTCCTATCATCTGTAGTGTTTTATTTAAGGCACAATGTCCCAGTCTAAGCCTGGTAATGACCACCTCATCTCTCCTATTACCCCTATACAACCTACTCACTGCCACCTCCTTCTTAAGATGATACAATTGCCTGCCCGTACTCCCTGAATCCCACCGCTTCTGCCACTCCTGAACAACCTGCCTCCAAACAATACCTTTCGCTTCAGATCCACTGCTTGTAATTTCCATCTCAGTCCTATTTTTAGTCAACGCTCTTTTCGCCAACTTATCCACCTTTTCATTTCCACTGACCCCTACATGAGCTGGCACCCAAAGAAAGTGAATATTGCCACCACAACACCGTATTCTGCTGATAGTCTCCAGAATAGCATACAGCATGCCCTGCCTTGTCTTCGAACAAAATGATTGCGCTATCGCGGTCTCTACCGTTGGCCAAATTTATATCGTTTCTACTGTATATACCGCCCACCCCTAATTCAAACCTCATGCCAAGTTTGGTGCCACTGGTTTACTGTGAGCAACTCCCAGCCTAAAACGCTAAAAACAATAAAACCCTAACCTTACTTACTCTAAAATCTCTACCGTTGGCCAAATTTATATCGTTTCTACCCTATTCCGTTTATACCGCCCACCCCTAATACAGAGTATACAAAAGGGATAAATAGAATGAATTGGAATAAGAATACGAATACAAAGGAACAGGGGTTATGCTAAAAATCCAGTATTATTCCAATATTAATCCTAAATCTAAACATGCAGATATGACCTTCATGTTTGACTCACTCCCAAAAGCAGCACCTTTATAATAGATCTGAGAGTAAAGTATAATTGGTACAAATTGTCTTCTTTAAAAGGCACTTCAGAATTTGAATTTATCTCCTCTGTCTTGTTTCAAAGCTTCCATTCTAAGAAATTCAGAAAAACTTTTTTATTGCAATACAATGTACAGGTCCTGTGGTGATAATACAATATTATAAAGGCAACACATGCAATGAAAATGCATTCCTATATCGTAGCTTTAGAGGTCTCAGTGGCATCATTCATCACTGTATGCTCCAAAGGTAAAACTGTGTGTTGTGAAATATTTATTCACACTATACAGCTTGTAGTCTGCAGAGGTTATGTCTGACCAATAATTCAGACAAAATAATTACAACGATCTGTTAGTTTATACTTAAACCACAAAGGAGCTCATTTCAGTATTCCAGTCAAAGACTCTTGGTTATAGAAAACTTTAGCAATTTTCTTTAGCAGCTGAATTGAATTCAAAACAAATATCACACACAATGGCCTTCGCTCAGTGTTTTACAGTGTTTCAACCACTTTTTTTTAACAGTACACAACATCATTAAATCTCACAGTTTACAAAAAGACTTGTAAAACCTGCTCATTTTCTTGCCAAAGACTTCATAAGAAAATAGATATCTCGAAGCCATAAAACCAGGGCGTATATTAATATAGGGTGTGTCCTTTTAGTTTTATTTTCCTCATAGTTTCCAGAGAAATTTGTTTTAGGATGAACTTTGTTTTTTCTGACAAAGTGTGTTAATCACATTTTTTTTAATGTGAGAACTTTTTTTGGTCAAAATGACTACAATAATAAAACACGTTTGTACAAGCCTCACTGTTCAAATCATACTTAAGTGGTGTGGTCATAGCTTGAATGCCAGGTTATGTAATCGTGTCTGTGTAAACTCTAAATCTCCGGAGCAAAGTCAATGATAACGAATGTTCCAGAAAAATCACCCCGAGGCAGTCTAAGCACCTTCCTCTGCCCTTCCCTCAAACAAATGAACTGATTTAGCATCTGTCCGGGACTTTTGAGACTGAATTAAATGTCTGGAAAGGTCTCTTGTGATTCAAGTTTATTTTCTAATGTCCTCCCAAATGTCCGCACCTGTATCTCTACCAACTTCCATTGCAGTTTCTGTGCACTCCAGCCTCTTCTTCAGTCTGTTCCATGTTAGAGGATTTTCTCTAAGGCAGGAGAAATTATCTCCAAGAAAAGAAACAGACTCGACCATCGCACAGTGGAACAAATTCTCTTTCTAAATAAAAACCAAACAGGACAACCTTAAGTGCATCATGTTTTTACTTTACAAGTTTATAAACATTTTCCCTTTCCAGTTCACAATCAATTCTACTCCCAGGTCAAAAGTATGTATAAGAAAAATATAATAATAATAATAATAATATTTAGAAACCTACCTGGCCAGCTGTCCAGTGATAAATTGCATAAGTACATGGAGGCAGGACCTCACAGCAGAAGCATACTCCTTAATATGTTATACATTATTATATGTATATTATATTTATTTTTCATCTATTGTATTTACAAACAGCAAGAAGTTACAAGCAAAGAAAGACCACACCATGGCACATGCTTAAATGTGGAAAGTTTATTGATCAAATTTATTTATTAAAAAAATAGACATCATTTTTTCACCCCAAAAAATACATGTTCAAAGCAACACGAGGTGGACCAATATCAGACAGTCATAATGAAGCAGTACACTTTAATTTGTAAATTCAAGCTGTTCTTCATATTTTTGGCCACCAGATGTCACCAGAGATGACTGTGTTGAAAAGCTTCGGCATCAATAAGCCAGTATTGAAATATAATGTTTTTTCTGCTACATTTACAAAACAAGTTTTCCCGGCAGCCGAGTTCTAACCTTAGCTAGCTAGGTCTCAATGGGCCATCTTTCAAGATTTATATCTTGTGTGTGTGTGTAAGCCACCGGAGATGAACTGGGGAAAAATATAATTAAAAGCTGTACACATGAACAGGCGGTGGCGGTAAATGCATCGCCGCGGAGGTCGAGTTCCTCATTCACAAACCACAAAAGAAGAAGGACCTATGACGCGCACTCTCCGCCAATATGAAGGCACCCAGGGCAGTTTCTGCCTTTGCTTTTAAAGAATAAGCCTTGTAATTTTTTTTACAAGTGCTAAATCCGTCAGCCTGATTAAAGTAGGTGTGACACCGAAAAAATATCTTGGGTGAGACCGTGTTTTCATTTACAGATTAGCATGCAGGCTACTGGAGCAGGCTAAGATAGGCCCCGCGCTGAGATAAAACATGACACAGTTAACTTTAGCATTAGCCTGCATTCGCTTGTTTTATTCTAGTATGAGATATGCAGAATAATTACTGTTAATCTACGACGCTTTTTGAATTTCAGAAGCATCCTGGTTAGTTAAAGATGGCAAACAGAACTCAGTTCTTGTAGTTAACGGGGAACTTCAGCTTACTTAAAGGTAGCATGCGTTGTTGCTTGCTATAAGTTAGCGCAGAGCAGCTGCACTGACGGCAGATATTTGCATGTGTTTATGTTTTGGATGCTCCATTATGCACAGGAGTACTAAAGCATCCGGGAAGGCCATGTGATTATCAAACGGTTGCAACAGTAACAGTGAGAAATGGGTTTTCGGTTGCAGTTTAAGATCGGTTGTAGGGAATGAATTAATTCAGGGAGTTTGAGGGAATCGCACTGCAAAGAAAGTTTCCTGCCAGACTTGCTTTGTTTTTTTGTTTTGTTTTCTTTTTAAGTCATTTTTTTTTCCTAAAGTGCCAAGTTGTAAACATGCAGATGATTAAAGAGAGTTCACTGAGCGTTGTTTGTCACATTTGCAGTCCTGCAGAATGTCCAAGATCAGGCGGAAGGTAACAGTGGAAAATTCAAAAACCATATCTGACAGCAGCAGCAGCAGCAGCACCACAACCAGCAGCAGCACCAACCCCGCTGCTCCGTCCCGCAGGCCAAGTGTGTTTGAAAGGCTTGGACCCAGCACTGGGAGTAATGCTGCTGATGTATGTATAACCCAGAGGTCAGAGAGGGTTTTCCCCCTCCAGGGGGAAATCTCCAAGTCTCTGTGTCTTTGAATGAATATGGCACAGTGCTCTGTTTCTTCTTTGGCCTGGCTCATCTGTATTTTGTTTTTTTGTTGTTGTTTTTCTTTTTTTTTTAGAGTCACTGTAGAAATTGGCTGAAGACTGGGAATTGCAGTTACGGCAACACTTGTCGCTACACACATGGAACTCAGCCACGAGGCAAAGGATTTAGCTTTAGCCGGTAAGATGGCTGCGGTTATTGAATTTGTATTGAGTGTTGCTTTTAAAATCAAATCGACCTTTGTGCATGTGTTTTTCTAATCTCTGCGTTAATGAAACAGGTCAACCGAGAGGCCCACAGGTGATCTGCGGGAGAGGATGAAAAATAAAAGACAGGATGTTGAAGCAGAAAACCTGAAACGAGACCTAGATGAGCCCTCGTCCCCCACAGTAAGAGTGAGTCCTCTGCTCTTTTGGTCTTTGATAATAACGCATTTCTGAATGAAGAATCTAGTTTAGATTTGAAATCACTTTGGAAATTTTAGTACATTGTGCAAAACGGTTTGTTTGTGTGTGCTACTGTAGCAGAGAGAGTCCTCCAGAGGCCGACACAGAGAGAAGGAGGATATAAAGATAACAAAGGAGCGTACCCCAGGCAGTGAAGAAGAACCCACAGAGTGGGAAACCAATCGTGAAGGTTCGGTGTTTTGTTTTGATGACGTTTAAAGGGAAATTGACACATTTATTTGTAAATACCATTTTGATGTTGTGGATTGAAACGCTCTTCTCCATTACAATTTTACTGTTTTGTTTTGGGTTTTTTCCATTAATTTTCAGACTCTGATATCGGTGATTACGACTATGAGCTATCCCTAGAGATGAAGCGTCAAAAGATTCAGCGTGAACTAATGAAGTTAGAGCAGGAAAACTTGGAGAAGAGAGAAGAAATTGTCATCAAGAAAGACGAAACTCCGACGAAAGCCAGAACCACAGCCTTGCCAAAGGTAAGCGATGAGATGCTTTGATTATTTCAATACGTGACCTCTGGATTTCAAAAGTATTAGCACAGCTCACTTCCTCCGTTGAAGTAGCTGTCTGCAAGGGTGGTTGTCATCTGAATTTTAGCTCGATCTGTCACATTTGTCCTTCAGGCTTCCCCTGAGCAGTTAAGCTCCAAAGATTCACCCTCATCCAGAAAGTCCAGTGGCTCGCCAAAACATAAACGGGGAAACAAAGGGCTGGGCTCGGGGAAGAAAGAAAAGAAGGCATCAATATCCTCACCTGTTTTAGAAACTACCAGGTAGGGAAGAAAAACAAAATATGAGACCTACAGATTTGATGAGGTTCTGATAAATATCTTCCATCATTCTTTAACCAGGTCTTCGAAAGGAAGCCACAGCAAGAAGAAAGGGCCCCGTACCCCCAGTCCCCCTCCACCGGTCCCTCTGGACCTGCCCGTGGTCGGGAAAAAACACAAAGGCAAGCACAAAAATAAGGAGAAGTCTGACGAGAAGCAGAAGGAGGGTAAAGATCGTGGACGAGATGCAGAAAAACACAAAGAGAAGAAGGAAAAACGCAGGTAAAGTGGGGATTTAGTGCATCCTGCAGCGTGTATATGTTTTTAATTCGTTGAGTCATATTCACAGTTATCCTGAGTTATCCTTTTCAACTTCCAGTGCTCGCTCTTTATAATGTCACCTTTTTGTTTGAAGGGACAGATCTGACAGTTCCCACAAGGCCAAGAGGTCTGTGACATCAGAGGAGCGTTCTGGTAGCGTGTCATCTCCCTCCAGGGGTGCGTCGCCCTCAGCCAGGAAGAAATCTACCTCTCCTAAAGCTTCCTCCCATAAGGCTTCTATCTTGGCATCCCCTCCTCACAGGTGAGCACACAGAAACCTTTTTTTCCAGGGCTGTAGACATTGCAGGATCACTCACCTGTACTTCTTTCTTCACAGTTGGGTAAATATTTGATCATGACAGCCAAGAGGAAATAACCTTTTGTCACTGCAGGTCTCCTTCTCCTCCACGCCACCAACGCAGCCCCACTCCTCCCCGTCACCGCTCGCCTTCGTCCCACTCCGGTTCCTCTGCCCAGCGGCACTCTCCCTCTCCTCGACGCCGTCGTTCTTCTTCCCCCATCTACCACAGAAGCGCCACCGCTCAGGCCTCCGCCTCCTCACCTCAGAGCTCCCGGCGCTCTCGTTCGCCTCCTGCTTCTCATGACACCTCGTCACCCCATCGGCGGTCTGACAGGTTGAGCCCCAGCCGGCGCCACTCCAGGGGCCGCGAGAGGAGTCGTGGCGACAGAGAGAGGAGTCCTCCCATCCAGGACCGCAGACATGAGCGCAGAGATGGTATCGTCATCTTCCATTACTGGATTTCTTTTTCTCAGTCTGTTGGCTGGAGCCTTGCTTTAAAATATAGGCTGTCAATTAAAAAAAATGTACATTTATCTGCTATTAAGCTATTTGTCTTTTCTCCACACAGATAGTCACAGCAAACGAGAGAAGGACAGCATCCGTGACGACCGGGACTATGACTCTGAACAGATCTCCCGGGATGCCCGTGACGACCGGGACGCCCGAGATGCTCGTGACCGACGGGACGCTCGTGACCGAGGAAGGGAACCAACTCGAGATTCTCGTGATAGCAGGGATGTGAAGGACTTGAGAGAGAGCAGGGTGGAGACCTGCTCCAGTCGAGACCGCGAACGGGAGCGAGAGAAGGACCGGGAAAAGGAGAGGGAGCGAGAAAAGGAAAGAGACAGAGAGAGGGAGAGGATTGATGCACACAGGAAGGAGGACCTGACTCAGGATGACAGGAGCTACGGGAGAGGGCATGGACGTGACGATGGAGGCAGAGGAGAAGCAAGGACTGAGAGCAGGACGGACAGAGCTGATAGGAATGGCCGAGGTAGAGGACGCGCTAATGACATACCTGAGAAAGGCAAGTAAATAAAAGCAAAGTGATTATTTTCAGTCTTTTTAAAGTATGAATTTGAAATACTGCTGTGAGTTTTGAGAGTGTGTGTGCGGCAACAAAAGACGAGACATTTTGATAATAAGCTGCTGGAACATCTCATATCTAATGAGGGAAATTAACAAAATAATTGAGAGTGAAAAGATGACTGGAGATTTCTGCGTCCCATGATCAATAAAAGATTGAAAGGATCTGCAGAAATCTTTTTTACGCAAAGGAAAAGCAGAAATGCTAGCTAAAATCTTCACTGTATCCCAAATTTGATGGCAATTGTTTTCCCTTTTAGTCTTTTTGGGTGACTGTCTTGAAATATATGTCAACCCATTTTCTCATCATTCCTTCTGTTAGGCTCCAACAGAAACTCTCGGGGTTCCCAACTGGAAAGCAGCCACGACAACTGGGAATCGCGGAGCAGTGCCGTTCGTGAACGGAGTGTGGAGAGGAGCACAGATCGCAGTGCCAATGAAAGAAGCTCTGACAGGGTGTCAGACCGAGATCGCTACGAGTGTGAGAGAAGAGGGGAGCAGACCAGAGACCCCTCGTATGACAGGAGAGGAGGACATGGAGAGCGGGATCGCAGAGACAACCGCGAAAGAGGTGAAGATTAGAAGCCCGCACATGATTTCCTTCGTTAAAGTGAGTGTGTAGTTATTCATGGCTGGTTTCTCTGTTTAACAGACCAAAGGGCAGCTTCTCCAAGCAGACACCAGGGGAGGCTGGAGGAGTCTGAGAGGGACGAGAGGAGGGACGAGCGCAGGACTGAGAGAGCTGAAGACAGGAGAGACGACAGGACTCGCGAACGGGAGAGGGAGCGAGAGAGGGAGCGGGAGAGAGAGAAAGAGAAGGAGAGAGAGCGGGAGAGAGAGAGGGAAAAGGAGCGGGAGAAGGAGAGGGAGGCGGAGAGGGAGCGGGAGCGAGCCAGGGAGAGAGAACGAGAGCGAGAAAGGGAGAGGGAGCGAGAGCGAGAGAGGGAAAGGGAGCGCGAGGAGCGGGAGAGAGAGAGGGAGAGGAAAGAGAGAGAACGGGAGAGAGAACAGCGCGAGCGGGAGAGACTGCGGGAATGGGAGGCCCGAGAGAGGGGAAGGGAGGAGAGGCGGGAGAGGAGAGACGACGCCAGGGATGAACGGCCGGTTCGAGACAGCCGGGACGATCGCAAGTTGAGGCATGTGTCAGTTTTTAATCCGTGTATTTGTGCGACTTTCCACATGAAATAGTCATCCGCACATAATCCAGCAATTATTTACAAAGTAAAGTTTCCTGAATGTTCAGATTTAGTTTTATTTAGCCATTATCGTGCTAATCTCCAAATACTGATCTGCGCTTATTATAATGTCCTCTCCTTCTAGTCGTAAGAGGCCCAGGATGGATAGCAGCCAGAGTCCCCGATCCTCTCCTAAGCGAACGACACTGGACCTCAGTCCAGCAGACAGCGACGACTACAATAGTGCCGAAGATAAAAGTGAGCGCCCGATTGGCCGAGGGCAGGCCAAGCTCCACCCTCAGCCCCTCCTCCCCAGCCCAGTGTGTCTGCCTCCATCTGACAGTAGGGAAATTCTTTTTGAAAGGACACACTTATATTTTAATGGGGGGTTGCACTTTTATACACATCCTTCTGTAAACGTGTGTGCTCTGTGTAAACACTTTGAAGTTTCATTTCTCTTTGTAAAATGTGCTGGTGCTTTGGAGTCATTGGCTGTCAAGTGAAAAGAAAATGAAAGAGCTTTCATGTCAAAGTTCTCCTTTAGGTTAGATTTTCCTTTCACTGCATTTTCAGCCGATACCTCCAAGGAAAAACTTCTGTACTTGACTCCAATGCTTTAAAAGTGCTGAACGTGTTTATGTGACACACAGATGGGGACAAGCATCGTCTGCTGAGCCAGGTGGTACGGCCCCAGGAGCCGCTGTTACGATCGCCGCCGAGAACTGCCGCATCCGATGACAAGCCCACTCACTGGAAGGATGAGGAGCGCAGGGTAGTCGGGGACAAAAGGGAAGCACGCGGTCGCCATGAGGACCTGGAGCCTCGTGGGGAACGAAGCAGAGGGGCAGACAGGCGTGGAGAGCACCTCTCAGACGCGCCTTCTGACTTGCGTACCAGAGGCAGAGATCCTACACCACCTCCGCATCTACCCCTTGCCGCTGCCACTGAAGACAGAGAGACCAGTGGTTCCCAGTTGCATGAGGAGGGGAAAAAGAAGACAAAGTCACAGAGGAAGGGCTTGAAGAAGGGTCGCAAAGACGAAGAGACTGTCGCTGGCAGCGCCCTGGCTGCTGCAGGGGACAGATTCAACCCCGAGCCCCCATCTGGGGCTTCTGCAGACGTGCCTCCACCCTTACATTCTCCCAGGAAAGGGGCAAAGAAGAAAGCTCTAGAGCGAAAGAGGAAGCGATCGCGAGGGGCGGAGTCTGAAGCATCCGAGGAGGAAACTTCAACCTACCTGCCACACAGTAAGAGGAAGAGGGGTCCTCGGACACCGCCGCCCTCAATGAGACCTGATCAGCGAGGCGCTGGAGGGAATGCAGAGCGCTCTCCTCTCTCCAAAATGGACAATTTCAGTGACTGGTCAGATGAGGAGGTGACAGACCGGGGAGGCTCGCTGGAAACACTTGCTCCTTTGGTTTCTGCTGATAGGGCTCCTGCTGAACCTCTCAGGAGAGGTGGAGGCCCCAGGATGGGCCGGGGTAATCCACCACCCATTGCACCTCTGCTCTCCCAGGATCCTCCAATGCTGCTGCAGACTTTGCCTCCGCAGCCTCTGATGTCCCAACCGCTGCTCCGCAAACCCCCACCAGAGCAGACGCGCAGCAGCAGCATGGGGAGCAACCAGAGTCGGACATCGTCTCGACGCCTGCGTTCACCCTCTAACGAGTCAGCCCACAGAGAAGATCCCCAGGGCCCACGATCGCGCCGGGGCATACTTCAAGGCACCAACTCTCGGGACCGGGAAAGAGAGCGGGAGCGAGAGAGGGAACGGGAGAGGGAGCGAGACCGCGAGAGGCCGGCGGCGAATGACCCTCCATGCTCTGAGAGGAAGTCCCGGATTGATCAGCTGAGGAGAGGAGAGCCCAGCCGTAGCACCTCATCAGGTAAAAGCCTCACCTGAATCCTGAACGTGACACAGAATTGCACACATCCTGTACTACCAGGATCACTCTGAATTTGACCTATGTTGATTTATTTATTGATTTATTTTTTAATTTAGACCGGCAGGATTCTCGCAGCCACAGCTCCCGACGCAGCTCTCCTGATTCTGAGAGGCAGGCCAGGTCCAGGTCCCGTGCCGGCTCCTACGACAGTCGAGAAAGGGAAAGGGAGCCGTTTGAACGGGAGAGGGAAAGAGAGAGGGAGAGAGAACGCAAGGACCTCCGACCTCAGCAGCAACAGCAGCAGCCTCTGCTTCTTCAACAGCAACTACAACAACCACCATCAAGAGAATGGGAGCCTGAATGGCCAAGCCGGGGGCGGGAGCCCCTGCTGATGCGTCCTGGTCGCGAACCTCTCCTTAGGGAGCGGGACATCCGGGACAGGGAACGCTTACTCCCCGAAGGACTCATCCAGCAGCATGAACGGGAAAGGGAGAGAGAACGGGAGAGAGACAGTCGAGGTGACCGAGGTGTTGACCGAGAGAGGGAAAGGTTGATGATGATGGATATCACGCCCCACGGGGACCCCAGGGCTCCAGTACGAGGGGACATCAGAGGAGACTTGCGAGGAGACATGATGAGACAAGACAGGATGGATTACGAGCCTATGCTGCCCAGAGAAGCTTTCAGTCCTCCAGAGCCCGAGAAACCAAGCAACAGTCCCCATCTAACTGGAGATCAACGGGAGGTGGAGAAGGCAGACAGCATCGATGGTAAGAAGATAAAAACGTGCATAAATGTTTGTCTTTTCCATTTCTTGTTTTTCCTACAAGGATTTTAAGAAAACTGTGTGTGGTGGTTTTAGGAGACGATGATGGGAAGGAAGACGATGTCCAGTCTATGGCATCTGTTGGCGAGGAGTACGAACCGATCAGCGATGATGAGCTGGATGAAATTCTGGCTGACAGCCAGAAAAAAGAAGATCAGCAAGAAGAAGAGAAAATCACAGGTACAATAAAGACATTCTGTGGATAATACATACACACATGAAAGTGTGTCGTCAGTTTCTCTCCCCTCTTTATTTCTTTATTTTTATTTGATTGTCTTGAATTCTGACAGGCCTGAAGTTCATCAACTCTACAATTAATAACAATTGAGAAAATGCAAAGTATTCAGTTGGAATTTTCTCTGGTGATCTTTAACAAATGAAGCCTCTGCCTTTGTCGTGTGCCGACAGGTCCTCTGGATGTGATAGATGTGGACTGGTCCAGCCTGATGCCCAAACAGAAACAGGAACCGCGGGCAGCGGGGGCAGCCTTGCTCCGCTTCACCCCAGGGGCGGTGCTTCTTAGGGCAGGCATATCCAAGAGACTTGCTGGCCCAGAACTCCTGGAACAAGTCAAAGAAGTGTGCAAGTCTGAGCTGGACGATCCCAAAGGTGAGTTAGGGACATAAAAACTGGATGTATTGAGTCAACAGTCAAATCTCATTAAAGGAAAAAAACTATTTTCTGCAGAATACGTATGTGGTTGGAGGTCAGCCAGAGAAGAAAAGTCGTAGGCTTTTGGATACTGTGGAGGGGATGTTTAAATTCATGTCTGTACCTCTAGACTGAAAATATGAAGTGGCATGCCTGTTTATCATTAAGAGAAGGGGTTCCCGTCACCAAATAAACCAAAACGAAGAGGAAATGGATAACACCACCGGCAACTTAATAAACTGCCATTCCCTTCCTCCTCTCCTCAAGCGTCATCTCCCGAACTGAAGCCGGGGATCCAACACATGACAACGTGATTAAATGTGCATATGTGTTCCAGATATTGTTGCAGTTATTGTCAGCAGATTAGACATGGGACCCTCTCCGTCTCTGGACAGCTGATATAAGCTGGTTAACTGGACAAGAACATTGTGGCAGCTAATGTTAGGTTCGAGTGGCCTAAAATTCACACCTCACAGTTTGGTTACATTTTCACTTTGTATGAGAGTTTATTCACTAACTGTAACAGAGTTACATGCACTTCAAAGACAGTTTCACTCATGCTGGCTAACAGCAGCGCTTGTCTGACTCCTTGACGTGGATCAGGCTCCTTTTACAAAGTTTCACAACCTCTTCCAGAAGAAATAAAGCTGAACGCTTCTTTTTTAAAAATTCCTGTTGATCCATCAAATTAAACCTCTGTTGTCGTCACCTTGGTAGATGCTGACAAGCTCTTTGAGCATGACCTGGGAGCCTTGAATATGGCAGCTCTGAACAGGCGGGTGGAGAGGGCAGGTTTATTGAGGAATCTGGGGCCGTGCTGCAAGGCCCTGTGTGCTCGCAGGGACTTCGCCATCCGCCGGCAACTGTTGAAAAACGAAAAGGTATGTGCTCTCCAGTTACAGACCTAAATTGAGATCAACATATTGTTTATTAATCTTAAATGAATGTGCTTAAATCTCTTAACTCTTAGCTCTTAACTATTTTTTTCTCAGGGTCTATCCAAGCATGACCCCACCACACCTGTGGTGGACAATGAACTCCTGCAGATGAGCATGCGTCTCTTCAGAAGGACCGTGGCTGGCCAGGCATCGGCCCCGGAAAGGTCGGACAGTGGGTCGGCACCAGCAGCTGAAATTACTGAAGCTGGTAGTGGTAGTAGTAGTAAGCTCAGCACAGCACAGCCTGAGGTCTGTGTGTCCTGAGAGTAAAACACATCAGAGGTGAATGCTTCTAGGCCTTTACTTCCTCTCACTCCTAACTCTGTTTCTCGCTGTCTCATTTCGTTACATACGTAGCCTTTTTAGTCACGAGAGGGAAAAAGGCAATGTTATGACTCTTTCAGTTATTTGTTTTTCATGATGTGTTCCATAGACTGATAACTAGCCTATGGAGGGGTGCAACTATCCATGTATGAGAAATCTAAAACGCCTAAAATGACTTCATGTTTTTGTGGATTTACAGTGTTTTAGAGCAGATTTTTAACGATCAGTCTCACCTGCCTGACAAAGATTTGTTTCCCATGTTGTGCATTGGTTAGTACAACTGTGCATTAAAATGGTTAGATGTTGATTATTTTTTAATTTTTTTTTTGTAACTGGTCTTTTGGTTTGTATGAAACGACTGTTCAGCCATGACATAATGGGACACTTAATATTGTTCTGGTTTTTTTTTGTTTGTTTGTTTACACCATAATACATGAATCCGAGTCTATAGCATTGGCTGCAGATTTTATCGACTCACAACAGTGAAACATCCTGCAGGAACTTGAAAGAACATTTCTCACTAAAAAGCACTGCCAAGCTATTCCTTCACTGAATGTAATTAGTTAAAGCTTTTAGTTTGTGGAAACACGCTTTATTTTTTGTGTTTCTTTTAAATGGTTTGGCAGTGTCTTTCTTACAGGAACTGAAGGGAGTGCAGATCACCAGGTCACGAACATGAACGAATGGAATTCCTCTTCTCACGAGCCCACATCATCCATGATGGAGCCAAAGCGCTCCCAGTAGGAAAAGACAGTGTACTGCTTAGGAAATAATGACTGAAAACAAGCCATTAATCTGAACTTTCAATCTGTCATGGAGGCGGCTAAACAAGGTCACGGTAGTCTTGCACAGATGGATAAGATGCACCTTTACAATGTGGTTGTATCAGGAGACAGTTGTTTAACAAAAAACGCAAGATTTGCATTATGTGTGTGCTGGGATAATTTTAAAGGACTGAAAAGATTAGGAAGGGGCAAAGTACTTTTGTCCTAAAGCTTTGGATTCAACACGATCCACCACCCAATCCAGCTCCATGACAGGAAATCTGATTCCTCTTCTCCACCCATTCGGGGTCAGCGCCTGTCCTACACCCAGTTTTCACATTTTGACTTCCACTGAAAATTTCTGCCAAAACGAAATTGGCAATAACACAATACCGAAAATAAATACAAATTTTCCAAAATTGGGACCACTTACTAAGGAAAGGACTACCTCATGAAATCCTGTCCCACTGAGGAAACAATTCACCATCTGCTACATAATGTGTGGCTCACGGTGTGG
Source organism: Simochromis diagramma (assembly GCF_900408965.1). Lineage (NCBI taxonomy): Eukaryota > Metazoa > Chordata > Actinopteri > Cichliformes > Cichlidae > Simochromis > Simochromis diagramma. The sequence goes on from NW_024386948.1 coordinate 2,686,712, forward strand.
GTCTGTTTCGAGAACTAACAGGAGTGGCCGAAAAGCAGTATCGGTAATTTTATCGACACAGAGACATCGAACTCAGTTTCCCATTATTTTTCAGTTTGACCATGACTCTGGTTTTACAGAAAACATTTTTACAAACTTTTTTTGTCCTTGTCTCTAATATTCGAGTAATGATATCTGGTTCAATGCTGTAATTTTTTTTTACTGTAAAATAAATATTGACATTTTCACAAATAAGGACAAACGTGATGAAATCTTCAAGCAAACAAATTTTTGAGGTAAGTTCTGGAGTTTAGCATAGAATTACCACCACTTCATGGGTGATAGGTTTATGAGTTTGTCTCCATATGTGTCTACAGAGGAAGTCTTATGACTACTCAGTGTCATACTAAAAAGTAGATAAGCCTTAATATCGGGAAAATATGAAAAAAATTAAAAAACAAAACTGTCTTCGAAAAAACATACACTACTCAGGACTTAATTACCTGAAAAGATTTTTATACTACAGTGTATGATACTATTAAAGTTTATTTGCCTTCTGGTTACGATTGTCCTGTTTACAAGGACAACATTGTAGTTGATGTTCACAGAGGTATGATATGGCTTTTAAAAATATAATCGGCATGAATGAGTAGTAGTGATTTTGTAGAAATTCGTGTAAAAATTTGATTGTGTTAAATTACATATTCTTACTTGTAGACATGACATTTTGTGTGATTACACACATCTTTAAATTATAAGCACAGCAATTCCTTTAGTAGAAAAAAATAATGATTACAACCATTCTTAATTTAATTATGTGGAAAAATGTGTTTAATTTCACATTTCTTTACATGTACAAAATAACACTATGTTTGATATAGTTATATGTTTTTTTTTTAAAGTTATTTAAATATATTTGCCACCATCTGTGATTTTAATAATTAATTTTACCTTTCTAGTATATCTGAGATTCTTAGAAGTAGACATATCAGTAGAATTTGGATGTTAACTAAAGTTTCAATTAGGATGCCTGAAATGTTAGAAGAGTTGTAAGTATCTACAGCAGTTCAACTGCCGATAGTAATTATTAATAACAATCGAACTTTGACTAATAAAAACTGGATTCTAGATGCTAAAATTGCATTTTAGCTTTTTCAACGTGGAGTTCTAAGATGAGCCATAAAATCTTTGTTCATACAGAGGAAAATTCTGATGCCACTCTGCTTGGTGCAATGAAAACAGCAACTGGGTGTAGAGTCACAAACATCAAAAATTATATAAAAGGTATACACTTAAAACAATTATCAACATACAAGGGATATATACAGAAAGAAACATTTGGAGTATGATTACAAACAAATATTAATGGTAAAGCGACTGATACTTGCACGTTTCTACTAAACACTGAAAGGACTTAACGCAGTGTGTCATAGTTATCCACGTACATATTTTCTACACATGTGCTTTCAGTGTTAAATTCACACTTCAATTTTGAAGAACCCGTAATTCAATGCCCAAGCGCACTTAAGCATGCAGACTGGAGCAGCCAGGGATCAACCCTCCAACCTTCTGATTGGGCAATGACCGGTCACCGGCTCTACTTCCTGAGCCACCTCGGGAATACTATATGGTAGCTAATACATATGTGAACAGTAGTGCAAATAGGAGTGAAATAATAATTTACCGGCAAAAGTGATGACAGAAAAGTATTAGAGATAATGTGGTAAGGAACAGTTAGAATATTATAAGAACACCGCGTTGTGCGTTTGTTTTCAAATGTATTGAAAAACATAACATGTATTAAAATTTTCTTAAAATGCTCTCAAAACACGACCGATTGAAATGTAGAAACGTTCTAATAGAAACGTATTGTAATAATAGCTGACAAAGTTACAGGACTCTTACAATGGAGTTTCCAGTGATAAGTAAGGAGCTATTCATATCAATGATTAATACTTTTGCTAATATGATGCGAATCGTAGATATCTTTAATAAGAACTGTTAGTCATTACTCGACAGAAGACAAATGTTACAGCCAACAATTTCCATAAAAGCTACTTCTTTAAAGTTATACGGATTTTTCATGCTAGGAACCATTAGCTCTACGTTTGTTGTTAACGGGCCTCATTCGAAACGGACCGGCTTCCTTTACCCACAACCCTCCACCTTAGCTCAGTCCTTCCGACTTCCGCCTCAGCTAAGAGCCGAGGTGAGTAATTTTTTCAGAAACTATAATTCTACAATCCAGCACCATCCTGAGCTATTAAAGCCACAGAAACTTTCATCCATCGTGTAATAATGTTTATTAGTATTGTATCTGCTGTTATGTGACCATTTTGATGTTGCTGAATGTTTGTAAAGACACTTTAAAGCGACGGAGGAGAAGCACCGGAGCGGTTTCTAGCTGCATGGCTGTCCATGTTCTCCACACACTGCTGGAGTGTTTGTCACTCAGAGCTCAAACATAATACCAGCACTACAGTTAATCTTGTAACGTTTATGTCATTTATTTTCTTATTTAAGCTACATGTTGGCTTGAGTAAGTAACGCTAGCGCGAGCTGTATGCTAGCGTCAGGCTTTTCTTCGGGTGTCGAGCTTAAGTTGTGTTGAAAGCGGACTCAAACTTAAGTATGCGTGTCTTTTTTCCCTTTCTTTCTAGATGGCCCCAACAAAGAAAGGAGAGAAAAAGAAGGGGCGTTCAGCCATCAACGAGGTGGTGACCAGAGAGTACACCATCAATGTCCACAAGCGCATCCATGGAGTGTAAGTACTGCTGGTGTTATGCCAAAAAACGATTTCCGATATATCTGTTTGTATGTTTAAAATATTTGCTTATGGTGGTAGGCTGTATAAAGCTGCATTAAAGAAGGGGGTCATACAATAAATAAAGAAATTACCTTACTCTTTTATGAAGCCAGGCCTTTTGGGCCACTGAAAACAACTTTATAGATCTGTTATGTTGTATTTGTTGCAGTTTCTGCAGTCCTCTTGGTCACATCTGTTGAAAAAGACACTTTTAATCTCAATGAGAGTTTTTACCCAGATCAACAACGGATACCTAAAAATCACTTTGCCAAAAAGCTGATTTGCTTCTATCTTGTGACAGGAATATTGTTCCTGGCTCAAAATGACTTTTATCGTTAATGATATAATGTTTGAAAGGTCAGTAAGTTATTAACAACAGTTTAAATACCGATTGAAGATTAGATTAAAATATATTAAAGCGACTGCAGTGTGGCTTTGTTGTGTGAGACGGCTGTGCACATGAGCACATTTTGTTTGGATGCACTAAAAGCAATCAGTCCTTTAACTTATTTTACATAAATCTGAGCATTTTAGTAATTCATGAAATGTATTATATAAGAGAAGACAGAAGGATCAACGTTAGAAATTCAAATTATATTGGGTCCCCTTGTTTTCCTGAGCACACAATAAAGCAGCGCACATAAAAACTAATAATGCCTCTCTATTAAAAAACAAAATGACATAAAAGCTAGAGACAAAGGTAGTTCAGTGAATAGACAGTGCTTCTGAGTGCTAATCTACAGTGAAAGGGAGAAAATGATCGATGAAAGAATTTCATTTTTGAAAAAAAAACTTCCACAAACCAAAATACCCTTTACCTGTTAATCTTGTCTGAGAAATGACAGATCCTTCAGCCACAAAGAAAAAGGGGACATGAGGATTGGGTGAATTTGAGTATTTTGTGCTGTACAGAAGATAACATCAGGGGAACGGACGGATCTTCAAATTCTGATTTGTTTGATGAAAATCATTAAAAAAATAATAATAATCACACTAACACTTGGACAGTCTGGGTCATTTTTAAATTATTTTACCTAGAATAGGTCTAATAGGAATAAGTCACATACATTTAATTTGTCAGTGACTGTTATCTGTCGCCATGTGCTGCTGTTCACCCAGTGTTGGCATGCTGAGAAATACTAATCAGGCTCTTTTCTGTTGTATTCATATTAAAGTTGTCCCTTTTTCATTTGCAGGAGCTTCAAGAAGCGTGCTCCCCGCGCCATCAAGGAGATCCGCAAGTTCGCAGTGAAGGAAATGGGAACTCCTGATGTCCGCATTGACACTCGTCTCAACAAGGCAGTGTGGAGTAAGGGTGTGAGGTGAGCTGGTGCCCTCTTCAGATTTCAGCAGCTTCACCCTATTTGCTTTTATGGGTGGTTTGCACTGCGTCCGTGTTTATTCTTACCTTAAAGTCATTTTTTACTTTCCTGCGTATTTATATGAAGGGTTAAAGTGTGCAGTACTGGCTGTCAGTAAGCTCCTGTCACCACAGTGACTTTAGGAACTGCTATATGTCAGCGTGTGCTTTAACAAGTTAGGTTTGTACAAAAAAGAACAAGAAGAAAAAGAAAGCTGTAAGAAACATTCAATTAAAATTCTATGCTCAGGTGTGCTGTTGCCATTTTTCAGTCATTCTTTTTTTTTTTTTTTTTTTTTTTTTTTACTGGTTAGTTGAACTAGTGGAGGTGTTGGTCAGCCTTCTGTGTGCACACAACTGAGATTTATTGGACATAGAGCAAAAGTTGTGCTTAGAAATACAAGATTGTCGGGGAACTTGTTGATGGCTCCATTGCTTTCAGCTATTTGTGATTCACTTACGTCTATGTGGGAAAAATCGAATTTACCATATTTCTGTCTGTGCTGAAAGTAGGATATCTGAAGGTTTTCTAGTCTGTTTCTCAGCATATGAACAGAAGAAGAGAGGGGAGGTGTTTTTCACTGTTGTGGTTTGCTGTCATTTAATATCTCGATGCATCGCTTAAGATTACACAGGAATTAAAACTGCATGAAATAAGAGTGGCAACATCCTGTGACTGTAGCAGTTAGTAATGTCCCAGCTAATCATTTAGCTTCCTGGTGTTCTTATGTGTGCGTGTGTGTGTGTCACAGGAACGTCCCGTACAGGATACGCGTACGGCTGTCCAGGAAGCGTAACGAGGACGAGGATTCCCCCAACAAACTGTACACCCTGGTCACATACGTTCCTGTCACCACATGCAAAGGTAAGCATGTTTCTCACTCACTCTCAGGTACCCGTGGAAGTAATGATGACATTTTCTTAATCGTGTCCTCTTTTCCCCACAGGTCTGCAGACAGTCAATGTTGATGAAAACTAAAAGTTGTCTCCAAGTCGAATAAATGGAAATAAAAGGACATCTTGTGTTTCCTCTTGCATTTCTTTCTTTTGTTGTTGTTTTTTTTTGCTCATAACTGAAGGTTTGATTTGAGATTTGTTATGGATTAACGATGATAATTTTAGGCTAGCAAAACAGTCAAAGTTTGTAAAAATTAAATTAATCTTTACCCTGTTAAAATAACTATTTATAATTAGATGTTTTTAACCTCCTAGGACCTGGTGTCCACATAGGTGGACGTCACATTTTGGGTTGTCTAGACCAGAATACTAAATTTTGCTCTACGAGGGCCTGATATCCACTTACGAGGACATTATACATATGTGCATCTCATTTTTGTCACAAACAAAAATCAGGGGAAAAAAAAAAAAAAAAATCTGTCAATTCTTTGTTTTTTTTACACTCATCAGTGTCCCAATATGCCACCAAATCAAAGAGAAATTAAAAATGCATGCCATGAAATAGTTTGGGTTTTAGGAGATTAAGTATAAGTAAGAACTGTCTTTGGGATTTGATGCCCTCTGTTTTCAAGCAAAGCAAAATTACTTTACTATTATTTGGTTTTTTAGATAGTAAAGCTCCTGATTGGTCATTGAACGCTACCACTATGACAATACAGTGCTGATAGTTTATAGGGGGAAAAAACGGCTGGATTTATTGGAGCGTGCTGGGTGGTGTTTATTAAGAATATTGTTATGATATTTAATGGAAAATGAATTAGGTGTTCAATTTCTCTGAATAATGGAGTCCACCTGCTTGATGGAGTGGAATATATTTGATTTAATTCGAATGTAGAGATATCAACAAAGTAAACCAAGTCGTCTCTTGAGGACGGTTCTTTTGACAGCTCCCTTTGGAGTTCACAACAGCAGATTATCTGCCTCCATCTCACCTTATCTTCATGTCCTTCATTACATCCCTGAACCTCTGTGCACTTTCTCTTTTCCTCCTGCGTGGCAGCTCCACATTCAACATCCTTTGTTTGGACAGGCGCACAGAAGGGATCGTGGATATGTGGAACAATCTCAGTCTTGTCTCTCTTTGTCTCCAAACTGCTCAGTCTGAGCTTTGCCTCTGATGTAATCACTAGGGGTGGGTTTTGATTATGGATTAAAACTGATTCTGGCTTGGATAACATAATATCGATTCATTAAAATCCTGAATCGATTTTAAATATAAATTTATTTTGCCCAAAACGCCAGAATTTCTACAACCACCAAACAGCTAAAACAGTAAATGAGAGCACAAAACGCGGACCCGACGCATCCGAATCGGTGAGAATCCGCGGCCTTTCTCACCCGACGGCACATACGCGGACACGGACACGCCGCATAAGAATGACCGTCGGGGCTCACTGATTTCGAAGCGTCGGCGGGCGCTTTGTGTTTACGCCCTTTTTGCGCTAGATTCTGAAGCTGCAGGTTTTATCTCTCTGCAAACAATATTGACTGAACCAGCAGCCAAAGACGATCCAAACTATGCTTCATGTAAACATTATCACGAATTTCCTCTTACTTTTGCTGTTTTGCTTCCACCAGATAAAATCACACTTCATGTAGAGCTCTCCCTCTCTCTAAATCGATAATCAAAACCCACCCCTACTTATTACTTCCAACAAGAAAGCCTCATTTCTGCTGTTCAATACTGAACAAATGTAAACTTTTTAAAATTATGCAAAATTGCAAAATGCTTAGCTGTGTCTTTAATAAACCTCTGTAACTTTACTCTGCTTCACTTCGTTTTTGACTACACAATATTTTTAAGGTCATCTGCTATAAAAACCCAGACCAGGAAAACCGCCTTCATGTTTTTCTGTATTTTATCCTCAGTTACTTTGACACAAAGGAATCTGCTGTGATGCTTACACCTTTGATAAAGTCTCACAAGTGTCAGCTTTCTTTTTATAGATATAAAAATATAGATATGTACTGATAAGGGATCAGAATTATAATATTTCTGACTGTCTGAGGCAAAATTTCCCCGATTCGAATCGATTCGATCCACGATTCGATTCGGGACCTTGTGAATCGGAATTGAATCGATTCTAGAAATCAGTGACGATGCCCAGCCCTAGTAATCACTTCTGATTCTGGTCATTACCAATGTAAACTGTAGCCTCTTCATCTCTGCTACCTCCAGGGACCTGTTCCTCTATATTTGATATAACAGGTGGTTCTGAAACTATGGAGCATGGACAACCTGGGGAAAAATAATGTAATTAACCTAAATATATATATATATATATTAATAAGAGTTTGTTTATGCTCTCGCGTCATTATATAAATTAAAATGTGGTGTTTCCGGTGTGCTCACGTCAGATCATCATGGCAGCGCTGCCATGCTGCCGCTAAGGGGAGCTCCATTATTTTGTCAGCAGTTGGACGTTGAGAGGACTGGACGCATCAGCGGAGACGTTTCTATGGGATCGTCTAACGGGTTCTCTGGAGTTTGTGCAGCTGCGAAGTAGAACTACAACTTATCAAAAAGGTAAAGCTACGAGGCTGATTTCGATTTTGGGCCGAGTGTGTCTGTGCGGTGAGATTTAAACTGGTCTAGCCGAGAAAACAAACGAGCACGATTTAAGTTGTCTGCTTCATGTCTGGGAGGGACAGATGTGGCTAGCTAGCTGACCAGTTAGCTAGCTGCCTGAAAGCACCACTAGTTAGATGAGCTGACACAGAGGCTGAGAGCATTGCCGTTAGTTTTTCTCCGTACACGGTCGCTAGCCCTGAGCTGTGTAGTTATCACTTGTCTTGAATCGTTATGTAGGACAGCTCACCGTTAAGACATATGATTTAACAGGTTAGTTTTAGCGCCAGTCAAGTCCTATCTCCATTACCTGTGTGTGTGTGTGTGTGTGTGTGTGTGTGTGTGTGTGTGTGTGTGCTCAGGTGGGAGCGTCGCTCGCTGTTTCCATGGCCGTCGGCTGATGTGCGAAGCGATGCGGCACTACTGGCTGCTCATCGGGGCTTGCGGCTGGGTGCTGCTAATCCTGATGTTTCTCAGCAAATTCATCAGCTTCAGAGCTGTTGATGGTAGGCCACTGGACCTGTTACGGTGATAGCTACAGGCGGGAAATCCCAGGAGGGGGGATTGTGATCAGTCCCATTTGATTTATGTGTTGTTGTTTTTTTAGATTACGGAGAGAGAGCTGGAAGTCAGAGTGGGACAGTACCAGGCACTAAGGTGGTGGTCAAACCCATTGGGATGTCCAGCCCTGAAAAGCAATCTCCAAAGTCATCAGATCAGGTGACTATTTACTGATTGCTAATTATAACTAATCCCTGCCATTGGCCTTTTCTCTCCTCTACATAACTCTAAGTTGTGTATGTTTCTCAGCCTACGGCAGTACCCGCAGTGGCAGATTGGCAGTCAGTTGCCCAGAAGCGAATCGAGCTGCTCTCGACAGTGTGTAAGAACAGCAGCCTGAGAAATCTGACACACGTCTCCATCAGCAAATTTGTCCTCGACCGGATCTTTGTCTGTGACAAACACAAGATCCTGTTTTGCCAGACGCCTAAAGTGGGTAATACACAGTGGAAGAAGGTCCTCATTGTACTCAATGGTAAGTATGGACAGGACGGAGGTAAAAGCAGTGCTGTTCTTTTTAATTTCATGCCTATTTGTTGAAGTAGTTAATTTAGATGAGTTATTATTATTATTATTGTTGTTGTTTGCAGGGGCTTTCCAGACTGTGGAGGAGATCCCAGAAAACCTTGTTCATGACCATGAGAAAAATGGCCTCCCCCGCTTGTCGTCCCTCACTCAGCAGGAAATAAATCACAGGTGTGCTCATAGTTACATTGATAAATGTGGACTTATCTGGTTGAAGTAGTCAAACATACTTCCTTAAATCAAAAAGCAAAAATGAAGCAGCGCTGCTTCTTCTGAAAGATGCTGGCACATAGATTTCAATAACTTTCTGTCTTGAATGTAAGGAATGCAAGTTCAAGTGTTTGTGGCTTACGCTAACGTTTATCTGCCTCGTACCTCAACAGATTAGACACCTATTTCAAGTTCTTCATTGTGAGGGATCCCTTCGAGCGCCTGATCTCTGCATTCAAGGACAAGTTTGTGAAGAACCCCCGCTTCGAGCCGTGGTACAAGCACGACATAGCTCCGGCCATTATATGGAAATATCGCAAGATTCACCGCAACAACGACCTCGTCGCCTCCGGTCTCCACTTCGAAGACTTTGTTCGCTACCTCGGCGATATGGAAGGCCACCGGCGTATGGACCGGCAGTTTGGCGAGCACATCATCCACTGGGTGACGTACGCAGAGCTGTGTGCGCCGTGCAAAATAAACTACAGCGTGGTCGGCCACCACGAGACGCTGGAACAGGATGCCCCGTACATCCTCAAAGCGGCAGGCATCGACACACTGGTGACCTACCCTGCCATTCCTCCAGGCATCACACGCTATAACAGAACCAAGGTGGAGCACTACTTCTCAGGCATCAGCAAGCGAGACGTCAAGCGCCTCTACGCACGCTATCAGGGCGATTTCCATCTGTTCGGCTACCCAAGCCCAGACTTTCTACTGAACTAAGGCAATTAACACCGACTAAAAGACATGTTTGTTTTTTAAATATATAAACCAGCTTTGATTTGCTGGGAGTGAGTTGGACTGTAATTAACAGAGTCAGTTCTTTCTCATGAATGCAAACTGCTGCCTAATATTAAGACGTTTAACAGCGTGTTTGTGCAGATAGAAAATGTAACCGATGAGCAAACGTAGGTGCAGGATGGGGTGTGAGAAGTCGCCATAATGACACTGAGCAGTGAATAACCACAGATTCTATTAGGTTTTTGTTGGTGATGCTGAGGGGGAGCGTCAGCATTAAGGTCAAATGTATGGTACACATCAAGTGGAGAACACGTTTGTAATATTTATGATTAATTTGTTCTCTGTAATTTTTTTTTATATGTAATGCCAGGGATGCAGGACGGTAAACCCTGTAATGTAGCTGTTATGTATGGATCGCCTGTTTCATTAATGGATGTTGCCATATGCTTCAGACAGCGTCCTTTTCAGTACCTCTTCCTGTAATGCCAGATACAGGCGCAGTAGACCGCGTGTGTCCGGGAGCACAAAGATGTGAATATAAATCAAATGATGAGACAGTCGTGTTCTCGTGGATTTCAGAATTTGCTTTTTTACATTTTGAAAGCTTTTTTGTTTAAATGCTTGGTTTTTCACATATCATAATGTGGAATCAAAATGAAGCCCTGGACTGTGTTGTGCCAACTACTCCAGTTTTTCAGCCTTTACACTACACCTGATGTATATTTAGCTGTTAATGCTTTCGGGTCGTTGAAGGAAACTGGCACTGGATTTTTAAAAAGGCTATTTTTTTCAATTAGAAATGTACTATGTAAATGTCCTTGTCTTTGGAATTCAACATTTCTATTACGTGTTGCTATTTATAATATTATTAACCCTGCCGAGTAGTGGCACAAGAGGTGTCCCAGTTGTAAAAAAACAAACAAACACTGCTGCGTCTCCGCAACCTCTGGGGGACCTTTTGGACAGGTGGTTGTGTTACAAAGACGACATGGCTTGTAATAAACTTGCTGGTCAGTTGTGTGTTTCTGTGTTTCTTTTCTTAAATATTGCTCAGGTGTGCATTTTACTGTTATAATAGCTGATTATTTTGGGGGGGGTCACCACAAGCTGATCCACTCCCTCCATCTCACCAACCCTGTTCATGTCCTCCTTCGCTGCATCCCTGAATCTTCTCTCCTGCTCTGAAGCTGATGTCGCTGCAATAATGTCAAACATCCACAGGGGGGGGGCAGCAGTGTATTTAAAAGTGAGTGCTTGGTGAAAGAAGCCACAAACCTCCTTGAACCCTTTGAACTTAAATGTCAGCACACCAGTCTGTTGAATTGACATTTAAGCAGAGGGCTTTAAGGGCAAAACAAATACTTCATAGCTGTATGCAAGCATCAAAGAGGCTCAGGGCAAGGACAGGAGTTTGCATCGTCAGTGTCAAATATCCAAGCTCATACTGTGCAAGGTGGATTTAAGTTGATTTACACAGAGCATAAGCTTCAGTTAAGTGTATTAACCCCGAGTGCCTCAAAGCTTTGTGGCTCGCGTGTTTGTTATACGTTCGTCTGCCAGGTTATCTCTCCCTCGTGCTGTCCGACTGGTTGGTCCTGTCGTTCCACCATGGAGATAAAGTTTGTTTGAGCAACAGATGAACGCTCCATTGTGCAGCTGTGACAAGTAACAGCAGCTGCTGGGGTTCACGCAGAGATCCAGGGTTGTAAAAGTCCTCAGGAGTGTCGGTGTGTGTATGTGGTTTTTTTTTAAATATGATCTGTTTATTTAGCACTGCTGCAGTTTAAGTGTGGACCATATGAATCACATTCGTTCATATGGACAGCAGAGGTTAACCTAAATCAGTGAAGTGACTGCAGGTTTGCTTACACTCCTTTGACCAATGAGTAGCCTGTTGGTTGATCTTCATTATTTGGCTGTACAGTATATCATTATTTCACCTTAGAAGCCAGTGTTGTGCATGCAGGCTCCAGTCATGGTGAAATTAAGCTGTTTTATTACAGGCTGCTCCCTGGAGTACACTTAGGTGCTGCACACGCACACAGCAGTAGCATCACTCCCGAGATTGCTCACTTGCCACACCCATGATTACCAATATTGACACTGAAGTCTCAGGCGCGCATGTCCATATGGATGCTGTGGTGGGGGCTCTGCTCCCCTGCCTGTCTCTGTTTATACCACCTGTCCTTCTGCTCATGCGGCAGAGCTGCATAAACACCGGGCCTGCAGGCTGATGGCGGTTAGCTGGGGGGGGAGTTCATTTAATATCACCTCGGTGGTCACGCTTGATGCACCGAGAGCCCAGCCCTGTTTGTCTATGTGCAGCCGACCGGCTTCCTGTGTCTGTGCGGCTCTCCGGCAAAGCTGGGAGAGCAGCGAGCAGGAGAGCAGCGGAAGTGTGGGTGACTGACTTTCAAGTTAAAGTGTAGCATTACACCCTTGGAAAGCAGGTCGATATGTGATCATTCATCACGTGTTTACTTCCAGGAACCAGTTTAAGAGGTTTTATAATGAGCATTGCCTTAGCAAACATTACACAGCTGTGTGAAAGTCTTGAGCCAGCTCTCGTTTCCTCATGTTTTGCTAGAAAAATTAAAAACTTGATGCAGTTATCTATTGAAACATGCGCAAGCATACTGGTAAAACTGTTACAACTCCAATTTCTGCAAGTGCAAACGTTTAACTATGCGTTTGATCAATGAAATACCTTATTATAAGACAAAGAAGAGCAACTTTAACACTATTTCTCAGTTTTTTACAGCATGACTCTTTGTGTAAATTGAGACAAGAAATGTGTAAAATTATAGAAATTTGTCACTTAATGAAGTTAGTAGATTGTGAATGGCAATGAGGGAGGTTTTTACATGTAGGAAAAGCAGCAAAAGTCCTAAATGCTCACCCTTTTCAAAAGAAATCCAGTGGGCCAAATTGGGGTCTTTGCCTGGCTGATTCTGGCCCCTGGGCTTTATGTTTGAAATCCCTGCAATAGATGGATCAAGGAGGGCCACATGCATCCAGTGTCAGGTCTTTGTTGAATTTTCTCCCCCATTTTTTAATGAAACAACTTTCAGATACTGATCATCTTCTGCAGATATATAAATATATATATATTTTAACCCTGCCATGTTCTCTGCTGCCATCCACTTTGTCCAGTTTCCTCCAAGTTTTAATAACACACTTCACACTATGCAGAGATATGCCAACTTTTTGGCTGATAGCTCATACTCTGCTATCTATCATTGGTATTTTGTCATGATTCAACAAAAAAAATGTGAATAAATGATGTGTTTTTGTGACAGGCTGTTAGCAACAAAGTGCCCTGAAGATACAATTTAAAATGTGTGTTTTGCCATTTGTCTGTTGTGTGTAGGCACAACGCTGGTTCATTTCCGGAGTTAGGTCAGTGTTAAGTTGCTAACATAACAACAAACATATTCTTCCTCTGAAAATGTTTCAGTACAAGGACTGGGTTGAAAGTGAGTGAGTGAGAAAAGCAGCCAATGTCCAAAGAAACACATTGAAGTTCTCTGAAACCCAGAGAACTGTTGCTTAACACCACTTTAAAAAATTATAAGATCTCTTTGGAAGCACAATGTTCTTAAAATAAGTGATGAGTCAAGACTTTTGCACAGTACTCGATAAAGTAAAAAGGCTTAGCAAGTTAAAAGGGCCATAAAAGAAGGGGTTAATACCCTTTTTTTCTAACTCTAAAATAAAATGAAAGTTTTTAATGAACAAAAATATACAAACAAAATATAACAATAAAAAATAAAATACTAAATAAACGAAAAATACAGATGTCTCAAATTAAAAACAAATGAGTTATGAACCATTATCGTAGATCATGCTATTAATTCTCTCAGTTGAAAAAATGAAACCATGAAACCATAATTACGTGATGACGAGGCTCTGCTCACTCAGCACTTTTTCCTTTGATACTGTGCACTCATGTTTTTACACAGTGTGTTTACACTGTGGTATCACTGTGTCCACCTACACTAAAATCCTCAATATTTCCTCCTCCAGTGGTTAAGGTCTTATGAGAATGCATAAGCCATAAGGTCATGTGAAAGAAGAAAAATATCAATTTGCTTCCTTTCTCACTGTAATGTGTGGTTTCCTGTCTTTATCTAAGCCACTGTGTTTTGAATTATTATAGTTTTGGTTTTTAGCTAACACAGATGCTCTCAGTGGCACCTACAAAGTAAGCTAAGTAAGGGTTAAGGATTATTTGGCTGTTTATTTACACTTTCTGATCATGCACGTTATTTTCTTTCAATCAAAGAGCGTTTTTTTCTTCTGAATTTATTTTTTTCAGAAATATATACTACAGCATAATGTAATATTTGTATGTGCGTTCCAAATTTTATTTTAAATATTTTTCAAAAAAGAAAAAAAAGTAGAATTTTCAAAACGATTTTAAAAGTTGTTTTATTTTTGAAAGCGCTCGCCGGAAGTAAGAGTTACCAGTCACGTTTGACTCCAGTGGCAGTAACTGAGAGAGGCGAGCGAGCAGGAGTCCGCTGCTGCCACCTCAACATGGAGTAACGAGAGCTCAGCGCTTACTGCTAAGGAGCGGATCCCAGAGAGAGGAGACCCCGGCGGCCTCTGCTGTAATTTATCCCCCGAAGTCCCCGCAAATGATTCAGCGGACACTTTTTGCGAAGGCGAAGGAAAGCTCGGCTTTTATTTGAAAGATGGCGAACGACTCTCCAGCTAAAAGTCTAGTAGACATAGACTTGGCTTCATTGCGGGTGAGTGCTGCTGAACCGAGCCGTTTTTTAATAAAATTTATATATATATATTTTTCCTTTTCAGTTTGCTTTCATTTTTATTCAACCAAGTTCAGTGTGACTTGTAGTAGCAGCAAGTTTGAGCCTGCTCTCCTTGTTAGAGATGAAGTATTGAAAATGACCGCTGAGCCATAGCGAGGTGTTGCCAGTGTCTGCTTTTCCTTTGTTCGAGATGCGTTTGGCATGTAGGGGAGACCAGGACGCAACAGCTGGCTCACAGTGCACAATGTTGCTTAGACGATTTTTTTTTTTAAAATGACATTACTTTAAATTGAAACACCTTTCTGCCTTTTTCCCCTCTTTCCAGGATCCAGCTGGGATATTCGAGCTGGTGGAGGTAGTTGGAAATGGCACCTATGGACAAGTATACAAGGTTGGTTGGAGGCGCAGTGCATGGCCTGTCCTGTTTTCACAGTGGAGGCTCGGCACTATGCTCTTTTTTCCTCCCCCCCCCCTTCTTATCAAACCAGGGAACAAAGAAAGTGGCATTAAGCACGCATGGGTTCTAGATGCTATTGCACCACATTGTGGACAGTTAATATGGTAGAAAGTCTTTCTAGTTCATTGGTGTGATTAGAGTCTGGTGTTATTGTTAACTGTTCAGCTGGGAAGTAGGGGTGCGAGTGAGTCAATCTGCTCTGATGCATCACCTGCCTTTCTAAAATGTAGGTGGGGGAGAGGCAAGCGTGGAGAGTGTCACAATCCTCATGGCCTCACTCTAGTCTGCAGCACCTTCATTTTTTCCCCCTTCTTCTAATTAACAAAACCAAATAACATATCCCGTTCAAATCCGGACTTTCTTCCAGTTCAGTGGATGGGAATCCCTCTCTGTGGACCATCTGCTCTGGTGTCGCATTTCCCTGCTGAAAATTAACATTGCTGCTGTTGACAGACATCTCCAAGGAGGGACAGCGAGACTCAGAAGACACAGATGTGTGTTTTTTAGTGGCCCGTGCTGCAGCACAGCACCCTTCATGTGCTGTTGTAGTTGCAGCTGGTTAATCAGATCCATTAGCATTACGCAGACTACCAAAAAAAAATCACTTTCCTCATGCACTAAGCTGAGTATTTCATTCTGACAGCCCACAGTGCTCCACTGACCTGCATTCAATCTCCTAGCACGCTCCACTCCCAGGATCGCCCCCGCCTCAGCTCGCAGAGCAGATCCATCTGTGTGCATGTGAAGCCACACCTGAAAGCACCCCTGTGCAGTGTAAAAGGAAGTGTGATGCATGTGTGCTGTCTTCCCACCAGACTGCTTCGAGCTTGACCTATGAGATGGAGAATTTGTGCGTCTCCCTCTTCTTTTATTATTATTATTTTTTGGGTCCTCTTTAATCTCTTGCTCCATTCAGTGTCCAGTACTAATTCTATTTGCGAGAGCTGCTCTGTAGGGGAATGGAGAGCGTGTACAAGAGAGGGCTGTCAGATTAGCTCGCGGTCGACACACAGACGCAGGGGCCTGCACAAGATAAGCCAAACTGCCTATTAGCGAAAGCATGGCTAATGCTGGAGCTCTACTGCTGCAGCTTCCTGTTGATCAGCTGTCGATCAGCAGCCTGGCTGTCATGTTAAAACGGCACGAGCATGTGGCCTGTGAGCATGTGCAGTGGGACTGAGGCGCTAGAGGAGGAGGAGGGTGTAACTGGTAGAAGAGCAGCTGTCCAATTCCAGACAGAACCTGCTCACCGCTCTCACAAAGCTTAGCTTGTCCCCTCGCTCTTTTTGGGTCTCCCAGTCAGTGAGATCCACAGAAAGGAGGTGTTTGTCTGTAGGGTTTCAAAGTCGGACCTACTGAATAATCACAGCAGCCCCCAAGTGAAAACGGGGTGGAGATTCTTCTCCCTCTGAGGCCTTTGCTGCTTTGTCCAGCACTTGGTCACAGTGTGCAAGCGCCCCCCCCCCCCCCCCTTTTTTTTTTCTTTGTGTTATCTTATGAAAAAAAAAAAAGTGACTAAGCTTCTTTACTCTGATTTTGTGGTGACTTTTAATTCCTTTGAGAGCTTTGCTTTTGTGGTTTTTGTTCCTTTTTAGGCAGATTATTGGGAGTAGAATGTCTGCTCTCCATTAAAAGTTGGTGTCAAGCGTATCCATGCATATTTTGCATTCATATCAGTCTTCTGACAACCTTACAATAAAGTGATCGTGACAGTATCCACTCTAATCACAGAGTCCTGTCTGATATTGATATCTGATATGTCATTTCAGAGCACAGAAAGGAGGAGGAGGAGGGACTAAAATGATTTGTTTTAGTTTTTGCCAGATTTTGTGGTTTTCTAGTCCTCATTTTACCAATTTTACATTTTTTTTGACATTTTTCAGGCTGGTGCTTGTGTTAAACGAGAAATTTGTTTGGAGTAATGTAGAAAGATTTTCATCACTGGAAGGCATAAAATAAGCTATATGAGTGTGATACTGACACAAAGTCTTGTTTTGACCAATAGCATTTAAAATGTATGCATGGCACTTGTGCTGTGTCCTCCTACTTTCAGCTTTACGCTTTATCCTCAAAGATTAATGGAGGACGCTTTTTCTCTAAGACCCAAATTGCCATGTCAAGGTTCGTGTGGCCATGCTGCGATGCAGTGCTCTTTGCCAAGAGGGCATCCGTTGCCATTGGAGAGATGCCAGATTACAGTTGCTTCTGAAAACACAGCACAGCAGTTTTTGACTGAAAGCCATAATGAAAATGACTTTATAGCTAAAAGGAAAAAAAATAGAAACCTCTTTAATATTGCTTTGACCAACAAGCTGATTGGAATGAAAGCCTGGACCTCCAAACAGATTGAATGCACTTAATCTAACTTGATTCATAAATTTTATAAATAATATGGTTGTGTACTTTAGCTGAAAGGCCAGCATATAAATTATAAATATAAATATTAGTCCAACCGGTTTGGTTTTATTTGGAGTTTAGAAGTTACAGAAAAATAAACTGTATAAAAAGATGGACCGTCTGTTACATGCTATCAGCTGCTAGTAAGCTTGGCTAGCGAGAAATAGAAATTGAGGGGGGGGGGTCTCCCTTTTTCTGTGGACATTTTATACAATCAACTGCACAGTGTTGTTGTTTTTTTGTCAGACTATAGCACTACAAACACATACAAAATAAAGAAATTTATATATATTATTTTGCTGTACTGTATGCATGAATAAAGCATGTAAAATGCATGTTTGCTAGTCTGCTGAAACCAAGGCGCTGCTCCGATTTCACTGTATGATGCCCAAGTATGGCGCCAATAAAGGAATCTTCATGTTATCTTATATCAGATAAAAAAAAGCCCCAAAAGGCACCGACTCTACAGATAAACTAACTTAACTTCTTCATACAATTCAAATGGTGAGTTGAAGTTAAATGTCTATGTAGCTTTTGTTTGTTTAAATAAGAAAGCTGCTAATGTGTTGAGTTTCATGATGGGCATTTGTTAAGTAGTTTTTTTCCCCTATGAGGAACTTTGGTCTTTTAGAGACAGCCTCAAGTGGTCATTTAAGGTACTGCAGTTTTGTCACTTGAGTGCTGGATGTTGTAGCTTGTTCAGAAACTTTAAAATGAAGTCCTTGCTTTTGTTTAAATTCCCAACACAAATTAGCTTAAAACTGTGCTATTAGCCAGTTCTGGCATGTCTAAAGAGTGCTGTCGGTCATGACCCATCGTATAAAGTTTGTAGTGAATATCCAGTCATTGTGAAGGCAGTGTAGGTCTGTCGCACCCAATTTATCATTAGTTATGTTAAAGCAATACACACTGCTTTTTGCAGTGCATGACGAGAGTCTCACTGAGCTTCTCTCCCTCTTTATCAGTTGGCCCTGGACCAGCTGGCTTAGCAGACCTGCTTCTGGATATAAGTATTTAAAAAAGGGAGAGATAGTAGAGAAACTCAGAAAAAGACATGATTCTTCATATTGTGCATGGTATGTGGGGAAGATTCTCTCTGCTCTACAGAATGGCCATATATAGTAAGGTCTGAGGCAAGGGGCTCCTGCTGACTTGCCTGATGTGCATCCATGGGATATGCCAAGGCTGTGCCACCAGTATTTTCACACCATGTTTCATGTGGGCAAAATCCATGTTGGATGTGGTGCAGCAACATCACTTGGTGACATCACCGTGATGGTCACGTGGCTGAATACTGGGGGGGGGGAATCAAAGAATTGCAGGGATGATTTCATACTTGCATATGCACTGCATGAAACAGTCATTTCTAGTCCCTCACGTTTCATTTAAGGGTATCATATACCGAGGGCTGATTTTTGTTCAGGAAGCTAATAAAAGACGTTAAGATTTTTGAGCCTCAGTAGTGCTGTCCTTTGTTTTCTCCCCTGACCTCTGGGGCAGCCTCACCCCCTTCCCTCAGAATAAGAATAAGAAGCAGTCCTCAGGGGGCTAGCTATGTGTGAAGGGTTGGAGCTGCTGCTGAGGAAGGAGGAGAACCTCTCATGGAGTCTTTCATTGCCTACCAGCCACAGGGGGAGACTGATGTTTACCTCGGGGCTAACCTGACTGGTTGTTGGTAATTAGTTTAAAGAAATGATGAAGTGAAAGATTGGATTTTGTTACACTTGAGATGATTGAAGCAGCGACTATCAGGTCACCGTAGATGGATCACCCTGAAGTTAAACGGGAGCTCATCTGGCTTCAGGGTAATCTTCATCAACCCCTGTGCTGCTGCCTTTAGGGTAACCAGATTCACTAAGAGAGCAAGGCAGTTTGTCCAGCCTTATCATGACGAGTTCCCAGTGGTAATCCAGTATTAGTCCACCCAGTATCAGCAATATCAGTTTAATCTTTAAGACCTGGAAATTTGAATAAAAATGGTTTATTTGGCAAGATGTTACACAATTCTAAGTCAAATTCCAAGGGTTTGGAAAAGCTATAAAATTTGAATATTATCTATTGAGCAGCTTGTAAATTTTTGTGAAAAATTGAAATTGCTTATGAAGAGAGAAATTATAAGACTGGTTAGCCCTTAAGTCCCGATTGTCATTTCCAGAAAATCCTTGTGATTATAATTTAATATGTAGGAATGCGGGCCTGCGGCTATTCTGCCAGTCACATTGAGTTAATGAATGTAGGACAAGTGATGGCTGGTTTTCTTGCAGGCCTGTGGGTTCGATGCCATAGCTGGGCCTTGTGACAGTGTCTAACTGATAAGTGCCATATAGGGCTCTGTGGTAAAGGTCCCGGGAGCTCGGCTGCTGATTGGCCGTGCAGCTGTTAGGTCAGAATCGGTGGGCGTTGAAGGCCCTGCGTGATGAGTGAAACATTTCAAACCCGTATTAAATTGGTGAATATGAGATCCAACACACTCCTCTACTCTGCATCCTCTCTATCTGACGCTGTGTATCCCTTATTGTCCCCATCTCCCCCACAGTGACCCTCTCTCTAATGGGTGTCACAAGACTTACAGTGTCCCCTGACTCGCCACACTGCCCGAACAAAACTTTCAGTGTCTGTCTGTGTGTATGCGCGTACGTGAGTGTGTGTTGCTGTCTGTGTGCAGCTCATTGAGCCGCCTCATTACTTGAGTGGTGTTGAGATGAGACACAAAGGCGCAGGCAGACGAGACAGCCTCTTGCCTGTCTTCCTCCAGCGCCTTTACATGATAGCTCTTTCTCTTCAAGATCTCTTGTTTTAATGCTCTAAATCTTTCTTTTTTTTTTTTTTTTTCTTTTTCTTTTAACTTCTTAATGGCTCCCAGTCATCCCACATTCAGTTGACGCTTATATAAAACCTTCACTAGGACACTTCACTGTGTGAAAACTGCATATTGGCAGGTGAAGAGAAACAGAGCTGTCATTTGCAGCCTTAGTCTTCGGTGCTTTCACATCTTTAGTGTTGTTGAAACGTACAGGCAATGCGTTTTTAAGCCTTTGCTGCAGCAGTGATCAATACTTGTCCTGTCACATCAACTGGCCTCTTGTTTCAGACCATTACTCAGCTTTCTGTGTTTTTGCTCCTCTTCTCTGCGCATTCCTTTCCACCTTTTCCATCTCCCGGCTTTCCCTCCTCATCCCTTCGCTCGCTCACTCCCCTCTCTGCTTTCTCATCTCTTTCTGTGCCACTTCCATCCGTGCTTCTCTGGGGAGAGCCGGGCTCGGAGGCAGCAGGGCCGAGGCTTTGTGTGTCTCTGTGTGAGAATTGGGTCAGTGTGCTGGTATGCAGCAGCAGAGCCCGGAGAAGCACAGGCAGCTCACAGCCTTACATGTCATGTGCTGCTTCTAACGGCTGATGGATCATTTCTTTTCCCTGGAATTTATCTGCAGGCAGAAGTCTTAATATATATGTGAAAGGTACATGGAGGCTCTGACTTTTGTCTGCCCACCTGCTCACTCTGCTGGTTCAGATGTCACCTTAGAGCTTCTCATGACTTGAGCAAAGACTGAGGTCATCCATCTCCTCGGTCTTAACATGGGTAACCTTTTAAAAGCACTAAACTACCACTGCAAGCAGTTCTCTCTCTTCCCTCACTGTGTGAACTAATAATGTGAAACCAAGTTTGTTTTGCACCCGCATGGCTAATTAGAGAGCATGTCGCTCAATTTCAGCACTAGGTTGTGCAATGGAAGGTGGAGCCATTTTTATCTTTTTGGCAAGTAGCAGAAGTTTGACCTGGTTATAAAGCCAGCCTGTGTGAAACTAATTGCTTTTCTTGATCAGAATAAACAGATTCTAGATATGAATATGCAGGATTTGTAGGAAAGATGCACTATTTTTGGCAGCAGAAGCTTTCTGGCTTCCATTTGTAGTCTAATAACGATCAGCCAGGGCATCAACGAGCAGGCTGTGGCTACATTCAAGTACCAGCGATGTTGTTTGCTGAAATGCATCAGACAACCAATGACTGCTCACAATTTAAAAATGGATCTGCATTCGTAAACAATTACTGGCAGAAGAGGAAATCTGAGAACAGGCAGCTTCTAATGGAAGGCCTGGAAATTGGCTGGTACTCCCAGTGCAAGTGGACAATCCAGGCGGACGCCGTACCGATCTGTTCTGGTGAAGAGGGAGCTGAGCGTAAAAGCGACGCTGTAGAGTTACCATTCAAACTATGATCATGGGCTCCGGGTAGTGACTGAAAGAATGAGGTTGTGGATACATGCACTGGAAATGAGTTTCCTACAAAGTGCGGCTGAGCTTTACCTTAGAGGTAGGATGAGGAGGTGGGTCAAGGACTCGGAGTAGACCTGCTGCTCCTCCACATTGAAAGGAGCCGGTTGAGGTAGTTCGGGCATCTGACTATGACGGTTCCTGGGTGAGGTGTTTGCGGGTATCTCATACCAGGAGGATGCACCGGGGCAAACCATTTCTCAGCCGGCTTTGGACTTGGTGTGCCCTCCTGGATGAGCTGAAAGATGTGGCTGGGGAGAGGGAAGTCTGAGCTTCTACCTGTGTGACCCGAACCTGGATAAGCAGTAGAAATGGATGAATGGCCATTCAAAGCTTTGGATTCAAAAGGAGCCCCCTAACCCCCCTTCAAGGTACTACCAATGGGAATAGGGAATACTGTTAGTATACATAGGTCTGGGTGAGAAAGGCAGTACTGTCCAAAAATTTTGAGTTGACAGAGAGGACCTCAAGAGAGAGGTACAACAGTGAGTGTCTGCCGCCATCTTGACAGAGACCAGAACAAAAGACAAAATAAGTAATGCTTTTACCACCCCATCATATACAAATTAACTTACTCTCATTGGTAGTCACTTGAATTGCTTACTTCAATGTTAATTTTAACTTGAGACCCGCCTACTTTGCATCGCTAATGGTTATTTTCTGTCGTCGCTGGATCTCTCAAGGTCTGGTCAGCAGGCTAGCTGATGGGTTCCCAGGTCGATCCTACTTTAATGCGAAATATGCAGGGAGGCAGAGGTTCAGGTCAGTCTTGTGGAAACCAGTACTCCCCCTTTGTCCGCACTGGCTCTGTAGGCGGACCGCTAACAACACTGCTGAGCATTGCCGCTCATTTCTGTCAAGTGAAAATCCACCCAAAAAAACATGAATCACTGCTTTCCCAACACTGATCTTCAGCTGGATTTATTAGTCTCCAAAACAAACGGAGCCGTACCTGTAATTGTGAAACATCGCAGACACTATGACAGCGGGTGAAGTGTGTGTGTGTTCTTCACATGGCTTGTGAAATAACGGGAAAGCCCATTATGGCAGCTCTAAAGCAGCTTTCCTTATCAGGTTTCTTGTGTTGAGTGAGATTTCTCCACAGCGTTGTTAATGGAAGCCCTTATAGTGGAGCATATTTAGTTTTAGGGTAGATTTTTAAGTTAATGTCTTTGGCTCTGAAGGCAGTAAGTCATTCAGTGGTTTTAGTGCTGAGCTGGAGGGTTGCCAGGAACACATCTGGCCATGGTTAAGAGGAGCTGTGATGGAGGAGTAGAGATGGAGGCCAGGGAGGGCTGAGTGATAGCTGAGTGCCTCAGATAACCCCTCCACAGCCACACCTAGCTGACTACTTCAATGGGCCCTGCAGTGCCTAGCTGCAGGCCTCCTCTGATCAACCCAAGTCTATTCCCATCCCCAGCTTTGTACCATGGGCTCTACTGCATGACTGATTGGAACCGATCAGCTGAATATTGATTTATTCAATAAAATAAAAAACTTGAGCCTCACCGGCTGTCTGATTAGTTAGGAATTACTTAATATATTTATTTACTATAAATTTATAAACAAGACATGTTTAAAGACTAGTTTCAAGCCTATGTAGGAGCTTTGGGATATTAAAAAATAGTGGAAGTTGTCGTGTGGTCAGTGAGTTCTGACGTGAAGACATGAGGCAAACTGTCACAGAGCGCATTAGAGACCAGAAAGCATGTAACAGTTTATGAGGTCTGTTGCTAAAATTGGGTTTAACTTAAGCAGAAGTGTCTCTGTTGCCCTCTTTTTTGGAACCCCGTGACAAATTTTTAAAGGGAGTGATACTTGTATACATATCAGATGATTGTGCATTTGCACAAGTTTGTAAAACTTACTCACTCCCAACTCATCCCATACTCAATGGTTTACCCCTTGAAAGACTGCTGGGAGTAACCTTTTGAAGCGCTTTTCTGTACAGAGTGGTTTCTGTCATATTTCAGGCTTGCTTATAGACCAAAATGACTGGGTATGGATCAGAAGTTGGTGAGGGTGGTCTCTGCCTATGCAGCTACCCTTGGGAATACCCAGAAATGGTTCTAATGGTCTTCAAACCACGTCTTTGATATACGCCGAGGTGTCAAAACTTGTCTTTAAGGGTACAGGCGACGTCATCAGATGTCGTCTTTATGAGGGAAAAGTTAAAAAAAACAAACAAACTTTCATTGCCAAGTAAGTCTAAATAACAGCGGATCAAAGTCGGCGTTAACAGTTAGGACACTCGCTGATGACGTTAATCGCTCACCTCGAAACAAAAAGATGTCCCGCCTGGTAATTATTTTTAATCTTTGTGGGATATCTTTCACTCTTTCACAGTAGAAAAATACTCTTCAGACTTCTGGCAAAATCTCATATGTAGCAAGCCTGCAGGATTTTCTTTGCTCCATCCACTGAAAGTGACAGTACCCCGGCAGACCTTATTTACTGCTGCATTTAGGGACCTATTAACGTCAAATGGACTAACCTGCATGTTGAAAATGGTGCTGAAAGGGTACCCAGTGCTTTAAATCTTGACACGTAAGAATCCTGACGAAGTGTCGCCATGTGATGAGTTGACTCAGAACAGGTTGGAGTTTGAACATGTCTACAAGCTGCACTTGGTATGGCTAAGTGCCTGCTAAGCTCTTGCTAGACCAGTTCTTAGAGCTTATTTTTTGACAGTGCTTGTAAGAATACCCCAGATTAAGAAGAGTAGTTTTAGGATCTGTTGCATAGATTTGGTGACATCCTTTTTTTTCTTTTTCTGAAAGCCTGTTTATTTTCATATGTGCTGATTCATTTCTGTTTACTTGTGCAACATAATGTTTAACCCCAAAGTGTTTTCACAATAAGTGCATGTTGTAAGAGGATAAAGTCAAAACTTGGAACTTGACTGTAAACCAGGCACTCCTCTCATTGCTCATGTGCTAATGATGTGTAACCCAGTTGTGTTGTGGTATCAAAATGCAATAACCTTGTGGCTTAGATAACCCTCCCAGAAGCTGGAAAAAAAACTTGGATTTATACGACTAGGAAGACTTTTAGGTTAACAGAAAGGGAATTGTGGGGGGGGGGTTGGCACCTCTGCTATCTACTCCAAACTACATGACTTTAAATCATCCATGTAAGCAGACATTTTAGCTTGGCTGTCATAGTTTTGTACACATTCATCAAGGCACTGTCAACTGTAAAACTGTACGAATTAACAGCTTTAATTTATTAACAGCCAACGAGGGAGATTAACTGCGTTGTTATTGAGTTGAATGTATCCCGCAATTATGCGGATGGTCTTTGTGGAAAATCCAAATAGCATCAGATTTATTATTATTATTATTATTATTATTTATTTTTTCCTCCCCTGGATGAAAGCGTCACAGCGTTGGATCCAACAAATTTTCTTTGAGAGTGAGCTCTAATGCTAATGGGAGAGGGGCTGCAGAAGAGCCAAAACACAAAGACGGTCTTGATTATTTTTCTCCTTTCTGCTCCTTTTCAATGTTGGTCTTGTTTGTGGTCGGTAGTTAGAAACAAAGTTCGTGACTCACGCAGTGAAATCTTCCCGTAGACATCCAGGGACCCAGTGCATGTTTGGCTCATTTCTCAATTAGCTGACTAATATGTTACTGAAGTCACAGGATGGATAAATTTTTATTGTTTCCATTATAATAAGGCGGTAACTATCACAATAGTACACTGATTAATCTCCCAGTCATTTCTCAATGAACCAATTAGTCATTTGGTCTGAAAATGGAGAAAAATGCCCGTCAGGTTTTCCCAGAAACTCTTTGTTTTTGTTTTTAAGAAGCTTTAAACAAGTATTAACTACTTAAAGATTTAACAGTAATGCAATCTAAGATTCAGTTAATTATGTTTGACTCAAAAATCATAATCATTTAATGTCGACTTTTTCAGTGCACATGAGGCATGAGGATGACTGCGGAGTTCCTCGGCTGCACCTGTAAACTAGCAAAACAGACTGCATGTGCACGAGGAGGTGACGGCTACAATGTCAGCCTCTGTTGTTTTTGCAGAGGCAACCCCTGGGATCAAAGTGGAGAGGATTAAAGTCATTGTAAAGTGTCCCTCTCATCGCCCCCACCTCTCCTGCCCAGTGAAAACAGAGGGCCCCAAAGCCTGCATAGCTTTTATTGTCATAATCCATACAGTTTCAATTGACTATGGAATGCACTGGCTAAGATGACGACGGTGGTGTCGGCAGGGAGGCTGTACATATGTGTGTCTGAAGCAGTTTTCTCTGTAGCCATGCACAAAGACTGTACAGTGAATTGACACGTGTGTCCGGTACATTGCAGCAGTGGTAGGCAGAGAGACAGAGTATCACTGCAGTGGAGAAGGGGAATACCCATGTGGGTCAGCTTCCAAAAATGTCCCATGTTTTATCTCGTCTCAGGGTTGAGGGGAGGGAGGGGGATGTAGGGAGGCCACTATTTTGGTCCCTTTGTTTATGTAAGGAGTGGCAGTAGGGTGTTAGGAGAGCAGAGAAGTCTGGGAATGTCAGGGCTTCATGGCTTGGGAATTGCATGTTTCTGTTTGGTGCTGTGTATATCATAGTTTTACATGGGCTGTGGGATACAAAAGACTTGAAACTGCTTTCTTTGATAGGAACAATCCAACTCTTGATCTCAGTTCCCGCGTGAAATATATGGTAAAAATGGCGGTCAAACATGTAATTTAATTAGATACAGTAATTGAAGTGCTTGTATTGGGGTTGCAACTCAGGAATTTTTTTTATTTTCTATATTTTTTTTTTTTAAATAAGTCATTGTGTTATGTATGAAAATAGCAAAGACTGTATAACGGAGGACATGCAGTGAGTTGTGGACTACTCGTTTAATGGCTTTAAAGTTACAGTGTGTAAAATATCTCCACTAGATGTCAGACTGCAGATTGCAGTTAACTTCGTTACTTTTTGCCCTCCCAATTCAAGCGCATAGTCCTGGCTATGGTATCTGTTAGGGGTGGGGGAAAAAATCAATACTGTGTAGTATCATGATATTTTGTTTGCTAATGATGTATCAATACAGGGACAGCAGAAATTGATATTTTGTTACAAAAAAGGTTTTTGTGTTCTGACTTCAGAGCATGTTGATCCTTTTTCTGAGCAAGAGTCCTGACATTCCTTCACTGTCCAAATGTGTTTAACTTGTTTTTTGGCAGCAATAAACATGACAGTTTACTTATTTTAATTTAAGACATGTTTTATTTTAATTAAGTTTAAAACTTTTTTATTTAATGTAAAATTATATTTTGTTTTAATTTACTTTCAAATTCTTCAGTTGCTGAATGGGCTGCATAGTTTTCACAAATTGCATAGTTCAGAATAGCTATAATTGTACCAGATGGTTGCATTCAGTTAAGTTGGACTAGACTGTAATACAAACCGTTCAGTTTGTCAACAATACAACTGACTGAAATGAGAGAGACTGAGTGCGAGACTTTGATATTAGATAAAATGAATATTGATAAAGTTTACCTTTATGTACAGAATCTGAATATCGCAAAATATTTTTAAAAATTGCAATAATATCGTATCGTGCGTTAAGTATTGCAATAATATCGTATCGTGGGATGTATGGTGATTCCCACCTCTAGTATTTGTAGTGAGTGTAGGCTGTCAGGCTGCTGTTTACCTCGTGTCTGTTTGTTTACTCTGGAGGAACCTGTAAAACTTAACAAAACAAGTCTGATACAAGTCAAACAAGCTCTCTTCTGACAGCGATCCTGAGGTGAGTTGTTGAGGATATCCTGTCAGTAAGACCCGCTGTTGTTTATGCTGTTGGCTGGCGTTAGTGTTTATTAGAGATAAACTGATATTTTTAGGATACTTGAACCTAACATTAGCTAGCATAATGTTAACTTATAACCAGCTGCTGCTGACTTCAGTTCAGGAGATGATGTCTGAGGATGGCATTTTATCCAGAGCCAGTGATATTCTCTTTTCTATTCATTTTTGCTTCTTTGGTGAAGGAGACCTCTTCTTGAATGATAAAACTAAGTTATGATTGTTCATACATTGAGTTTGGAGATGCAAATGTGAATTAAAATTTGCCTCCATGGTACACAAATGCCAAGAAGCTCTCTTCACTTCCACCTTTGGCGCGCTGCTGTCTCTAGCCACATAACTAAATTGAGATTATGTGCAACAATGTCCATCTCGGCCTCTGTATTCAAGATGGCATTACAACACGGTGACTTCCATAAACTGATGCCTGCTCCAATATATTTTTAACACATTGGAGCAGGCAAATGTTTTGTTGATTGATGCATTATGAGAATGCATCAGTTCGTTCAGTTACACACTTATACCATTAGTATGTTTATCTGTTTTTTTTCCTCTATTAAATAACCTAATAAATGGACTGACTTTACCTTTTTAATCTTGTTAAGGCCTCAAACGAGTAGTCTTTGTATCCCTTGCGTTTTGGAAAATGGATGTGACCATATTTGGACAACCAAAGAGCCACCTGTCACCAAATGTGGTTACACCAGTTAATTTATAAACCAGTTCACCACCTGTTTTGAATGAGTATATTGGCTATAACTAAAGCTTTTTTTTTCTTCCTTTTTAAAAAAAAAATTTAAATAGCAATGTACAGCATACTTGATAAGACCACAGTGACCTTTGCCATGTGCTTGAATGCTCATATGCTTTTGTTTGTTGTCTTTGCAGGGACGACATGTCAAGACTGGACAGCTGGCTGCCATCAAGGTCATGGATGTCACAGAGGTAAGCCTTAAATGTCACCCTACATATACTTTTAAATCAAAAAGATAGATTTGGCGCAACATAATAGATTATCATTGGTGTGCTAAAAATGTTCTTGTGGTGAAATGTAATTATACTCGAGTCTGGTTAACATAAAAATCTGCACACATTCCTCTGGAACTTACGTCTGAATATTTAGAGGTTGCAGAGGAGAAAAAGCCCTGCTCTGTAATGAGTTGTCTTCACTAATAAACAGCAGCAGGGAAGGAGTAGAGGCAACAGGATACTGCTTAATTTTAATTAGATTTTTTTTGAGGTAGCTTTGTCATTTAGCAGCAAGCGTGCTGCCCTCAGCTGTGGGAGGTCCCATCTGCAGATGAGAAACAACCACATATGCACACATGCAGAAACGCAAGGCAGAAGGTTTGAGGGGAGCAGCGAAGACCAGCAGGGCTAACCACCCACACTGTGTTGGTTATGATGAAAGCAACATGGGCGTAAAATGCCGGACCCATCCTGGAGCCCAGTTTGAACGTGTCGCGCGCAACAACCTAGTGTTCATCATCTTCCTCAGAGGGGATCACAGCCGACAGCCACGAGCTGAATTTTCACCGGTGTCAGGACACGTTTACTGCTTTGTGGATGCAACATGTTTCTATCCTACCGTCACACAGTCCTCATCAGAAGCTCAACAGGAACTGGTGATGCAGCTCGTGTGCCCTGACATGCCTTTTTGCCACCCCTCACGCGCGCTTACGTCACAATGAGTCAGAGTTACACTCTCGACTGACTTGTTATCGTGTGGGAGAGAATGGACCAGCTGTTTCCTGATGTGTGTGTGAAACACTAGGTGTGCCTTTTCAGACGTCTAGTCACTCACTGAGAACAGGGAGTCACTCGTCACGAGAAGCAGGTGTCCACTTCACCTAAAACCTGCTTGGCTGTATTTTTGTGTTTTGTTTTTCACTGGTGGCCCTTTTTAACGTCTGTCTTCAGTCTGTTTATGTGAGACTTTGGCTGTATTTAGTGCATTACAGTGACTGTTATTAGGTTTAGCCTGCTCTGCTATCTTCCCTTGCTTCTATCATGACATAAATCATTCTGAGATTAAGCCGGGTTTTTATTACCTGCACACAAACGAATGACTGTGCACTCCCATTGCTATTAAAGTGCCAAAGCTCACTAACTGGTGGACCTCACACAGTGATTTTTAAGTCAGTTTGACTGAGTTAATTAGTAGGCTTCAAACGGTGCTCAAATAATGACTCACAGTTTGATCTGTTATGACCGTACGCCTGAAATATTCAATTACGGAGCTTCAGTTAGATCTGTGAGCTATTTTTCTGCTTGTTATGTTTCAGCTGGCCCGTGTCGCGCTTGTCGTCCTGGCTGTTGAGCTCATCTGCAGGCACAGAGGTTCTGTGCAGGGTCACTGTGACCCACATTCTCAAATCCAAACAAGTCCTCTTTTCTGCAGCTATACAGGCCGCGAACTTAAAAAACGGATGCTTTTTCCATTTTGACGTGCTGTTTTCTGTTAAATTAAAAGGATTTCTACTCCTTGAATGTGCAGCGCTTCTTGACATAAGGCTAAGGATGTTTCTGCAATTTGGGATCCAGCAGTTACACTTTAGCAAACGCTGTACTGGATTTTAATTTGTGAAAATGTATTACCAGGCTATCAAAGACAAAGAACATGGCTAACTGTTTTGTCTTGGGGGGGGGGTTTCACCCCTGGAGATTTAAAGATGTTTTAAGACATGAGAGGAAACTCGGCTGGAGTTTCCTCTTTGTTAAATCTTTGAGTTACTCTTTCTAAAGATCTTATCTTCAAGCATAAATTAGGAATACTGGGTGTGGCCTAGTGCCACAGATTAATGGCATCTTATGTGTGTGCGTCGTGCGCTGACGTATTGCTCGCCTTTGCCTCTCTCTCTCCGACACGCATCACCATATGATTGTCTCTCCCACTCAGTCGCCATGTGACTCGTGGCAGAGAGGCTTTCACAGTCGGGAGTGTGATAATCCAGCAGCTGCGTAGCAGAGAGGGGGTACACGGGGAAGGGAGGGTCAGAGGAGGATGGGGTGGTGGAGGGGGATGCGCACAACAGAAAGGCTTACGTCAACTCAAACGAGTCATGCAGCAGCAGCGTGGCTGCCTGTAAAGACAGCCAACTGCCATTTTGCTGTGTGCGATGCACTCACACCATCCAGCGTAGTAACATGCACACACAGCATCACCTTTAAATCGGCTGTAACACATTTTGGTGCAGAATGCTAATAATGGAAATGACAGGATATACAAATATCTGAAGCGTGCACACACTGCATTATGCAGTGGTAATTTTGTGCAACCACCCCCACCTTTGTACTCTTGTCCCCCCACTCCTCTCACTGTACTTTGTAAATAATAGGCCATGTAACCATAAAGCAAACCACTTGCAGGCTGATCTATGCATGTGTTCAATTAGTGCATCACTGTTAATCTGTGTCAAGTTGCTACAGCGTGCAAGTGGGGAGTTTGCACTGCAGCTAGTTCTGACCTTTTTGTGAAGAAGCGATGGCGGGCAGGTTTGCTCCCGCTATCTGCAACTAAAGGTCGTTTGCAGCAGAGATTAAACGCTGCGTGATCACTACATCTGCTAGTTTGATTTAGCTCTTTCGCGTTAATCCCTCAGAGTTCCCTTTAGGTTACGTTTAAATTTTAAAGGCGCCCATTTCCTGTTCCTGCTCTTCCCTTAAGTAATCCTACACCCATTAAGTAGTAATTTATTTATTTTTTCTCCAGGTGAAGGTTCATGGCAGAGCTTTCTTTCCAGCTCTGTGGATAATAGCCGCTGGTTGTTGTTGTAGGTTTATCTGATGTGTCTAACGTACAATGCAAATCATTCATGCAACAGTAATCCATAAACAAAGGACTCATTCCTCGCTCGTGCTGCATGAAAAGGCCGGGCTGCAGCGATGTTGCACCAGGAGCTGTCACGCGTCTCGACACTTGCTGTGACACAAAGTGTGGAAGTGAATTGATTTATTTGTGAAATGAAACGTTACTTGAGGTCAGGTTATGATTAAAAGGAGCCTACATGCCACATCATAAAGATTTTTTGGGGCAAGGCCAAACGCCCTCTTTTAATGTGCACCTGTGTTTGTTTGCTTGTCTAGGATGAAGAAGAGGAAATTAAACTGGAGATCAATATGCTGAAGAAGTATTCCCACCACAGAAACATAGCCACCTACTATGGTGCTTTCATTAAGAAGAGCCCTCCGGGACACGATGACCAGCTATGGGTAAGCCCCTCAAATCCAGTGAAGACATTTAAAAAAATGTAAAGACTGTAGCGCTGATGCTCACTTCTTTTACTAGCTTTCCTTTTTTATTAACTTTCCAGAACTAGGCGTATTTTAATTTTAATATTTATTTTTTTTCATTGACTTTGTTTGTTTTGCAGTTGGTGATGGAGTTCTGTGGTGCTGGTTCCATCACAGACCTAGTGAAGAACACAAAGGGGAACCAGCTGAAGGAAGACTGGATTGCCTACATCTCCAGAGAGATCCTCAGAGTGAGCACATCCCCCCCCCTCTCTTTTTTCCCTCTCTTCTCCTCATTTCTCTTCTCTACCTTTTTTCACTAATATTGCATCTCCTCTACCCTCCTCAGGGTCTCGCCCACTTGCACGCCCACCACGTCATCCACCGTGACATCAAAGGCCAGAACGTCTTATTGACGGAGAATGCTGAAGTTAAACTAGGTGAGTGACTGAGTTTTCATGTCTTTGATACCTTTTGATCCAATAAATGTCAGTGTCAACTTTAACTTAGAGATTCTCACTTGTTCTTGCCATGAAACACAAGACTCTAAAACATCTATAAAGTGCCCACCTCCACAGTTTCGGACGAACTGTAGTTTCTCAGGTGGCCACTTGAGGCAGGCAAAAGAATCAATTTTTATAAACGGGCATGTTAAAATACCAAACTTTATAGTAGTTATAAACATGTGTACTGAACGGTGCCAAAGACAATTTTAACCAGTGGTGTAGATTTTAATATAGCTCAATATCATGAATTCCAGTAAGATTTAAATGTATCTATAGTTAATGGTTCCCATTCAGTGGTGCTTAAAACAGTTTAAGTTGTCAAGTTTACGCATTTTGTTTTAAGTCTAGATTTTGCCAGCTACGGTGAATTACAGATGCAGCTTGCTAACCAAGCTAGCCAGTAATGGCTACATCTACCATTGAAAAGATTATGCTTGTGTGTAAGAAGGCTGAAAGCTATTTTCCAGCGGCCCGTTTCTTTCTTGAAATCGAGTCTTTGAAGATGATCGTACAGCGTTTAACTGACTGTCTCTGCTTCTTATCTCTCCAGTGGATTTTGGCGTGAGTGCTCAGCTGGATCGGACAGTTGGAAGGAGAAACACCTTCATTGGGACACCTTACTGGATGGCCCCAGAAGTCATCGCTTGTGACGAGAACCCAGATGCAACATATGATTACCGAGTAAGATTCCCCAGCGTGTCGAGCGTTCAAAACCTGACTTCCTGTAACCGTGGAGGCGCATTATTCTTGTGAATAGCTTTCTTATTGGGCGTTTTCTTCTCTCGCAGAGTGATCTGTGGTCCTGCGGTATCACGGCTATTGAAATGGCTGAAGGAGCGCCCCGTGAGTGCCTGTTTCTCTTATCATTTGTTTTTTCTTGATCTTTTAATCCTCTTGAATCTTTAACTTTTTTGCACCGCTTCTTTCAGCTCTTTGCGACATGCACCCCATGCGTGCACTCTTCCTCATTCCAAGAAATCCTCCTCCTCGGCTGAAATCTAAAAAATGGTGAGCACCACCCGGAAAGGACGTTTTTACTGTTTACATATATGTCCTATATAATCGCCTCGCTACCCTGCAAAATCCTGACACATTTACTCTGAGATATTTTATGCACAGATTTCCTTCTGTCCTTTTTATGTGCATTTTGTTTTATGTCAGACCTTAGCCCAGGCAGCTACAGAGACTTAAATCTAAGAGCTCAGCTTTCCCTTAGTGCTCTGCTGCTGACTCGAACATCTGTGGTACACCTGCTCTGGCAGGCTCAGGCTCTCCTGGCACTCGCACAAACACACTGGATCGCTGCTCTGGACTGCACTGCAGAAACATCTCAGAGCTCGAACGCTCTAATGAACTGGCTCTCGTTTTACATTTGTCTTCAAACAGAAATCGCTGTTTTATTTTATACTCCACCCCTGTTTCATAAAATATCGGTTTGATTTGCTGCTGCTGTCGCAAGTGAATCTGACGGTGCTCGGCAGCAGGTGCAGTTGTGATAATAATTTCACTCCAACGTGTCCCGTTTTTCAGTTTTCGTGGAGTATATGTAATGAAAGGTTCGACGCTGCTCGTCTGTGTGCATAAACCTCAGTTTTTGTTGCGCTGGCGAGTGTCTGGTGAAGGGGAGGGAGCGCTGTTAGGAGTCGTGGGGCGTTTGCAAAAATGTCTGTTTCACTTTCTCGTTGCATGGCTGAAATACTTCTGTTTCTGATTCGCTCTCTCAGCCTTGTGTTGTTTGTCTCCCC
Organism: Simochromis diagramma; assembly: GCF_900408965.1. Taxonomy (NCBI): domain Eukaryota; kingdom Metazoa; phylum Chordata; class Actinopteri; order Cichliformes; family Cichlidae; genus Simochromis; species Simochromis diagramma. The sequence goes on from NW_024386948.1 coordinate 2,720,620, forward strand.
CAACTCGCTCACAGGTCCAAAAAGTTCTTCAGTTTCATCGAGAGCTGCCTCGTGAAGAATTACACGCAGCGCCCACCAACAGAGCAGCTGCTGAAGCACCCCTTCATCCGAGACCAGCCCAACGAGCGGCAGGTCCGCATACAGCTCAAAGACCACATCGACCGGACGAAGAAAAAGAGGGGCGAGAAAGGTGCGTGTGCTTCTCGTTTATCATGAAAGGCTGGAAAAGTGTAGGATGCGTAAGCTGTGAGTGACTGGTTTTTGTCCTTGTGCAGATGAGACGGAATATGAGTACAGTGGCAGTGAGGAGGAGGAAGAGGATCCTCCTGAGCAAGAAGGAGAGCCCAGGTATGTTCTACACCTGTAGCATTTCCCTGAAAGGAAACGAGTGCACCTGCTCAGGTGGAGGTGTTTCACAAAGCTCCAACCTTTTGTCTCTTTCTTACACCGATACAGCTCAATTGTCAACGTGCCAGGTGAATCTACTCTACGGCGTGACTTCATCCGCCTGCAGCAGGAGAACAAGGAGAGGTCGGAGGCGCTCCGTCACCAGCAGCTCCTCCAGGAGCAGCAACTCCGGGAGCAAGAGGAGTACAAGCGCCAACTACTGGCAGAGAGGCAGAAACGTATCGAGCAACAGAAGGAGCAGAGAAGGCGGTTAGAGGAGGTAGGGTTTTGTTTGGACTCGTTGTGTCGTTTGTTGTGCTGTTTTTCGGGCAGTTTTTACCCTGTTTTTAATTTATTTGCCCCCCACAAATACCCCCACAGCAACAGCGACGCGAACGGGAGATGAGGAGGCAACAGGAGCGCGAGCAGCGTCGTCGCGAGCAAGAAGAAAAGAGGCGTATGGAGGAGATGGATCGTAGACGTAAAGAGGAGGAGGAACGCCGGCAGGACGAGAAGAGAAGGAACGATCGTGAGCAGGTCTGTTTCTGAAATTACTTTTACTGCAATTAAAGCCAGCGAAACACAAAGTGAACTGGTGTGTTGGTTCTGTAAAATGAAGACATGAAGCTCAGGGGTTACTTGATGTATTTATCGTAGCGCAGCAAAGCCAAAACATCCCTCTATCTGTTTTAAGATGGATTTTTAGGGTTGTGCTTGGTGCTTATTTAAAGAGACATGCGCAGCCTTGATGGGTTTTCTTTCCTGCTGACAGGAGTACATCAGGCGCCAGCTGGAAGAGGAGCAGAGACACCTCGAGATGCTCCAGGAGCAGCTGCTCCGTGAACAGGCCATGCTGCTGGTCAGTCGCACACAAACACTCAGCCTTCTTATTATAGCACGATGTCCTTTCACCTCCATAACCTCCAAGATATGAAAATGACTTATAAATCTATTTATATCTCCAGGATTACAGCTTTTGATTTAATGCGTTTTACTGACTTTTTTTTTTTTTAAATGCATGAAATTCTCAGGAATTAGGCATTGAGTTGCTTGGATATTATATGTACTGAAGTTTGACCAGGACAGTAAGGCGGAGCCAAAGGTGAATAGGGTCCGGGTTTTTGTTTTCCTCTCCTTTCTTCCTTTCATTTAAAGGTGCTGTTGAGTCATTGTAGCCCACTTACACCAGGAATCAACCCTGATCCCTTTCATATTTAGTGATGGTGATGTCTTGGACTGTAATGTTTGCAGATGCGATGATGTAGTGAGAGTAGGGACCAGGTGGAGGTATGCATTGGAGATGGGTGAAACTTAGGCAGATGATCCACTGTGTGTGACCTGGAAAGAGAGCAGCTGAAGGAAGTTCAGTTATTCTAGCCCATTATGATAAAAAAGGTTAAAAAACAAACAAAAACAGGAAAAATATTTTAGATTTTAACTTTTACAATATTTGTATATGATTGTTTATCATTTATCAATAACAAATGTGACTTTTTAACTTTATAAGGATATTTTGTTTTAAATTGGAAGACATTCTAAGCTTTTTGCAAGTCTGTCCTCTGCACATTGTGAATGGGTGATGTAAAAACTGTAAGGAATGGCCGTGGATCAGTGATATAGCTAAATATGTCAAAGCGTATGAGTGTCTCCAGGTAGGGAGTGGGGTTTTGCTCTTTTGCCCCACCCACCCCGCCCTTCTCCACCCTTGAAACACACAGATGCATGATGGACGGACATGTGGATGTCATCAGGAAATGCTCCACAGCGCGGCTTTATTTTTAAATAGGTGTTTGAGTCGTTTACACTGCAGAGAAATGTGAAGAAATTGTTCTTTCACGTGTTTAATAGTAATTATGATTCGGAGAGACAAGTTTGTTTTGTGTGCACAGCACAAGTCAAACATGACTAAGAGTCAAAAGAAAGATTAAAGAGACGACGATCACCATCATAGTCTGCCTCTGTAAAGACTTGTTGGGCCAAACATGGCCGCTGCCTCTTCTCTCCACCCTGAACCAACCCTACGCTCTGCGACAGGAGTTCAAGTGGCGGGAGCTCGAGGAGCAGCGCAAAGCCGAGCGTCTCCACAAGCGCCTGCAGCAGGAGCAGGCGTACCTGCTGTCCCTGCAGCACGACTCCAAGCAGCAACCTGGCGACAAAACAAAACTCCCATCAGACCATAGTAAGCCGCCACAGGCTGCCACTCTGCCCCCTGACAGAGCCCTCGCCACACTCCCACAAGCTCAGGTCCTCAACTCTGCCGTCTCTGTAGCGAGGGGCGCCTGTGAATCCTCCAGAGCCCCTCAGACGATCCCTGCAGACAGCAGTAAATCCCAGGCAACAGGGCAGGAGAGGACTGATGAGAGTTTGAGCCGGGTCTCAAACTCCCCCAGCTCCCTTCAGACTGAAACCCCCTCTGACTCTAACCCTCCTCAGACAGAAAGCTCGGAGCCCGACAGCGAGCCTGTCAGTCAACCTCCTCAGCCTATCAGAGAGGTGAACCTCCTCCTCGGCTCTGCCTGTTCTTTCCACCTTCCTCTTCTTGCTTGCTTTCACACAGCCTCAGTGGTTATGATGATAAAGGATTGTTTTCCTCCCCACGTACTTGCCTGTTGTGGGTGTTCTGGTCCAAAGCAATAACTAACATGTTACAGTGCCGGCGCTCTCAGACAGTCATCCTTTTGAAGGAAAGAAGTAGGGGGTCCAGGGAGAACCACGGGCTCACAACCGACCTTTTTGTGTCCTGAATAAAACAACCTGCTCTCCTCCGCTGTCTCTTTGCTCTTCCTCTCACTTGCACTGTTGCTCGTCATCCATCAGGACATTGTCATCTTAATTTAAATTTCGAGCTGGCTGAACGAGAGAGAAATATATTTAAGGTCTAGGAGAGTTAGAATAAAGAAGCTTTCAGGGATTCCTCTTTGTCTTTTGACATCCAGTCTGATAAATTCTTCAGTGTGGCTGTGTCGACTCTGTGTGTGGACTGGGCCACTGCATGTGGATGACTGAGGCCCAAACTAACACGCAGGGGCACCGAAGCAGTGTCTCCGGCCTGCGTCATTAACTGCGATCTTTTCCCCCCACTGCATACTTAAATCCTGGGATGTTTGAAAGAGTCCCTCTCCTCCTACGTCTGCACATGTATCTGTCTGTATGGCTGCCCACAGTTGGCTTCAAGCATGTTTAATATCGTTGTCACCAGCTGTATGTTGCTGATCGTTGTTGGTTAAATGTAAAAGTTTCCCAAGAGACCACAAGATCAATTTTTCCCTGATACTCATCCCTTTTCCCCCCCCACCCTCTACAATTCCTTCATCTCAGGCCGACGAGCGCTACCGTAAGAACATTCAGGGCTCCCCTCAGGCCGCCCCTCCTCCCAAGCAGCCCCCTCTGCCTCCCCGCTCCTCTGAACCGTTCTCCAACGGCGGCTCTTCGTCCGACGCATCTGCCATGCACCGACCCATGGAGCCTCAGGTAACTCCTTCCTCCGCTGCTCCCTAGCCCTTTCCTCCTCCTCCTTCATTCTGTCGCTGCACTGGATTTGTGTCAGTTTTCTCAGACATTTAGCCCACTTCGAATAAAGAAAAAAATAAAATAAAAAATAGGAGAAGGCGAGGCTGGGCAGAATGTGTGTGTTTGAGTGAACTGTGGCTTTAGACTGTTCACCTTTTTTGATTTCCCTGGGTATTATTTTTGTCCTACTGTTGAGACTCACAATAAGTCATAAGCACTTCAGTCAGCAGTCTGAGTAGTTTTAAAAAAACATGACAGGCTCCTGATATAATGAATGAGTTCATCAATCACTGCCTCCGCCAGTGCTAAAAAGCCAATAATTTTATTTCTCGCCTTTGTTTTATGTTTTTCTTTCAAATGAGCAAATAGAGCTATAAATTTACCCTCCTCAAATCCTTTTTGCACGCTCAGCGCAGCCTTTTTGCTGAATATACTGAACATATTCATGATTTCTCTTGGGCCGCTCTGTGGCGTCATCTTTTTCCTACAAGAATGCCCATACAGAGATGGGTGTAGTGGTATTTGTGGGAAAATATGTACCTTTTACAGACTAAGCTCTCAATCACAGAACAATTCAAGAACAGATCAACAGAGAAATGGGACAGTTTTGCCACTTAACCTCCTGAACTCTTTGATATTTCCACTTGAGAAGAGTGGGGGGGAAAAAACTGAACTCCAATTTATCATAACGGCTGCAAAACTGCATGACCAACCTTGGACTCTGTGGCTAAGACACTTGGGAGTGAGACACTTAGCCTCATCACCTTTTCAGTGAGGGTTTAAAAAACTCCAGCACACGCTGACAGTTCAATTTCTGTCGAATCAACACTAAATTAGAGGAGAATAACAGCCGTATAGCAGCCGTAACCTCTTCAGTAAATCTGCTGCACTTTGCAATCTTTGGGGGGGAGACATGGCACCAGATTTGTGGGTTTTTTGTTTGTAAGATGAGCTAAGCAGAATTCAGCTTAACTTTGCTTAAACTCATGTTTGTGTGTCTGAGGAGTAAAAATCTGTTACATTTGTTTTTTTATTTTTAATAAATTTGAAAGAAGCTTTTCTTCACTTTGAGGATTTTTGTGAAGAAAAGTGTTTTGTTTTTTCATTTTTCTCTTCCTCAGTAAAGACTCTTTGCAGTCTTTGCACATAAAAAAATCTAATTGTGGGTTCACAACATGAATATAAAACAAGTACTGATGACAGTGGCTTATTGCAAAAGCAATTAGATGCCCTGCTCGCAGCAGACTTCTGCAAAATGCACTACTTGTGTATGTTACTCAGCAGAAAAGCTGGGATAGGCTGATTGCAACATAATCTGCCTTTGAACCTTTTTTAAAGCTCAGAAATTGTAATGTGTAATTTGGAATGACACTTTTGAAACAGAGGCTTCATATTTATCACACCGACACAGGCTCCTCTTTCTTCAAATGGTTGATTCCTGTAAAAAAACAAAACGCAGACTGTAAGAGTGAAAAAGTCATTGTTTCGTGTTGTGCTGTCTGCCGTGTGCATGTGTACATTATGTAAAAAGCCACACGCATCTTCCCTCATGTCTCACTGTGTTGTCTGCTTGTTTCACCCCCTCCCCCCTGCTCTTCCTCTTCCTGACTCCCAAAAAGGTCCAGTGGTCTCACCTGGCTGCTCTAAAGAGCAGCAACAGCGCTGCCCCCTCTCCTCCTCCTCCGCCCGTGGTTGCCCGCTCTCAGTCCTTCAGCGAGTCCGGCGGTGTGGCCTCTAGCTTTGCACAACTCCACCTGCGCTCCCAGGACCCCCACCATCACCACCACCACCACCCATCGCCTGCACGCACAGATCCCCAACCCCAACCTCCCCTCCACCACCCTCAGGCTAGGCTTGAACATCAGGCCAGCAGCGAGGAGGTCCCTCCCAAGGTAAGGTGCCGGGGGACGGCTGCCTTTCCCCCCCTCCTCCCACACCCAGCCTTCAAATCTCTCCTCCATCGCTCACTTCCTCTCATCCACTTTTACGTAGCATGCTGTTCAGCCTCCTCCTGGCTGTGTGCGTCTGCCTTGCTGCGTCTAGTCTCACTTGTTAACACTTAAAACTGCTGTGAGGGCGTATTCAAATGAATCAGAGCAACTTTGAATTTCTGGGCCGACAGATTACCCCGTCGCTCATATTCAAAATCATGAATGAGAAATAAAACCGCACATTCCTCTAATCTAAATCGCTCTCAGTGTGTTGTGGGGGTGTTCTCTGTTCTCTGCTCCGCTGTGTTCAGCTACGCCCTAAGATTATCTCTGTTTCAGTGGTCAAACTGGGACAGTTTTTAAATTCTTGGCTGATTTCCACTTCAGCTTCAAATCCCAATGTATGCTCACTGAATTAGCATGAGCCTGAACCAGAGGATAAGCTCCCTTGTTTGATGACACTGTTTTCCTGTTAGGTGATTGTTTTTAGGAACATATTGATTTGTGATGATCATCAAATACTTGTCTCCCAGGTACCAGTGAGGACAACATCCAGGTCTCCTGTACTGTCACGTAGAGAGTCCCCTCTGCCTTCACAGCCCAGCAATCAGGGCGGACAGAGGAACGCAGGCAGGTGGGTAAAGAGACCTCAGGCGTGTCTCACTTTTGGATTATGTGGATGTGGTCTAAGAGAGCTGCTCACATGGATGCTGTTAAAAGTTGTAAAAGCCAAAACAGTAACCCCCTCCCCTACATAGGGGTGCCTCCCAGAATAGAGAGTTTCAGAAAATAAAAAGAAATGGTAGAAAAGACAGATTATTAAGACATAATATTATGACTGCTTATAATATTGCAGATTAATATTTATAAGTTGTTTATGTTTGAATATAAAATGCAAAAAAATGTGCTTTGATTTTGCGGTGATGTAAACTCCCACTAATCCAAGTTTGGCTTGAATTAGTACGATCAAAATCACAAAAATATATGTAGCGTATCCTGAAAAGCGCAGGGAGGGTAGGGACTAAATGTTAACATATCACACGATAAACTGACAGAGTTGGGTTTGTTTCCATGTGCTTGTTCTTCCTCGTCACAGTAACGTGGAGCAGCGTCCGCTGTGGGATCGAGTGGAGAAGCTGCAGTCCCGGCCAGGCAGCGGCAGCTCGTCCGGCTCCTCCAACTCCAGCTCCCAGGCCAGTCCTGGGGACCGTTTCAGGCCACGCTGTGAGTCCCCTGGTACTGTACTCGGCTACATATCACTAACCCTACCGACTGCTTATTAGCGGATTAGGATTATTACCATAATTATACAAATCTGGCTCAAATGCCATCCTCTGAGCTGGTGCTCAAATAAGTTTGTTTTTTTTTTTGTTTTTTTGCCAATTAAAGCGCCTTTGCACATCCAGCTCTCTTCGGTCTCCCCTCACTAACGCCATTTCCTTTCATTTCCACAAAGCTTCCTCCAAATCTGAAGGATCGCCTCTCCAGCGGCCTGAAAACGTTTCCAAGAAACAGGATGAAAAGAACGTCGCCAGGCCCACTCGACCAGCTGTAAGTCCACTGTTACTCGAGTGCTGTTAAACTTAAATGAATAGGTGAAAACAGTTTTTCCCACTTTGCTCTATTTTCCACTGCTCCAATTATCCAACCACCTGGTGTGGGAACCTTACGTGAATCCAATGCTTCCTGATTGTTTGGGTGGGGTGCCTTGCTTAGGGTGATGTGGTAAGCCTATTAACTGAGATTACATAATCTCACCTCTGCTATGCCTGCACCACTGCTCATGCATTGCTCATGGCATTACACGATAAAGATTTCAGATAAAAGGCATTTGCTCCTTTTGTGGAGATTGGTTCACTATTTTATTTCTGCCTTTACCGTCCCCTGGCACCTTTCCATACGCCTCCACTTTTTTTTTTTGCGCTTGCTCTCAAGAAAAATGCACAAGACAAAAGGAGGGTTAACCCTGCGCCGCAGCTTCCTGCTCCTAGATTTGAATGAAACCACATTTGAATGCAAACACGCCCCTCCTGTGTTCCCTTGTACTTGTCAGAATGGCTCGCGATCACCTGTTTGTGGATAAACTGTGGCTTGGAAGCACGGAAGTATCCCCCCCTTCTTTTTCTTGCTCTTTTTAGAAGCTTATGCGACTATATTATGACAAAGGGGCGAGGGAAAATGAAGAGGACAAACATGTTAAGGAGGATGAGGTGAAACACTAATTTAGGCCACAGAAAGAGGCTCTTCAGTAATCTGACATTCCCCTATACAACATGCTGCTTACTTCACTGTTTCCTAGAGGTCAGACTAAATGAAGGTTGTTTAAAAGATGGAAAAAGACGGTACAGGTTTGTACCCACAAGTGAAAGAGACGAAGTAGAAACATAAACAGTTCCTTGAACCAAGGAGGGATTCAGATTTCAGACTTTCTACAGTGCGATTTCCTGTTGTGCCTTTTTATTTAAAGTGGACCTAGTCTGCTCATTTCAGACTCAATATTTGTAGTCTTGAAGTCTGCCAGTGTAGCTTTGTACTTTTTAGCTGTTCTCCCTTTTAAAGCCAGCTTTCTTCTGATTGGCTGCTCCTCCCTAAGCAGGATGTTTGAACAGTAGGTGGGTGGAGCTTCTGTGTGCCTTAGATGAAGATAATGGGTGGGGGGGAGGGTATCTGTGCACCCTATGACATCATTCAGCCAAAAGGCACAATGGGTCCACTTTGTGTGCTCAGTCTATCATATTGATGCGTTGTCTGGGCAACCTCTGTTATGGAGGGAGTTTTTAAACTTGGAGTGTTTGTCCTCTTTGGTGCAGTTTCTTTTTGTGCTGAAAAATCTAAGCCAACTAAAAATTCATTAGTATGAACCAAACAGGACCACCCAGAAATGGGACCGCCTTAGTGGTCTTAGCGCCGTTGCTTCAGGCCGAATGCAACTTGCACCAAAGCGGAGAAATGGACCTGAACTCGCAGGTTGACCTGTCAGCACGTCTAAAACCTTCGCTGCTGCTTTCAGGACCTGACAGCGCTCGCCAAGGAGCTGCGCGCAGTCGACGATGTGCGACCTCCTCACAAGGTCACAGACTACTCCTCCTCCAGTGACGAGTCGGGCACGACCGACGAGGAGGACGAGGAAGAGGTGGACCAGGAGGCAGGAGAAGAGTCCACCTCAGGGGCCGAGGACTCCAAAGCCGGGTAATACACCTGATGCCTCTTTTATTAATCAGTGCTGCATGGCTTATCTGCATGACTGCTGGTTTAACTCTGGTCTGGTTATGGGACATCAGATATCCCCATGGCTTCCGCAGGAGAGTGAGTAACGGCGAGACGGAGTCTGCTAAAACCATGCTGGTCGAAGACTCGGAAAGCGAACAGGCAACCACACCCTCCAAGGATGGCACACTGGTCATCAGACAGGTAAGAAGGATGGGCCGGTGGTGCCTGATTTTGGTGGTAACAAATCAAGTTTGATTGGTGGTGCTGATTAGGAATGTAGTTTAGAATTTTCTCTGTCCAGCGTCAGTGTTGTTTTAACTACTCATTCTCCACAATTTCTTCGTTGTTCCTGCATATGATCATGCCATTTCATAGGCTTTCACATTTGAAGATGAATAATCTTAATATGTCAGGTTGCTACACCAAGCAGCAGGCTAGCAGCCAGACACACAGCTCCACCTTCTTTCCCACCTGCTTGCTTGAGCCCAAGTGTGCCTGTTCTTGCTTCCAGAGCACAGCTGACATAAAGCGGTTGGTCACTCTCTCATCTTCCTCCCCTTCCTCGGCTGGCCACGGCCAACCCCAGCCCCCTGGTCGCGGCCCGCTAGAGAAAAACGGCTTTCCGGGCCGCATACACCACCTACCAGACCTTATCCAGCAGAGCCATCATTCCACTTCCTCTTCCACAACCATCCCTTCCTTCTCCTCCTCCTCCTCCTCTTCCACCACCACTACCTCTTCCTCCTTACCCTCATCATCTAGCCATGCCAGTCCTGCAGTATCCCCACAGATCTCTTTGGACGAGCTCACTGCCATAGAGGTATGTCGCCATCACACAACTAAGGGCAAACAGCTGAGGAGTGGGCAGTAGAAAAAATGTGCAGACTTTTTGTATAGCTTAAAAAAATGGTATCAGGTTTATTGTGACGGCTATAAAATGCAAACCTCCATCTCGGTCTGTACACGTCAGCTGTCCATTCCTGGGTTGCCTGCCCTGCATCCTCTCCTCCTCCATGTCCTGCTGGCTTCACACTTCCTCTTCTCTGCTCACTCTTTGCTCGGCTGGTTTGAATCTTCTGAGCTGCTGCAACCTCCTTTCCCCTCCCGCACCTCACTGCATTACACTGTGCTAACACTGGCGCCTCCTTGTGGCGCAACGTGCTCATAACATGCAGGAAACTAAAGCCCGAGCTTCTTGGGATTTGTATGAATATTTCTAAGATAAATGTCCCTTTTATAGAGCAGCACTACCTTGCAAACAACATGCGTCTTGGGTGGTGGAGTATCCTTGTGTGTCTGTGCTTCATTAAGAGCAGCTTTTTTTCTTCTCCTCTCTAACAGTTCACAGCAGCCTGTGTTTGGATCACTTAATGTTTCCTTCAACACATTTTTTTTTTTTCTTCTTGTTGCACATGTTGTTTGTCCTCTGACATATTTTGTGCCTTCACTAACCTCAAAACAATTAACATAACTGCACTTAATCTTTTTCGTTTGCTTTTTTTTCCCGGGGTGGGTGGTGGGGGGACTTTGTTCCCAGTTGTGCTGTAAAAATGTGGTTTTGAAGGCATTTAAGCTGGATGTTGTTTAACGAGACCCCAGAGGTAGAGCTATAACTCATAAGCTCAAACCTGAGGGGCCTCTGCTGCCGTTTAAATAAACAGTCGTTCTTAGGAATTACAAATCACTGTAACAAATCAAGTTTGATTCATGTTTCAGCTCGGTGCATTTTAAGTTATTTTATTGGGAATGTTTTGAGCTCTAGGTTTTCTAAATATCCGATATCTCCACCAGTCGCAGTCGGAGAGCAACTCCATGTCCAAACACAAGTCTTCCTCCTCGTTCACTCCCTTCATCGACCCGCGTCTGCTGCAGATATCTCCATCCAGCGGGAGCTCCCTCAACAACATGGGTAAGTCTGGATATACAGCCCACTGCAAAAATGCATCTTCAACACGAATTCCTCTCTGCTATCTGCAAAGTTAATGTGCGCTGCCTCTGCTTTCCCTTTCCAGCTGGATTTGGGCAAGACGGGCGCCTGTCAGATCAGCTGCGGTCCGACCCATCCCGTAAAGGCTCAGTGGTTAATGTCAACCCGGTCAACACTCGTCCACCGAGCGACACCCCGGAGATTCGCAAGTACAAGAAGAGGTTCAACTCTGAGATCCTGTGTGCGGCACTCTGGGGTGAGTCAACTTCAAAAATATGGAGTTACTGTGATGCCCCACAGATGGATGAAAACCTATCAGCAGTGACGTATGTTTGTGCCTGTTGCTCTTCCAGGAGTAAATCTGCTGGTGGGAACAGAGAGCGGTCTGATGCTGCTGGACCGAAGCGGTCAGGGTAAGGTCTACCCTCTGATCAACCGTCGACGCATCCAGCAGATGGACGTCCTAGAGGGACTCAACGTCCTGGTGACCATATCAGGTAGAGCACACGTGCCAACCAGAAAGTCTCGATTCAGATTCATTTTTAATCAGTAAAGTTTTGGATAGATGGATTTTGTTTTTGTTTCCTCCCTCCTGCAGGCAAAAAGAACAAGCTGCGAGTGTATTACCTGTCATGGCTTCGAAACAAGATTTTGCACAATGACCCTGAGGTGGAGAAGAAGCAGGGGTGGGTCAATGTGGGCGACCTGGAGGGCTGTGTCCACTACAAAGTTGGTACGTTTCCTAAAGCTCAGATGTAAAGGAAAAAGGAAATGGTGACTTGAAGGGAGAGGGGGCATAAAAGGGCTTAAAGCTGAACAGCTTAGAGCTCAGAGGTTGCTCTGAGGCCCAGTATAAGATAAATGAGGCTTATTTTGAATTTTGAATCATGCAAAGCTGCTCTAGCAGAGTCCAAGAATTAAAAAAAAAAAAAAAAAAAATCCACATAGATCACCATAGGAGCCATCACCCATGATTAACTCGCCACCTACTTGTTATTCCAGTGAAGTACGAGAGAATTAAATTCTTGGTGCTGGCTTTGAAGAACTCTGTGGAGGTCTACGCGTGGGCGCCCAAACCTTATCACAAGTTCATGGCCTTTAAGGTAAGCATGTTCTCTAACAGGAGTCATTCTACCTGCAGGTGGCTGACTGCTTTCAGGCTGACTTTCTTCTGACTTTTTTCTTTAGTCTTTTGGTGACCTGGTGCACAAACCTCTGCTGGTTGACTTGACGGTGGAGGAAGGTCAGAGGTTAAAGGTCATCTACGGTTCCTGTTCAGGCTTCCACGCTGTGGATGTGGACTCTGGTGCCGTCTACGACATCTACCTGCCCACACATGTATGTGCGAACTGATGCAGACTGATTAAGTCTTGTGTTTTGCATTTTCTATATTTGAATTTAGTTTTATTTCTACAATGCCAAATCATAACAGTCGCCTCAACTTTATATTATAAGGTAAAGACCTACAATAATGGAGAGAGAACTCCACAATTAAACGACCCCCTATGAGCAAGCCCTTAGTGACCGTGCAAAGGACAAACTCCAGCAGAGCCAGGCTCAGTGAGGGGCGGCTATCTGCTGCGACTGGCGGTGAAGGGACTTTTTAAAATCTCTTACCTTTTTCCTCCATTTCATCCTCAGATCCAAACCAATATTCAGTGCCACGCCATCATCATCTTGCCCAACACTGATGGGATTGAGCTGCTGGTGTGTTACGAGGACGAGGGCGTCTACGTCAACACCTACGGACGCATCACCAAAGATGTGGTGCTGCAGTGGGGAGAAATGCCAACTTCAGTGGGTAAGTGAAAAGCAGATATTTCTCATCATGATGCCAGAGGTCAGAAAAATCTGAATCGCACTCTGGTATGCACAAAAACAACCGCACCGAGACCCTTTGCAGGAGGTGGTCTCAGTGTGGTTCCAAACAAACTGTATTTATGGTGTGAACGTGATACGAGCCCACTCAGAACATGTTACAAGGGCTAAAAAAATATCCCATAGCAACTTATGCTTTGTATTCTCAGTGCAGGTAGCTACTATAGATGCGCAAAGGTCTATACGGGCTAGCAACTAACCAAGAAATGAGTGTAAACTCTGTTTTCTCCCACAGCACCTTCTTCCTGTATTTACTTTTCTTGCTCCCACCCCAGATACGTCTGGCCAGTGAGCGGACAGAACATTCTCATGTGGCTTGCAGTGAAACATTTTGGTTTGCTTGGATTTTTCTGTGTGAAAACAAACCAAACCACAGGGAAAAGCTACAAGTTTACAAACTTATCAGCGGATTTGGACCAGAGTTAAAAAATATCTGGAGGTGTGAAAATGCCCTTAGTGAAGAGGGCTGAAAAGTCCTGTGTTCAGAGACTTCTGATTATTTTACTGGGAGAAGTGATCTCCCAACTCTAAAAGCAATGGTGCAAATGATGCTGGCAACTTCAGTGTGCAGCAGAGTGAAGGTTCAACCTTCAGAATAAAACAATCAGATGTGAAAAGCCCAGCAGCAGCTTCACTTGATGCATTCGATTACACTCCAACAGCAGTCGAGGTTTCACTTGATTTTAGACACTTTAGTTTAATAGCTTCTTTTTTTATCAATATGTAAAAGTATTACATTTATCATTAGAAGTATTCACAAGTAAAATGACACGTTGTTTGAATTTTTACAGCTTTTTTAAACAGCTACTTACCCTCCTTTCCCCCTTCCTGTGCTTGTGCAGCCTACATTAGGTCAAACCAGATCATGGGCTGGGGTGAGAAGGCTATAGAGATCCGCTCAGTGGAGACGGGCCACCTTGACGGAGTCTTCATGCACAAGAGAGCCCAGAGACTCAAGTTCCTTTGTGAGAGGAATGACAAGGTGAAAACATCCTTCCTTTCTTCATCCCTCCCGTTTCTCTCTATACAGTGGAGATAAATGTGAGCACACCCCTAATAATATGTCAGGTTTTTGTTGTTGAAAACACAATACTGCAATAAATCATTTCAAAACTTTTCCACCTTTAATGTCACCAATAACCTGTAAAATCCAACTGAAAAACAAATCAGTTTTGCTGGTTACATAAGTGCACATCCTTTAACTGATACTGCTGAAGAACCTTTAATCACAGCATTCAGTCTTGGTAATATTTGCCCTCTCTCCCATGCAAAAGTGCTCGACACTCAAGGCGCTTAATATTGTGAGGTAATAGCCCTGCAATAATGCAGAGAAACCCCAACAATCAGGTGATCTCCTATGAGCAAACACTTGGTGACAGTGGGAGGGAAAAACACTCTTAACAGTTGCAGTCTCAGGGAGGGGGGCCATCTGCCATGACCAGTTGGAGATGAGGGGAGGGAAACGGTGAGGGAATATCTTGTTCATCGCCCTCTTCAGGTCACCTCATAGATTTCTTTAACATTTTATTTTAACATCTACTCTACTATTACTATTCTACGGTTGGTAGCCTGGCACGACCACCAAACACCATTTCACTCAGTGTATTCTTTCAATTTCAGGTCTTCTTTGCCTCTGTGCGTCCCGGAGGTGCCAGCCAAGTATATTTCATGACCCTGGGACGCACATCCCTCATGAGCTGGTAGAGACGTGCCGTCAGCCGATATGACAACCGTTACCTAAGCAGCGACCAACAGATGACTATTGCGACTACGACCGACGAAGACGTTTTAAAGCCCAAGCTGGAGAAGCATTTTCTGAGGCGGCGGCTTCCATTTCTCATGTCCTCGGGCAGCCAAACAACGGATTAGACTGTAATCATGAACAGAAGCTAGGGGTGGATATGTATTTAGAGGCGCCTGCAGGTTTTTCTTCCCCCCCGCCAACCCCGGCCTTGTTGCCTGACCTTCGAGCCGATCCCCATTCTCCTCCTCTCCCTCTGAGGAAGCGGGATCTGTTGCCTGTTGACGGTATATCTTTATGTCATAGTAAAACTTTGCATCTTGTAAGTGTATGACAAAATGTGTTTGTCCAGGGGGAGGGGGCAGAACGCTAAACACAGCCGTCACCGTATCAGAGAAGACTGTGTGTTTGTGTGTGTGTGTCGCCACAGCTTGAATGTGTAGCTGTGTTTAATCCCGGTCCTGTCAGGTCAGGTGTGTGACTACAACACTACGACTACACTTAGTTCCACAGATTGAACGGTGCTTGACATGTAAATCTTCTTCGTCTTCACTTTGTTTTCTCTTCCTTAACCTCCTGAAAGTGAAGATTTTTTTTTAAGGGACCTCCTCGACGCATCCATTAAATACAGGGTACTGGATATGTTGGAGTTGGTGCATACTAACGTCGGACTCGCGCAGGTTTTTCAAGAACAGCTTTATCACGCCTCCTCTTGTGCTGTAGCTCATGTTGGACAAAAGTAGCCCTTTTTATGACGGCATGTTGCTTTGGTGTTATTAACTAAGGTAGTCCCAGTTTTTGTTTTTTAAACACACTGTATATTTTATATGTGACTTGCTGCGCATAAATAAGGAATGCAGAAATACACACAAATGAGTTTTAAAGGAAGAATCCACTATTTATCATCAAGAGCCTGACCTTTTTTTTTTGTTTTGTTTTTTTCTTCAGGGGCTTTTATTTTGTAATGAAATCCTGGCTTTTCCTTTTAATCTGTGTCTCCTTTGCAGAACCTGTCGTTCTACTGGAAATATAGAAACACACACCGACAAAATAGACCCAGAAATGTGAGGTTTTAATACAAATAGTTGTTTTGTGTTTTTAAGGTGGATTTTTCCTTTAAGATCAGTTGTAAGTAGGGCTAGCATAAACTGTGAATTAGCAGGTTGCCATTAAGGTAGCATGGAGGCCAGTGGGCAGAATGAGGGCAGCATGTATAGATCTCACTTAGAGGAAAGGAGGGAGGGTCAGCTGATTGTCCTCCACCTGCACTGTTGTGACATTTTCACATCTACAATCATCTGCGTTCTGAAGGAGACTTCAACTTAATGTTGCCTTAGAGGAGTTTCCAGCAATTTAAACAAAAAAAAAACTTAAAAAAAAAACTAAAATCCACTACTTCAAAAGTGAAGACGTTTAGATTTTAGGGTAGGAACACTTTAGTCTGAAGCAGCCGTGTGACTCAATGTTGGACCTCATTTATTTTTATGTTCCTTCTGTTTTTTTCTTGACGCCTTCAGGCATGCCACATCCAATCTGGATTGAAGAGACGCGCTACTTTAACCGAGCTCCCATAAAATAATTTTTATTTCGTGCTCTTTCTTCCCATCTCACCGTCGGAAACCCGAACGACAAGGCGAGACTCGTTTGTCACTTCACATGAGACAGTCTCATCCCGCCGCTGAGTGTAGAGCCCATCCTGCAGCTGTGCTTCTGTGTGAATGACAGAGCTTCATAATAGGACTCTTTAAAGGGCGGTGCCTTCGCTGTCTTTAGGGGGAGACCCGCTGTGAGGTGCAGAAGTCGCTTTCAGTCTTGTCGTTTGTGTAGAAAGAAAGAAGGCAAAAACATAAATGAATGAATCACATGTTCTGATAGTGTGAAAAACAGCTCCAGACAGCCAAAACCATGTGGCATACTTTTGTGTTTTTAAACTCTGGCTTAGTTTTTATTAGTGTTGTTTCCAATCATGTGTAACCCTTCAGATAAATATGCGACTGCAGTGGTTTTATTTTAAATGCACACCTTTTATGTTCAAAATGTTTACAGAAGCAGTTGTTTTGTTAAACCGATGTGCATCGATATGAATATTTATGGTTTCTCCCGCTCCACTGCTCCTCTTTTGTATTTTGTATTATCCCTTTTTTTTGTACTTTCATTTAGATGTTTGTGTACAGGATTAATCAACTTTTGCTCACTTTATGAATAACCCAAGCCCAGAGTGTCAATTTCACTGATTTCCTTTACATCCTCCTTAGTGCACTGTGTGCGTGAGTGTGTGCGCTCCTGGCTGTGTGGCAGCACGGATCTAATGTTTTCTACCTGCCAGGTGACACGTCCCCCCCCGGATGTCTCTCTACATGCCTCTAATTTATGTCCTCTCTGTGTGTACTATGGGAATTACTGTATTTTCTTGAAGGTTTTTTTTTTTCTTTCATTGAATAAAATCAAAAGGAATTTACAGTGCTGCGTCATTCTTTGTAACATAATCTGTAAATATTATTTACTGCTGCATCAACAAATTGAAAATAAAGTAAAAAGGAGACAAGTTTAAGAAATGCTGCTGCTCTTTTTGGGCCTGCGCTTGTTTAAGGTGGGACTAAATGGGGGGGGGAATTAGAAATGACACTACATTTCAAGCTACAGAGGCGGCTTGCCTGGCTTATCTGCATCAGTTGATTTTTAAAGTGGTGCACGTGTGACTGTCAGAAGCCACATAACTGAATGATATATGAAGCTTCATATGCAATAACTTTTTTTTTTTTTTTTGTGGGACGTCATCAGACTCTCATGTTGTTGTGGATGAATTTTGACGGCCTCTCACTGAGGTTTTAAGGTCCTGCTACAGCTGTTCAGTCAGGTTGAGGTCTGGACTTTGGACCACTGCAATAGCTTGATTCTCTTGTTTTTCTGCCGTTCTGTTGTAGCATTACTGCTGTGCTTGGGGATCATTGTCCTGTTGCATGGCTACATTTTGGACATGCTCTTAGCTGTCAGATAAATGCCCACAGTTTGGTACACAGAGAAGTTCATAGTCAACTCGGTGACTGCAAGGTGCCCCGGTCGTGTGGCTGTAAAACAAGCCCAAATGATCACCCCTCCACCACCGTGCCTGAGGAACTTATGCTGTTTTGTTTTGTTTTAATAGCCAAATATCTCCACTTTGGTTTCTCCTCACAACCCTTCCAAAAACCCTCTCTTTTTAAATGATGTATGCTTAGAACAGTCAAGCAAATATACACTAAAACAAATTATGCTAAAGTTGATTTTCAGCTTTTTCCTTACACATAGAGGTTTCTTCAGCTTCTGTGAATCATCTGATGATATGTATTGTGGATAGTGAGATATTCAAAATCATTACAATTTTACATTGACAAACATTCTGAAACGGTTCCAGAATTTGAAAAATGTTTTGTATAATGAACATCTGCCCATTTTTACTTGTGAGAAACTGCCTCTCTAAGAAGCTCTTTTTACACCTCATGGTGCTTCTCTTCAGTACCACTTACTATTCCAGCTTTTTGTTGCCTCATTCTAACTTTTTACAGATGTTGTGCTGCCACCAAATGCAAAATATTTCTCATTTCAAACATTTGATGTTTTCTATGTTCCATTGTGAATAAAATACGGACTCGTGGGGTTTCCAAATAGGTGCATTTTCTTTTTATCCACATTTCACACAGCCTGATAGCTTTTTGGAACTGGGGTTCCAGATTTACTCGAGTACTTTACTAAAGTACTCGCACCTTATTATTTTCTACTTAAAACGCTGCATTTTGCACTTCGCAGAATTTAAAAAAAAAAAAGTACATGTTATCAAGCAGATTTTAAACGCATATTAATGTTTAAAGGGAGGAAAATAGGACTTGCTAATAATACACGTTCACCGCAAGATGGCGCCGGTGCACACCTCACCACCCATCGATGATCGCGCCGCACACAGGTACCACAAGCGCAATAATTTTAGTAAAGCGAGCCTCAACACTTTTGGTACAGTTTCCTGTTTAGCCTAAAATTATCATAATTATTGTTTTTATTAATTGTATGATTTTATTTTACGTTAAGAGAGGTTAAAATCTTCAAACGCGGCTGGTTTTCAGTTTGAAATGTATGCTATGTTGAGGGTCTTGAGGTAAGTTAGTTGCTAACAAACCGTAGGGTTTGTTGTTATATCTTATACCAGACAAACATAAGACAGAAGAAAAGTACACAAGTGTTGGTATAAGAAATTCTGCTTGTCTTTCTTCCCCTTGAACAGGCGGTTGGTTGGGTTGCTTTTATTTTGAAAGAGCGGCAGAGCGGAAGGCGCGTCGTTGTTCTCTTCAGCCTGACGCAGTTTGGCTGGGTCACGCTGCAGTCCGGCCGGATGTTTTGCGTCGCCAGTATGTGATGAAGATGGGCGCGTTTTAACGCCAAGCTTGTCGTGCGGCTCCAGCGGCGGCTCTGACCAGGTGAGAACCCGCCAACAGCGTCCTCAGGGCGGACTCGTTAGCCGGAGCAGCCGCAGGTTGGTGTGGGTGAGAGCTGCAGGGAGGTCGTGACGGTGTTGGTTTGCGGTGACCGTGCACGCCCCATGCGCGCTCCCAAACATCCATAATATAGTTTGTTGACTGTATCCTCTTCAACAGGCAGACAACGGGATGGGTGCTGCTGTGGGGTTTCGCGCCTTTTAGGCTGAAAATGGAGCTGATGCGTGTTTTTGAAATGAGCATTAAGGCAGTTTTGGGGTGAAGAAGGCCTGAGTGAAGCACAAGTCTGCTCTCTGGGGAATTCAGGAGGGAGAAGAGGCGCTCTTGTCTCTCCCTCCCACCTGTCTCCGCAAACTGACAGCTGTGCTGAACACTGGTTATAGTGGTTCAGCGAAGGGGTCGGACCAGTAGCAGTCCAGGCTTTGAGCCTTTGGATGGGGGTGGGGGGCGTGGTATAGGCACGAGCCCAACAGCTGTCTGTCCACACCCCGTGGGGCTTTTATTTAGTGAGCCCACTTTGCTTTCTTCTGACCAGCACCCCTGTTTCCAAACTCAAAGTGTGTCCCTGTCACGTTTAAAGGCTATTCTGTATCAAATAACATCCTCTTGCATGCGTGCTACACATGTCACAGTTTAAGAGGAAAGGTAATTAGCTGCTTTTTGGAAAATACTGCAGCTTCAGCAGTGATGTTTGGCCCTCTGACTCCACATAGACTTCCTCTGTTCACTTTTCTGTGGTATTCATTTGAATCACACACACACACAGAGGTGATGACTTTTGCCATGATATCCTGAACTTACTCTGTACTGCTGGTGGTGCTGGCAGTGCTGAGTGGATGTGCAGAGGTCAGAAAGAGGTTACAAGGAGCAAAAGGTCTCCTTCTGTTGCCTGAACCTCGGTTGGATAGGAAAAGTGGACCACAGTGATGCACTGCACCTTCTTTCTCCCCATTTGTCATTTTTCCAAACGGAATAGAAGATTAATCGCTAACTTTTTATTGTTTTTAAGTGACAGTGAATTGAACATCGCTGGATTTCTGCTTGTTTTGAGAACTTTGTTTATTGCACCTCAGTCAAATGTGTGATGTGTCTCATCAAATTTGACATGCAAAGCCAGAGGCATTTTACTTTTTCATGACTAAAGTGGTTATTAAAATAGTCCCTGACTCGTCGCCTGATAGTTTGCAAGTCTTATCAATAAGGAAGTAAGACTAGAGCAGGTTGGACCAAACCCGGCAAGAATTAATTTCAGGCACAGGAAGAAGCCTCCCGCTGCAGCTCAGCTCTGTTGTGCTGGGTTCTCAGCGTTCGTCCTGCTGCTGCTGCAGTTGTTGGGAGCAGTGCACACCTGTTTGTAAGGACAGATGGCCCCCACAGAGAGCTCCTCCTGTCTCTGTTAGAGCATTTGGGAGCTGTGCAGTCGGTCAGCTGTTGTATGCATCTCTCCTCAGCACCCTCGTCTGACTCTGAGAGCTGACTAGGAGCATATTCTTATTTAATCAGGCATTTGTTTTCTTGTTGAGCCCACTAAAGCTGGGGGAACACTTATTTTAGTTGGCAAATTGGCTGAGCACACACACCGACACCACACCGCTTTCTGTTGCCTCTAAATACATGCTGCTACTTGTTGCTGCCAAGATAAATGCAGCTGGATATTTCAGCCTTATCTCTCTAAATTAATTTTTCCGTTGGCAGATGCGTTGTCCTCTGGATCGTACTCAGTTTCCACGGGTGTGGCTGCTGCAGCTTGGCTGCTCATTAGCCAGAGTGCTGTGTTGGCCCCTACGAAGAATCCAAAGTGAACACTGCAAATAATTCAATTAAACCTGCAATGATTACGTATTAATTTTATACCAGCGTACCAATTATAGTCAATTATACAACTACTTTGATTGTAAAGTGCAGTTGATTTTGTTATTTTTGATGCAAAAGTGTGAAATATTTGCTGTTTTGGAGCACAGATCTTGAATAAAACCAGGCAGGCTTTATGTAAGTTCCCATTAAGCTAGCAAAACAATTCTTAACCACTGCGACCTATAAAGGTGTCCTGTCAGGAGGCAACATGTGAGTAGCACATCCTTTAAGTCCTGGAAGTTGTTTTTGCAGCACACCCAAGTGACGGATTTCTCATGAATGCTAGAATTCCTGCTTTCCCATAAACGATCCTGGTTCACTGTTCTGACTCTTCCTATCTTATTCAAAAACCAGTGCTGCAGTAGCTTTTCAGATGGCAGGGATCACCCACGTCCCTCAGGTTTCCTGGGTCAGTCTTTCCTTGCATATTGGGAACACCCCACTACACCTGCTGCTAAACTGAATTTGGATAATGAATGTTCACCTGCTCCCTAATTTATCCCCCCAAGTGCTGTTTTAACATTTTTTTTTTTTTTTTTTTTTTAAACATTGGCCCTCTTCTTAATCACTAATATGAGTCGAGTCATTAGTGTCACATAAATTTTGTGCTGCAGAATATCAGTATTTTTTTTCTTTCGGTCACATAAATCACAACCGTATTTTCATTTCATATTTAACATTTGTCTCGTGGAGTAATTTATTTAATCATTTATGCTCGGTCTTGGCCGTTGTAAGTCGTTTTAAGAAAAATACTTAAAAGTTTCTATGAAACCCAAACCACTGGCTGTCTCTATTAGGTTGACATGACTAGTGGACATGCCCCGGCCTTGTCACCTCCCACAGTATTACATATCGACAGTGTTATTTCTTTATTTATTTTGCTGTCAGTACTCTGTGTTGGTGACCAGAGGGGACAAAAAAAAAAAAAAGATCAATAGTGACACTGAGACGTTTGATTTGTTTTTTTCCCCTGGCTTGCTTTGGTGCCATGCAGCACTCATGTTACAGCAGTACCTGATTATGTGCAGTTAGACAATGTCAGAGTCCCTGAGGAGCAACAAAAACATGCAGTTGCTATAGAGTCTGCAGAAAATGGAGACAAAAGCTTCGGATTTGGAGGTGAAGGAGCAACTGTGTGTGTCCACCTTACTTTTATTTCATCATTTTAATACACAGGGATCAGCTGTGGGATTTGAGTTGCGCTACTTGGCTCGGATGAAGAGTCATTTGTTTCAATTTTTAAAAAAAAGTGTCCTAGATAAACAGCTCACATATTAAGCTGCACCATGTTCATCTTTGGCATATTTGGCATATTAATTTACACTGTTGTTATAAGCATCTGCTACTTTCACCTCTGTCCAGTCTGTGTGTCACTTTGGTCAGCTGGGTATCCATATTCAAGTAGTCTGCATGGTACTAGACTACAGTGTATTGTTCTCTGCTCTTCATTCTGCCTGTTTGATAGAGGTGGGACTCATCAGACACTGATACAATATTATTGGGATTTTTTGCGATATTGATAAGCTTTATTGCGATTTATCACTTTTTCTCAACTGCAAATTTTGTCCTCAAAGTTAAACTTTGTCAATATTTCCTTTTTTAAAAATTTAAAACAATTAAAGGTAGCCATTGATTTGGTTTAAAAAAAAAAAAAAAAATTAATTCGTTAATTTAAGATTTGTAGATACATGGAGGTTTCTGTCTTATTTACTACTACTAGTGTGTATTAAGTAGCAGCTTTTTCAAGTTAAGTGTATCCAGCGTTGGATGGTTTTTCGGTTGAGATGAGTTTGTTTGGCTAACGTTATTTCGGGATGGGCGTGTACGAGATAAGCTTTTTTTGTTGTTCAGTATTTAAATGTAGGGTCTTTACCTTACAATATAAAGTGGCTTGAAGCAACTGTTGATTGAATTGTTGAATTTGATGCTATATAACTGAAATACATTTATACCAGTGTACAAGAAAACGTAGGCAAGTTCTTGTGTCATTTTGGGTATTGAAGTATGTTGCTTTTCTTTAACAAATGGGATCCTCTACACGTGCTACATAATCATATAAAAGACAAAAAGGCAAAGATTTGTGCTTCTGAGTCATCGGCCTTAAGTGTGCCACAACAATGCTGAGCAGGTCCCCTCCTCATACTCACTGGGACATAAAACTTTTTGATGTCTCTCGCCCCCCACACACTTGTCTTTTTTTCTCTTTCAGCGCAGCCACACTCTTCTCTTTCCTCTTGCACTCTCTTAAAGGCCACAGCAGTCTTTCAGCCAGCCTTCAGCTTTTCTTTCAGTTGAAACCCCTCCTGTCACCACCACCGCCACCCTCCCCACAGCTCGAGACAAAGAGAGGAGAGTGACTGTGGCGCTCTGTAGCCAGGTGTTCTCCATTGCTGCCCGGGGCCGTAATAGCACCAGGCCTCACACTGCAGCTGCCCTCCCCAGCCTCCCATTGTGTAGCTCCATTGTTCAGCCTCCCACCCCTCGTTGATTCATCGGCCACACAGGGGAAGCCCTTTCAGGCCGTGGAGTGTGTGAGTTAGCGTGCGTGTGTGTGTGTGCCGGTGCACGTCGAGTACGCGTGCCTTGGGGAAACTGGGTGTTGCAGACATCTGCCCACAGCCACTCCCCTCCTCCCCCGCCTCTTGCCTCTGCACCTCATTGTAGGGCTGCTGCTCCTCCGATTGGTTAGAAGCAGCCACTCTAAACGAGGGAATGGCTGACATTGTTGGGTCCATCTGTTCTGCCACTCATTGTCCAACTTGCCTGCTTCTGCAGAGGGGGGAAAAAGACACACACACAGCTCTGGAAGACAGTCGGACAGTGAGGACAGAGGCGTGAGGCTGGAGCTGGATGCTCTAGAAGAAAGAAGAAATCGATCTTGGATGTTGTTGCTGTTCGAACTTTGGGATTGGTTCTTTCTCAGTTTCACCTGCAGCGTTTTTTAATCGGCTTTTCAAGGATTTAAAGATGTTGAAATGAGCTAATCACATTTCCTCTCTTCATTGTTTGTTGCACTTTATTGGTCTGGTGAGTGTGATGGAGTTCCCTCCTCTATTATAACCTGACTTTTATACTGAAATTTATCTTCTGCTTGCTATAAAATAGAAATATTGACTTTTGCATGACAGGTTGCTCCTCTCGAGCCTCACTAGGCTTCCGCTGCGCTGCAGGATCATCAAAAAAACTGATGCTGGCATACAGGGAGTAACCTAGACTCCTTTAAGTTTTCAGAAAGGTTCGAGTCATTTATAATTCACAAGGGCAAATTCAGATTAAAGAGGAAAAGATGGAGCCCACTTTCTTTGTTGCTTGTGAAATGTCGCTGAAAATGGATGCAACTTGCAGAACCCATTAGTGACTTTTAACCACAAGAGTATTTTTAAAAAGATTCTTGGTGTGCAGGATAAGAATTTATAGTGCTGTAGCACCTGCCTAAACTTTGCTCACGTCTGCCGTCACTGCAGTTGTTCAGATTTGTGTGATATGTGTTGATATGAAACTTGATGCAGGAGGGATGGGCTTCCTGTGATGCTGGTTAAAAATATATATTAGTGTCACATTAGTGGATAAAACAAAAGTTTTCAGAAAGTTTTCTATAAGGTGCTGCCCTTAGAGAGAGAAAGAGAGAGAGTGTGTGTGTGTGTGTGTGTGTGTGTGTGTGTGTGTGTGTGTGTCTGTTTTGTGCAATGGGTGGGGGATACCCATTGCAGATACCGCGCTCAGCAGACATCTGTTGCCTTGTTGCTGGTGGGTAAAGTCTAGTGCGCCACCTAGATGCACTAATGCATGCACACACTTTTTACAGTAACTTTTGCACTGTGCTGCAGACACAGGGGTCTACCCCCCCACCCCCCGTAGTCCTGTGCCCCCTCCCAGACCGCCTTTCAAAATGGAACACCCCCCCCCAATCCGCTGCACGCACTTGCACAAAGCGCTGCAAGGACTGTGTTACATATTCATTACTGGTTCCATCAAAGCCAGCAGTGGTGTGTGTGTGTGTGTGTGTGTGTGTGTGTGTGTGTGTGTGTGTGTGTGTGTGTGTAAGCTGATGTTTGAAAGATGCACCCGCTCACCCTGGAGGTTTGGAGATGCCACGATGTCTTTGGGCCGTTAAAGCTGGACCCGATTTCACATGCATTCGTCTGCAGAGCTCTGCCACACAAGAAGACTTTTAAAACCCTTAGCTATGAAAAGACTTACAGGCTTTCATCGTGACTGTTCAGGTTTTTGATGTTAAGCAGCTCAAACTACGGGATTATGATTAGATTTATCCAGATTGTGAAAAAGATCAAATGAGGGTAAAGAGGTTGTGAAAGCAAAGAAACTTAACAGAACTAAAAGAGCCAGAGTCTGCCACATTTTTACAGTCACCCCCAGTGTTTTATGTAAATATGTGCTTACTTTAAGTTATCTCAGCAGTTTATATCTTTGGGCCTTGGACTGATTTTTCATACAAAATGTTTTAAATATGTAATCTTGGACTGTGACAAAGCAGTTTATTTCAGACCTTATTCGCCATGGTTTTCTCTCAACCTGTAGGCAAATTGCTCAATTGATTAATCATAGATATAATCACAGTAACTACTAATAAAGATTATTAGCAGATCCAAACCAACATGTCAGTCAATTGATATTAACAGGCAGTTTTGACTGGCCTCAGATGTATCAGCATTCAATTACATGTTCTACTTAATTTTATTTATATGGTGTCAAACCTCAACAACAGTTGCCTTAAGGCGCTACAGTTATAAAGAGAAAACACCAGCAGTCAAATGACTGCCTATGAGCAAGCACTCGGCGACAGTGGGAAGGAAGAACTCCCTTTTAACAGGAAGAAACCTCCATCAAAACCAGGCTCAAGTAGGAAGACAAGAAAGTGTTATCCACTATGCACTGATATATATATTTTTTTCCTGAAATATAATTTTGAAATAGTTGAGAAATTCTGTCATCACATAGTTTGTCCAACAGAGCGGCGCTGTCTCTACCTCAGATCTGTCTGCAGCGCATGTAGCAGAATATCATGACCACTGAGTAAATCTCCTGAGTTACTGGCTTTTCTGCAAAATTAATATCCAATAATGCCATAATTTTTCCTTTTTACGTGTAATTACTGCATCTATGTATATTAAAAAATATCAGCAGATAGATCTGTATTGACCTGATATCGGTCAGCAAACCCATCACAAGCTAGTGTACTGGTAGTGTGCCGGTCCCAAGCCCGGATAGGTGCAAGGGCATCCGCTGTAAAATCAAACACGTGGATCCACCCATTCGGTGTGATGACAGCTTGGTAAATAAGGGAGCAGCTGAAACTACCGGGTGGAGCTTTATTTATTAGCTGTCGCACTATATGCAGTGTGGGAGCCCATCAGCTGACCTGCTGGCTTATCCTCTGGGGAGCCAGTGATTCAGGGCTACTGGTGTAGGTGGTGGATATCTGTGTTCTGATCACTGGTCGTTGTTTCCAAATGGCCACAAGAACTACCAGATGTGATTGTTTAGTAGAACTTGGATTACAGTCGAGCAGTAACCAGAAAGCTTTCAGTACGGAGAACATTGTCTGATACCTGAAAACTGTATGAAATAGGATGGTATTTATCTGTTGTGTCATATCAATTTTACACTGAGGCAAACACTACTTTGCACAATAATATGACGAAGACCAGGAGACCTTTTAAAGCTGTTCAGTTGTTTATTAGAACCAAGAATTATTTGTTTGTCTGATCCAGAAGGGTGAAAGAAATTAAACTGCAACAACAAAACGAACAAATGTAAAATATCAGCTATCCACTAAACTGTTATTATCTGTATGGGCTGAGGATTTCCTAACCTCTACAGATATCTGTAGATAGACTATTAAATATATTGATTGCTCTTGATTACCCTCTTTAAGGCTATGAATTATTTGTCAGCTTTTGATTCATATGGAGATATAATAGTGGTAAATAATGAAAAAAAGAGACTTCAACAGTAAAAACTTAGGTGGACTGCTAAAGCCCAAGCCCGATAAATCTATTCCAAATGCCTTTATCGACTCCAAACTGTCCGCTGTGAGATCTTTTTAGAGTACTCATATTTTTCTTGTAGCGACACAGTCAAATGTTGAATATTTTCTAATATTGTTGTTATTCTGCTGCTGTCATTCACAGTTTCGCTTTAGCTGGATCTGTTAGTGTTGGCGTGGCTGACCAGACTGTCTGAAGTTATGCAGTGCTGATGTGATGCTCGCGCTTTAGATTAGCTGATTGTTAAGCCTGAGAGAAGATCATCAGTCTAGCTGATGAGCTGCAAACTCAGTCCCACTCTCTCCACAGCATTATGAGTCACCTTGGGTCGTTAGTGTGTTTGTGTGTGCATCACAGGGCACCATCAACACCCACAGCAGCTAATGCCAAGGTCCCAGTCCTAATCAGTGCTGCGGGTCTATTGTTGTCTTGGTGGGTTACCAGTGAGGCACACTTAAGCCCCTCTGCCCCCTCCTGCTGCAGACCTTTTTGTAACATGTGTGAATTAAGGCGGGTCGCCGGCTGAACGCTGCAGCCTCTGTCTTGGCATTTGGATGGGAGAATGCTTTCAACAGCTGTAGCTTAGCAACAGTAGCTCAGCCACGTTGCTAGGCAGCCCTTTTTCATAAAATGCACACTCACTCCACCCCTTGTCTAACCGATCCTCCCCGTTCTACCAACAGCTTTAAGTCACTTCCCCATTTTCATCATTTGCTCTGCCCCGCTTGTCGTCAGGATTGTGTTCTGGCTTGGAAAAATTTTCAATTTTGTAGGTGCGAAGATTTTAAACTTCAAAGTAGAGTCCAGTCAGAATACATCAAGCTGCATATTTAGGGTCAAATCTAATAAAATAAATAAATAAAAAGCCAACTTTGTCCCAAATAAGACTTTAAAAAGTTCATTTTTCACTTCTAAAAGCATTTTTGCCATTGTGGAATTTCCCCACAGATTTCACCTCAGGATTAGTCGAAACTTTTCCTTTATTACAAACCTCTAAACCTTTATTAAACCTTTATTACAGATCAGACTAGTCTAACCTCAGACCTGATGCTCGAATACAACGCCCCGATTGACTTCATAGCCTTCAATGTTTTAACGAGTGACCCCAGTGGGAAGAAGCATATGGGCCTTAATTACCAGGTAGAATGAGGAGGGAGAATAGTCCAACCGCCCTAGTTCACCCTCTGCCCCCCCAATAGATTAATGTGCTGTGGCGTGGTGCTATTAAAAAACACACACACACTGGGCCAGACATGAAAAAACGCGGGAGTCCATTAATTAGGGATAGAGGCCCCATCAGCTCTTTGTGTCTGCCAGCCTGTGCCTGACCGCGCAGCCAGTCAGATTGTTTTTTTTCTTTTTTTGTTTTTGGGCAGAACAGATGGATCCAACACTGTTAGCCGCAAATTCTAGGTGTAAAATCAGATTTCCATAAAATGACAGTCAGTGTGGACTTTAGATTATCATTATCACACAGCCTGGATGCAAATTCTCTTTTTTGCAAATGATTTCTCCCTGGAATTTCAGAGGAACTGCTGTAGTAGCAAATGCTACACTTTTCAGCCAGGGTTTTCACCCATGTATACGTTTAAGTAGGGATTTACCCAATTTCCCTGTTGGCCCTGTGCCATCGCGTCGAGTTATTAGACGTTAGTATTATTATTATTATTTTATTTACTTTGTCTTCATTTTTTTAATTCCCTTAGTTTCAGTCAGCTTCCAAAGTGGGTTTGCTTATGTTAGTTTATCTTAGCTACATGGAGTCGTCTGACAATCATGCAGACTATAAAATAAAAAATATGAACCAACGCCAGTCAAATGTAGTCAAATCCTGGAGCCAGGATTTGACTACATTGGGCACGGTTTGACAGCTAAATCCATCTTTTATCTACAGTTTACTCACTCGCTCCACCTTTCTTCCTTTAGGCACCAATGAGTCAAGTTTTGTGAGTGGGCAGCAGTCAGCCCAGTGTGCTGGATGTCTGTGACAGACCCATGGGTCAGAAGGACCATGTGGAGGCAGGTTCAGGCCATATCCTCGACCTGGGGCTGGATTTGGAGTATCTACACGTAGCGGGGGGTGACCGGCAGGCTGGCGGCGCTGACGGGCCCCCTGCTATGGAGGAGCAGGGGGAGAGCACCGCTGGCTCCCCTCCACTGACCGTCCTAGAGGAAAACAGTGGGTTCGACGCAGAGGGCGAGTCAGCGTTGACCTCCAGCTCCACCCTCGCTCCAGGTACCGACTCGGACGGAGGAGACGGAGGGTCGACTCACAGTAAGAACACCCACCAGCCCCTCTGCCGGACCCAGTGTGTGGACTTAGGCACCGAAGGCCCTCCCGAGCCCCCATCTGAACTTCTAGCAGAGCTTGAATGTGACGCCCATGCCCACTCCACACTCGGCTCCCCATCCGAGCACCTGCCTGAACCTCCACCCAGTCTGTCTGCTTCAGAGCCTGGCTATGAGGCTGGTGGGAAAGAGTACCAGGCTAAGCTCGAGTTTGCCCTCAAACTCGGCTACTCCGAGGAGACGGTGCGACTGGTGCTGTCTAAGCTCGGCCCTGACACCCTAATCAATGACATACTGGGAGAGCTGGTCAAGCTGGGCACCAAGTCAGACAGTGAGCAGCCGGCTGGATTATTAGCCTCTACCTCATCCTCTTCATCTTCCTCATCCTCCTGTGGATGTTCTGATTTGCTGGAAGGCCAGAGGCCAGACTCACCCTGTCATTCAGACTCTTTGTGTGACCAGGACAACCTGCGGCCAGTCGTGATAGATGGCAGCAATGTAGCCATGAGGTGAGCTCTATTATTATATATGTGTCTATGTTTGTCAGTGGAAACTGCTGTAAAGAAACACATTAAAATCATAAATGTTTATTTACGCTGTCTTTTACCTTTTCACCGTTTTCACAGCCATGGCAACAAGGAAGTGTTTTCCTGTCAGGGCATCCAGCTGGCTGTAGATTGGTTCCTCGAGCGCGGCCATCAAGACATCACAGTTTTTGTGCCTGCGTGGCGGAAAGAGCAGTCCCGACCCGATGCCCCTATAACAGGTCAGTAGAAGACGCGGTTTAACTAACATCCATTTTCTTAACTGCTTATCCACCTTAAGGTCGTGGGGTGACAGGCCCCGAACACATCAGCAGGAACTCACAGGGCTAAAGATCCAAAATAGGTAATAATGGTTTTCTAGCACTGCATTTCCCCCCAGCCTTACTATAATCCTTTCCTTCACAGATCAGGACATCTTACGTCGCCTAGAGAAGGAAAAAATCCTGGTGTTCACGCCTTCACGGCGTGTCCAAGGTCGACGCGTGGTCTGCTATGACGACCGCTTCATTGTCAAGCTGGCCTATGAGTCAGACGGCATTATCGTCTCCAACGACAACTACAGAGACCTGGCTAACGAGAAGCCCGAGTGGAAGAAGTTCATAGATGAGCGGCTTCTCATGTATTCCTTTGTCAATGATAAGTGAGTAGGGGAGGATGTTATGAGGACATTCATAACTCTTATCTTTGAATCAGAGTGATGTTTAAATAAATAAAGTTTATTTGCAAAGCTGTAAAGAAGGCATTTTTCACTTTGCTATATGTGGGGAATCAATTATATTCTGTGTGCCTCCTTTAAAGCTTCCACACTTGAAGCTGGTGAAGCAGTTTTAAAGAATGTGGATGGACACCATCGTATTTCCTCTAATAGCGAATTAATGCTCTCATCCTTTCTAATCTCGCAGATTCATGCCGCCAGATGACCCTCTTGGTCGTCACGGCCCGAGCTTAGACAACTTCCTGAGAAAAAGGCCCGTCATGCCTGAGCAGAAGAAGCAGCCTTGTCCATACGGTGAGAAGAAAGTCACGAAATACACGTCGAAATAACGCACATGAAACATTTTGTGCTTTTTAAGAACAACGTAATAATTTATATTGGATTAGAATCTCTCTCACATGTGTGGTGACATTGGACCTCATTTGCAAATGCGTTAGTGGAGACTTTCTTATCCTGCAGAAAGTTATCGTCAGATTTATGACGTGTGCACCAGCCCATTTGTTTCTCACCTCTGTGCGTATGCTGCTAAATCAGACTCATTCTAAATCAGTTGGCATACTGCCACACCCCCATTTCTCTATATTTCTCTGGATCTGTATATTTACCAGGAGGTGAAGTGGACAGAGCGGTGATGATGTCGTGCAGTTAGTTAGTAAATGAGCTCCCCTTTCTCTGCCCACTCTGTGTGTTTACTTGTTTACTGAAGCGCACGTTGTGTCTCTTTGCTTCAGGAAAGAAGTGTACTTACGGTCACAAATGTAAGTACTACCACCCGGAGCGAGGCGCCCAACCACAGCGTGCCGTGGCTGATGAGCTGCGTGCCAGCGCCAAGACTTGCGTCGTCTCAAAGAACCAGGGCGACGCCGGGCTGGTGAAGAGCCACAGCGTGCCAGCTGGCAGCATCGACGCCAAGAAAGGCGCCCCGAAAAGGCAGTCGGACCCCAGCATCCGAGCTCTGTCATATAGCGACGCCGAAGAAAAGCTGCTGGCCAAAGGGAGGCTGGAGGTGCAGAAGAATACTGTGTGTGGCAGCAGCAGTAGCAGCTCCACTAGCGGTAGCTGCGGTGGGAGTGTAAGCATGTCCCCGGCCCCAGGAGGCCCACCATCCACTCTTGGCCTCCCACAAGAGCAGCAAGCGAGACAAGTGATGCCTCATGGTCACTTACCAGCCCCCAGCCATGACCTTTACCCTCACTGTGAGTCTCCAGACTTAAGCTACTATTCAGTAACACGTGCTTACACTGGCCTGAGTCTCTCCTCCAGACGGAGCCCAGACTGTCGCTTCCCCAATGACACAGACCTGCGGCTGGGCTCAGCTGGCTCCGAGTGCAGCAGCGAAAGCAGCGTCAGTTGCGGCAGCAGCTGCGACTTGTACAGCGAGAGGCAGTGTCCCGGATGCCCCCCGGACCCCTTACTGGAAGACGCTGTCCATTTTCCTAATCCCCACAGCCGACTGTACTCCCATCATGCCACATCTAGCCATGAACTTTGTGGCCTGCATCCTGCCGAATACACAAACATTCAGCACAGCCACACGCCGAGCACAGGACTACACCCTTACCACCTGAGCGCCGCACGCGGGCAGAGCTGCGCTCATGATCCGCCTCCACTAGAGGCTCCCCCAAAGCGGCCCCTCTACCCCCTGCCCCCTCATCTCCAGCACCAACCGCTGACCGCACGGTCCAGCTGCCCAGGCGACTACCACTCTCTGCCGCAGTCCAACCCCGCACCCCCTGGCTCACCCCTTGGCCGCTGCCTGGCCCCAACGCGAGCAGAAAGTGTGTCCGACTCACACCTGTACGAACACCTCTCCACATCACACCATCGCCACCGACCAAAAGCCCTGCCCAGCTGGGACAAGTACTACAGGCAGCCACCGCTGCCGCCGTCCAGATACGAGCCGCCTACCTACCAAAGCCTGCCAGACACACGCCAGTCGTCCTGGCACACTCCTCCATGGACACAAGACGGCTACGGCCAGCATCACTCCTCTCACCCAGCTCTCCACCCATCCCCAACTCATTACCTCAGCCACCCACCGCCCCCAGCCCACTCTCCTTGCCCGCCTCATCCATCCAGCACCCCTCTCCCGCCGTACCCACCTCACAGCTCTCACCTTACCGTGCCGTCTCATGCCCCTCCCTCCTACATGTCACAGCACCCAGAATCCCCTTCGCACAGTCGCTACGGCGATGCGAGGGAGAAAGTGTACATAAACCTGTGCAACATCTTCCCCTCAGAGCTGGTAAGCCGGGTTATGGCCAGAAGCCCCCACATCACAGACCCCCAGCAGCTGGCAGCTGCCATCCTTGCAGAAAAAGCCCAAACAGGCTACTGAGGAGGGAAGGTAAAGACGAGCTAAGTAACTGCTTCGCATAGCAACACTGGTAAATGGACTGGTACTTGCAGCGCGCCTTTCTACTCAATTTAAGCACTCAAAGTGCTTTCTCACTCCCTCAGACTTCTGATTGGTAGACGACCTGCTCTACCACCTGAAACACAGCCGCCCTCACACTGCCGGGATTACGCTTTCAGATTGTCTGTGAGGAGAGCTGTTTCATTTCTTATATTAATAATTGAACAATGCAAAAGTCTCCAGGACATAAAAAGCTGAAGATAATCCAAATCCAGGTCTGGTCACTGTGCAGCAACAACTTTTACCAGGTGTGGAAAGAGAGCGAGACACTGGACGAAGTCTGTGATTTTGACTTAACCTGCGACAAATGGAGATTTGTTCTAGACCCCACCCCCCAGCTGTTGTTTTTATTTGTACTGTAGCTTTGCATACAGGACGTTTATAAAAGGGCACCTTTGGTTTTACACCCAAACCATAATCTGGTGAGTTGGTTTCACAAAAATACATCGAAAATGTGATTGAATTTAAGAGTTATTTATACATAAACACACATTATGTGTATTGTACACGGAGTCAAACGGAGCCACCACACAGACCAGGTCTTGTCCTGTGTCAACGGTCATCGGGTACTCAGTTATCACTCAGTGGTTTCAAACTTCTGTTTGTCCAAGGTCTGTTCCATAAATGTGTGTGTGTGTGCGTGTGTGTGTGGGGTGTTTGTGGATTTTTTTTCCCATGTTGGTAAACACGGGAAGATGGTCATCTTATTTGAGATGACGTCAGTTTTTTGGTCAGAGTTGTAGCTGCAGAGATGGGTGACCCTGTCGTGTGTACCTTAGTTTTAGTAAGGGACATCTCTCTCGCTCTTTCTCTCTGGCCCTTTCTTTTGGGTCAACTCTGGTATCTGCTACAGACAGAACATCCGGCCACCGGTAAATAAACCATGTACATATTGTGAATATATTTATCAGATCCCTCTGCTGTGCTTTTGGCTAACAGCGTGTACTGTCGTCTGTAGCAGATCCCAGCTGAATCCATGCTTGACAGAGAAAACCTTGTTTGATACAAATTGTATCATTAACTAAGTCGCTGATGTTATATACAGTACATGGACTCGATGATCCGTATCTATCAAACACTCTTGATGTATTGCTGTATGATGAAAGTGCAGTGACAAAACTTTTGTTCCAATCAAAATGTTCCAACTTTTAATCTTGTGGAAATAGCTTTGAGACAATTATTTCAAATATATTTTAATCAAAAGGAGTTGGGTGCCTACTATGTTTAGGCGTCGCAGCTTCATTACCTTTTGGGTTTAAAGCTGGCTTATTGTTTTGTTTTGTTGTTTTTTTTATACAGGAGCTCTGGGTAACAAATACTTGCTGGGTACTCATCGGAAAATAAGAAAAGGTTTAGGTTTCAGCGTGAGGTTTGGGCCAGTTCATGTTAGGATTTTTTAGCCTCTTCTTTAAGTCAGGATATAATGTTAAATTATGCTTTAAATAACATAAAATTGGGGCAAGGACAATTTATTGTCTCTATTAAAAGGGACCTTTTATGCGGATTTCCAGTAATGTATTTTTATTCTGGGAGTCTACTAGAGTAGCTTTGCATGATTTGTAGTTCTTAAAAAACAACAATAAAATAAAATAAAAAAAACTATCCATACAGTTCATTCTGGATCTTAGACATTTTTGCTCCCAGCTCTTTGAGGCTCCTCCTCCCTAAAAGGCTACTTTGTTCTGATTGGCTAGCTCTCATCAGACTTTGGGAAACAGAACCCAGTGCTTGACCATATTAGGACATCTTCCAGAGTTGATGTCAGCTCAGCAGAAAAGTAAAAAAATTTTTTATTTTTTTTTTTAAAAATCAATCATCGGGAGCAGCCCGAGGCCTGGAGTTTATGCTAGCAGACAAGTGTATACAGTGACCTCAGTAAAAACTTTGATCATGTTTAATTGCAGTCAACATTGTAGCAGTGTTTATGTATGGCAGAATATAAGGAAAAGCATAAAAAGGTCGCCTTTTTTCCCCTGAGTTGAGTGCACAGACCCCAGCCTTGTTTTAAAGGGGACTTTTATATTTAGGTCTATATAAAAATCCTATGGCGGCCATTTTGAATGTATCCAAAGTTCTACTGAAGCTCTACTCAGTGTCTGCCATAGCAAACAGGTGTGGTCTTCATGTAACAATAATTCATCACCTCACTAGTGAATTATTTGAAATAACGACAATATAAAACAAATTTAGCAAAGGTTAGCGAGCTAAGCTGCTAGCTGCTTTCTAGTAGTCAAATGTTGAAAACTTCTGTCTGATATTTTAATACAAAATATTAAAACTCCTTTAGCCTCAGTGCATTACTGCCTGGTAGCTCAACAAATGAAGACAATATTTCAATTTTAGCATTTGGAGGTTAAATTACACCTGCCTTGGCAACTCGAGCACTTCCTTAGCTAATGCTAACACTTTTTTCTATGCGTTCAAGATGCTACCTACCTGTGGGACTATTGAGGAAGACATACTTCTAATAGTAGGATGCAGCATTAAGTAAAATGTTCACCGACTTTATATTTTTTATTTTCCTTTCAATGTTAATGTTGCTGGAGTTCTTCAGAACACAAGTTTGGTTGTTTTCTGTCGACTGGAGGCCCTAAACTGTAAAGTTCAAAATGGCCTCCGAGGAAATAAAAGTTTAGCACTTGAGCTCATCGTACCATTAATCACAAGCCAGCTACATATAGCCCACTGGTTTCTTTCCTGTCCAACACATGCTGTTGATGAGAGAGAACCTCTGTGTGTATTGAAGAAGCGCCTTCTCTCTGGCCTCCTGGCACTGTGTGTCAGCGTGGCACCTGAGGGTGGGCCCAAAGTAATGCCTCTTCGTGGCATTGTGCTTATGACACATCCAATAATCTGAACTATGTTCAGCAAACTTTTATGCATGTTTTTGATTTGTTTAGTTCCTGCATGTGTTCTTGTTTAATTTATGTACATATCCGTTTTCCTGAGAGGCATGTCTTGCCGTTGTGATGTAATGCTAGTTGTTGTTTAAGTGTTGTTTTTAGGTTTAACTGTACACATAACAAGCTTTTTTTCTTTTTGGTGTGTGAATTTTTCACTTATTGTCCGGTCTTGATTTCTACAACACTGGATATTTACTTGTTGGGATGAAGAAGCCTGTGATGGATGACGTCCCATTTTTCTCCAACTGTTGTTTCCTTTGGAAGTGCACTCAGCCATATATAGCAATATGCTGACTTGCGGATATCATAACTCTTACTGGATAAAAACCTATTTCACATAGTATTCTACTGGCACAATGTAAATACTAAGTACTTCAATATTATAACACTTTCTGCTGTAACTGTGATTATTCATTAAAGAGAGTACTGCTATAAAAGATGGTGAGTCACAGAGGGTCGTTTTAAGTGTTTTATAGCACCACTGTTGGGTCGTTACTCAGAAAAAGTATTGTATTACACAGTAGTCTGAACTTTTTTTTTTTAAAGTAACGAGTACATTACTTTCTCTAGGGAGTAATTAAGTAATTATAGTACTTTGTATTTCAAATCATGTTAATGAATGTCACATAATTACCATTGCAACTAAAAATAATTGATCTGATCCAAGTGTGCCACTGTATATAATCACAAGTATGCAAAGTGACCAAAACACATGCTGAAAATTTAAAACTTTTATTTGTGAACCAATGAAATAGACCAAAATCCATTTGTGCCTTCTATCTTACGGAGTACTAACATGAACATAAGGATGAGGAAGGATGAGGAGGAGGGGGGGACTCCAAAACAAAAGCAAAGCAAAACATGACAGCTGGTGCCAGAGCAGGCGTCATCACAGACACCGGCTTCATTGAAGGGGACAGATGCACCAATAACTGCTGCTGTGAAGAAAAACAGTCAAACTGAAGCCTTGTAGCATCGATGTGGAGGGGGGGGGGGGGAGATATGTCAGCAAGAGTTTTCCCCTCCAGTGAAGCTGGCCAATACACGATGCGTGCTGCTGCTTTACGGTCTTTGAACACATTACAAGAAGAAAAAAAAAAAATGGGCTGGAAGCGCAGGATCATTTCTTTCACCTGCTATGGCAAACACAATAGTAACAACGGACACTGAAGTTAAACACAAGACAGGCTTATGTCATACAAATGTGTTACCGTCAAAACCCCCCCTCCCGAAAAACTACCTACACCAGCTGTCAAGTATAGCAATAACATACTATAAACATATTCATCATATTGTTAATATAAAAAAACAAAAAAAAACAAAATAAAATTAATGTTTACTCATTTCAAAAAATGCACCCTGGAACATGTTTCCCACACCACAAAAGGTGGACTCCATTTGTTGTCTTATGTTGGATATGAATTGAAAGATTTCAGGGAATTTTTGACCTACCCTCTACTTGATTTCCATGAGTCATGATAGCGAGGTCTGTTTGCATTAAGAGCTTCCAGTAAATCATCTCAGTCCCATTATTCTGCTGCACATCCTGAAACTGTCTCCTTGAAGTCAACATTTTGGGCTTCTTTAACTCACGAGAGCCTTTTAAAACCTCTGGAGTTCAGAGTGGTTCTGTGGACCGAGCCCACCATCGCTCGCCGCTTCTAAGAAGACCCTGAATGCTTCAATGGACCCTGGCAGACTGACCTACGCTCTGCACAGAGCACACCTTTATCAGCAGCATTTGTTCACTCATCTTCCTCATTTTTTGGGAGTTTTTTTTTTGGGGGGGGAAACAAAAAGCAATAAAAAAAACAAAAAAACAAAACAAAAACCAAACAAACATCTGAGCAAGGCCAGGAGAAACTGCTGTGTAAAACTAGCTTGATATGTAAAAATAACACTTTTCTAACCAGATTTCACAGGAATCCTCAATATTTTCAAGCAATCGTAACCAAAATACAGCCAGAAAGTAACTGACAACACGTAGCCTGCCCGGGAGCAATGCCGCAAAATGTAACAGTAACCAAGTAAAATTATTTTTGTTCATTTTTTTCTAATTTTATTTTGGGAGGGAGGGAGCATCCTAAGTGTTTGACTGTCAGTCACCAATGTTATTATTACTGAGGTAGAGATTTGTCCCAAACTGAGACCGATGTTTTCATAAGCTCCCCAGCCAGAGAGGTGCCAGGCCTCAGCTTCCATAGCTGAACGAACACACACACACACACACACACACACACACACACACACACACACACACACACACACACACACAGGACAGACGGAGAAAAGGCTCTGATGTAGTGCGGTTCCTCTGCCTGTCCTTATTTTCGGTCCCTGGGATCCTCTGTGAGCTGGCAGGCAGAGAAAACCATCTATGGTGACTGGGAATGAAACACTGGGACGCAACACCTACACTACCAATTAGCTTATCTTCACAATACTTTTAAGCTTGAGGGCGAGAGCTCAAAGTGGCACACGTTGATATCCTATGACTTCTGTAAATTTAAAGAAAAACATTTTGTTTTTCCCTTTGTTACCTTTGCTACATTCGTTCGTCAAAACCTGCCATGTGACAAGTTGGGTGGCTCTTTCCCCTACGAGGGTCAGTTCAATTTTATTCACAGAAATATCTTATATCAAAAATTGCAATTATTGATTTTAGCCTGTAATGACACTATTAAAATACTGCAGTGTTATCTTTTTTTGTATAAATCTATAAATGTCATGTTTAAACTATAGTTTGACTTTAGTAAGTAGAGTTAAATTCTCTCTAACGACTTAGAGATGGTGAGAGTGTTAGAACATCTACCAGGTGATATGCTTTGACATGCTAATATAGAAGTGCTTTGACACAGAATGAAAACAATGACCTAATTTGTCCCTAAACTCCAGTCCTTATTTGGAAACCTGAGGTTAAACCCGGCCTCAACAGACAACTAAAAAGATGGGCATCATCAATAAAACGAGTCAAACAAAAGCAGAAGGAAGAAACGTAAAAACAAGAAGAGGACAGAAAATCTTTTAACTGGAAACATAGAATCATACTAAAGCTTTGCATACAAAGTTTTCAAGCGAAAGAAGAAAAAACAACAACAAAATCACTCTATGGCCACGTTTACCCAAAATTTAAAAAAAAAAAAAAAAAAAAATTCCGACTGCTTCCATTTTTGGTTTTTACAGTTTCACTTCCCCCATTCGAGTAAGAGGTACAGATGATCTCTCCAACACGATAATTTGCTTGTTCAGAGTGGCGTGTATGCAGCTCCACATCAGGGAGAAATCCAAACTCAGATAAGGAAGTGGAGCAGGACTTTGGCAAAATTGGATAAGAAGATTTCTTGAGACAGCCTGGGTGTTGGGGGGGTGTTGAGGGAGACTCGATAGGCTTACGAGGACGGAAGCGTCAGTTGTCCATGAAGAAAAAAAATCCAAAATTAAAAAAAAAAAAAAAAAAATCAATCAAGCAGCCGTTAAGGAGAGCGGGGTAACCCTGAGGTGCTGTTCTCACATACACTCGAACTCGTCGATGCGCTGCTTCGTGTTGCCCTGTCGGATCTGCCG
Organism: Simochromis diagramma; assembly: GCF_900408965.1. NCBI lineage: Eukaryota > Metazoa > Chordata > Actinopteri > Cichliformes > Cichlidae > Simochromis > Simochromis diagramma. The sequence continues at coordinate 2,759,964 of NW_024386948.1, forward strand.
CAGAGTTTTGTATTTGTCTCGGCCTGCTTTCACGTTCTCGGCGTGCAGCACGTCGTTCTGGGTCTTCTTGGTGTCGTCTCTGGCTTCGGCCAACTCTGAACTCAATGTCTATGAGAAGAGAAGAGAGGATAACAGGTTGAGGAGGGCGAAAGAACAGGAGGAGAAGACGCGACCAAAAAAATAATAATTAAAGCCAAGAGGAGAGAAAACTGTCTGATGATCAGGGCGGCACAGACGTTGCAGACAAGACAAACGAAACAGGACGTGTGCGGAAGAGAAAACGGGATCACGCTCCATTTCAAAACTAAACATCTGATTGACGCAAAGCCACTTATCTTTAGCTTTTGGTTCTCTGTGTGCGATCTTTAGTCTTCACTGACAACTAAATCAAAAGTGTGTTTGTCTCTGCTGTATTGAAAACAACACACAAGCAGGGATCAGCAATGGTTGGACCAAAGTCTGTTCCTTCAGCAGTCGTCTTTGGAGGAAGCCGATACAAAGTGCAGGCCTGGGTGTGAGGTTCCTGCCTTTCTTTATGTAAAACTATTCTAACTCTTCTTGCATTAGCTTCAGTATTAGTCCTGGCCTATGCAGTAGCCAGGCTTCATAGCAGTCTTTGGAATTTACTTAACAATATAAAAACTATGATTAGGTTGGACATTATCCATCTGATTACTTCATTTCTAGAAAGTCTGTTTTAAAGCCAGGCTGCAGTATAAGCCAGCACATCTCCTGTGACAAGCAGGAGTTTAAAGAAGAACGGACACAGACGTATGCCTCATCTTACCCTTATCTGCCATTTCTTGGCCCGTGTTTCTTCTTTGCAACAAAACTGCTGTTATAAATAACAATGAGATGATATTATTTTTTGTTTGTGTATCGCAAACTTCCTTTAGTTACATGAAACTAAAGCTTATTTTGTGTATATATATAAGTTTGCTCTAAAATTAATCTGGCAATTTTTGGCTTTAGACTTCATTTCAGCGCAAGATGCACACCACAGTGGTGGAATTTCTTTATATAGGACTAGTTTTGATAAAGAGTAATATCAGGCTTCTTATGGAGGCTAAATCTGAACAACGGGTTGTCATTTTAACCCTGCCCTAAAGGTTTTCACTTCTTGCTCCTACCTGCAGCTGCTGCTTAACCCTCTCATTCTTCTGTGCTTCAGTGACGCGAGCCTCTTCGCTGCGGAGGTCAACATGGCTGACGCCCTCATTGGAGAGCTCGGCGCTGGCCTCTGCGTGGTTCTCATCGTGTTCATCGTGCTCGTTCTCAGCATGACCACCCGGAGGCGCTGGCACCACCGTCATGGCGGTCTTCAGCTCCTCCTTGGTTTTCTCCAGGTCCTGCTGGGCTGACAGAGCCTGCAGGTGGAGGCACGAGGAAGGAGAGATTAGGACAGACAGCTCACGGAGTCACGCTAGACAGGTGAGAGCAAAGGATGCCACACAGAACAGCTGTGGTTAAAGATCTAGGCCATCAGACCAAAAATAATCACAGTGGCATTAAGCCTAATCTGCATCCATCATGACCTGACCCATCTATGCAAAACTGCATGATCATTTGTAAAAGAAACTCATTACAGGAAGGAGTTGGGGAAAGATTTAGATTATTTAGATTAATTAAAAACACGCTTTTTAAAATGTGTAAATATTAACAAATGTTTAGTGAAGCCAATCAAAATGTAGACACCATCTGATTATGAGTGATGTGGAAGACAAGCGATGGGTATGCTGTATGGATCCATGTAACACAGGATTCCCGATCACTCTAATCCTCCATCACAGTGGGTGTAGTAGTCCATACCATTTGATTTACAAATATTATGATGAGAAATATTAAAAATTAACCAATTTAATTGTTTCAGTGTCCACTGCTGGACAAAATTCAGTCACATCATGCACAAGTTGGAAAGTTTTCCACATGTTTATCTCATCTGGTGCATGAAGTCATCAATGAAGTCTGCGTTACCTTGTGCTGCCACTCTGTGGCCTCATCCTCTTTCTTCCTCTTGGCGTCTTCTAGGAGAGAGATCTTTGCTGTGAATTCAGCCAGTTCAGAAGCCTGCAATGAAAGCAGTCCCTGCTGTTACTCATACAGAAGAATCTATGACTTCAAACAATCCGAAATAATCAGACACCAGAGCCTTGTAAGTGCAGGAGCATAAAGCATATACACATATGACAGTCTGGCACTGCTCCCAGCATCAGTCAAACAACACACACCAGTTGCTCTTGAGTCTTCTGCTGGTCTGCAGCCTGTCTGGCCAGCTCCGCCTTGGCCTCCTCGGCTGCTTGCCTGTCTCGCTCCAGCCGCTCAGCCTCCTCCCTCGCTTTCTTTCTTTCTTGCTCGAGCTCCATGGCGCGGCGAGTCTGTTCCTCGAGCTCTGTGGAAGAGCAGACGCGAACATGTCATAAATAAGCTCCGATTTATGTTGTAAACATTCAGAGTCCAACCTCAGAATGAACTCTGGTGATGGCAACTGAAGACTTTAATGTAAAACAGAAGCCGCAAGAACGCAACTTATTGTGTTTTGAAAGTTTCCTCTTATTTCAACTATTGAAAAATGGGTTTCTAAATAAGTTTGTATTTTTAATTTGAAAGAAAAGAAAAATGAAAGCACAAAAGCTTTGCTCAATCTTTATATATTCTGGTCACACAAACATAATGAAATATGTAATTGGTCTTGATCTAAAGCCCTAGAGAGATTCTCCAGTTTGACATACAGGAGGGAAGGAGGAAGTAAGAGCTACAGTAAGAAAACGGATGAGAGAATGAAAAAGAAAACGGGATACCTCTCTGAGCTTTCATCGTCTGCTCTTCAATCTGTTTCAGCCTCTCCATGAGCTCTTCTTTCTCACGCTCTATCCTTTCTTTCTCTTTCTCTGCATGCTCTCGCTTCTTCTTTTCATTCTCCAGCTGGGCCCTGAGAAGGTTGCAGATTACATGTTTCAGATCACTTTGTGTGTATATTTTAACTATGAAACATCTATTTTAATACTGTATATATACATAGATGAAGTACTCTCACCATGATCTGAATAAAGTTAAATGAAGCTTCAGAATGAATACATGAACATGCCTCATTTTTGTGTAGCAGAGGAGACACTGCCCTCTAATGGAAATGCTCTGCTGTAGCAGTGACTCGTCATCAGTGTAAGCCTTGGTCTGATACAATTTTGTGCATTTGTTTTAATGGGAAAGTGATAATCAAATGTCATCAAGTCCTAGCACACTCACCATGCATAGCTTTGTATAATGACATGGAACAAAAAAAATAAAATAAAAAAAAATGTATGTGTATGTGGCCAAGTCATCCCTCTGCAGTACCTCTCCATCTGTTTGTGGTGCTTCTCCTCCCGGGCTTGAGCTTTCATCTGCTGCACCTCGATGGTGTCGGGCTTTCTTCTCCTCATGTACAACTCGTGGTTACCCATACACAATGCCAAAATGCGCTTGTTGATGCGCAGACGTGGGGCATAAAACACAAAGTCCTAAAGGCATGGATAAAAGAGAACAAAACAGAAGCGTGTGAAGCATTTATATAAAGCTGAAGGATGAATATTTGTGGACTGAGTGCGACACTCACAGGTGCTTTCTTGTCGATGGGTTTGATGACAAACTTCTTGTCATTGAAAGAGATGTTTCGAATCTCACTCCAGGGGAATCCAATCTTTGGTGTCAATCTGGATGAAATAGCAAAAAACTGGTTAATTGTGCAGACTTTTAACAGCCTGTTAAAAGTAACCCAATACCACGTGGTATAAAATTCAGCCAGCAGATGGTGCCCAGTATAAACAGACCAGCTTACAGGAAATGATGACACTGAAGCGTCTTTCAGGTCTGTGTGAGAATAGCGGCAGTATCAGGTGTCACGCTCACTGGCTGACACTAATTCGAGTAGTAGTAGATGCTTTGTGAACAAGAGGTAATAATAAAGAAAAAAAGAAAACAAACAGAGAAAGTGAAGGACAGTGAGGAAGCTGCAGCCAACAGAGAGAAAAAACTATGCTGTTATCTCGCAATCATCTTTTTTTTTTTTTCCCCTTCACCTGTCACCTGGACGAGAGAAGAAGGAAGGCAGCTGTCCTCAGGTAACATAAACAAAGGTGATGCAGAGAGTGAGAGGAAATGCTACAGGAGTAGTGATTAAATCTGTCCTTCACAAAGAGGGGAAATAAATCTGACCAGAAGGGAACAGCAAAGACTACTACAATGGAGAGACAGAGACTTTCTCCACCTCTCACTTATTGAAAATATCTTTGCTTCCTCAAAGCTTTTTGGACATTGTGCATGTCCTATTACCATTTATGTCACACAGCTAGATACACTTGTGATGTATTTTCCCCCATAAAATACATCACAACTCTAACAACATCAGATCTAAACAACCACTTGTTTAGAGGGGTCTGTCTGATTAAATCAAATTGATTTGAGTTTAACAGTATGTGCTCCGTGGGCCCATGAACCAAAATCCACTGAGTATATGAACCCTTTGTCAGTGAGTTTGGATTATTAAAGTTGTTGAAAATCTCTTAAATATATTAAATGCCACACTCAAGATTCAAACATTATAAATATTATAATAATAAATATAAATATTTTTATTTTTTTTAAAAGCACCCCACTAAATGTTTCCAGAGTGGGTTGCACAGTTGTTCCTGTCAGCTAAGCTTCTAGAAAATCTGACGTTTTTTTTCCATTTCATATTTAATTCAATACGAGTTTTGATCTTGTGATGAGGCTGTGTAACACAGCAGGTATACCAGGCGCATCGAAACACATCTATCAGTTGTTATGATTGTGACACACTGTGTAGTAACGCCTCCAACTGCTCACTGTTCAAGGCTGTTGCTGTTTAGCAACCAACTGCAAACCGCAGCTCTGAGGCTCTTTGTCTGTGTGAGGAGATTCATGCAAAAACTTCCACTTGGTAACGTCAAAATGCTGGCCTCATACTGAGATTAAAAAACCCATCAGCACTACAAGGCTAATAGCTGTAGAATTAGTCAGAAAATTAGTTTTTCCAAGGATTATGTATATTCCTTACTTGTCCTCGTGTTCGTAGATGTTGAGTCCAAGAGCATCCACGCCCAGCCATAGCTGTGTGCCCTTCTTGTTTTTAATCTCAAAGTAGTTGACTCCATACATCTCCAAGTCTTGGGCGATTTTAAGATACTCCATCATTGAGTCCTCTCTAGAGTAGAGAAAAAGAGGCATTATATTATATTATATTATGTTTAGAAATTTAACACAATCACATGTTCAAAACAATAGCATTCAGTTAGCGTACATTTTCTTCTAGAAGAAGAAAAAAAGCACACATTCGAATTTAAGTTAAGTGGGTTTAAATCTTTGGTACTTTATGGCAAATCCAAACATGTCTACAAAGGGTTTCATCATGATAAAGGTCTGACACACACCTGAGCATTCCTCTGTGTTCTTCGTGCCAGGTCTGTATCCTGTCCTCCCATTGCTCCTTAGTCAGCTTGTGCTGCTCCAGGACTCTATACACACACACACACACACACACACAATGACGTTCATCTGAAGGAATGTCAAACAGCACAGAATTGCTTCCCCAAAGAGGAAATCATAAATACTCCAGCAGGCAAAGATATAGATTTTGAAAAATGAAAGTCAAAATCCAGTTACTCTGGCTGACACCAGAATCATTCATATATATATATATATATATATATATATATATATATATATATATATATATATATATATATATATATATATATATTTTTTTTTTTTTTTTTAACAAAACACACCCAGCACGCCCCTGCGGGCGGTTTATCCTTCAAGCTCGGGTCCTCTACCAGAGGCCTGGGAGCTTGAGGGTCCTGCGCAGTATCTTAGCTGTTCCCAGGACTGCGCTCTTCTGGACAGAGATCTCCGATGTTATTCCCGGGATCTGCTGAAGCCACTCGCCTAGCTTGGGAGTCACCGCACCTAGTGCTCCGATTACCACGGGGACCACCATTACCTTCACCCTCCACATCCTCTCGAGCTCTTCTCTGAGCCCTTGGTATTTCTCCAGCTTCTCGTGTTCCTTCTTCCTGATATTGCTGTCATTCGGAACCGCTACATCGATCACTACGGCCGTCTTCTTCTGTTTGTCTACCACCACTATGTCCGGTTGGTTAGCCACCACCATTTTGTCCGTCTGTATCTGGAAGTCCCACAGGATCTTAGCTCGGTCATTCTCCACCACCCTTGGGGGCATCTCCCATTTTGACCTCGGGACTTCCAGGTTATACTCGGCACAGATGTTCCTGTACACTATGCCGGCCACTTGGTTGTGGCGTTCCATGTATGCCTTGCCTGCTAGCATCTTGCACCCTGCTGTTATGTGCTGGATTGTCTCTGGGGCATCTTTACACAGCCTGCACCTGGGGTCTTGCCTGGTGTGATAGACCCCAGCCTCTATGGATCTTGTACTCAGAGCTTGTTCTTGTGCTGCCATGATTAGTGCCTCTGTGCTGTCTTTCAGTCCAGCTTTGTCCAGCCACTGGTAGGATTTCTGGATATCAGCCACCTCCTCTATCTGCCGGTGGTACATACCGTGCAGGGGCCTGTCCTTCCATGATGGTTCCTCGTCTCCCTCCTCTTTCTTGGGTTTCTGCTGCCTGAGGTATTCACTGAGCACTAGGTCAGTTGGGGCCATCTTCCCAATGTATTCTTGGATGTTCCTTGTCTCATCCTGGACTGTGGTGCTGACACTCACCAGTCCCCGGCCCCCTTCCTTCCGCTTAGCGTACAGCCTCAGGGTGCTGGACTTGGGGTGAAACCCTCCATGCATGGTAAGGAGCTTTCTTGTCTTTATGTCAGTGGCTTCTATCTCCTCCTTTGGCCAGCCTATTACCCCAGCAGGGTACCTGATCACGGGCAGGGCGTACGTGTTGATGGCCCGGATCTTGTTCTTACCATTCAGCTGACTCCTCAGGACTTGCCTGACCCTCTGCAGGTACTTGGTGGTTGCAGCCTTTCTAGCGGCCTCTTCATGGTTCCCATTTGCCTGTGGGATCCCCAGGTACTTGTAACTGTCCTCTATGTCTGCAATGTTGCCTTCTGGTAGTTCAATCCCCTCAGTTCTGACTACCTTCCCTCTCTTTGTTACCATCCGACTACACTTCTCCAGTCCGAACGACATTCCAATGTCATTGCTGTATAGCCTGGTAGTGTGGATCAGTGAATCGATGTCTCGTTCACTCTTGGCATACAGCTTGATGTCATCCATGTACAGGAGGTGGCTGACAACTGCTCCGTTCCGTAGTCTGTATCCGTAGCCAGTCTTGTTAATGATCTCACTGAGGGGGTTCAGGCCTATGCAGAACAGCAGTGGGGACAGAGCATCTCCTTGGTAGATCCCGCACTTGATGGTGACTTGTGCTATGGGCTTGGAGTTGGCCTCTAGTGTTGTACGCCACATCCCCATTGAGTTCCTGATGAAGGCTCTTAGGGTCCCATTGATCTTGTACAATTCTAGGCATTCCAGTATCCAGCTGTGGGGCATTGAGTCATAGGCCTTCTTGTAATCAATCCAGGCAGTGCACAGGTTGGTCAGTCTGGTCTTGCAGTCTCGGCTGACTGTTCTGTCTACCAGTAGCTGGTGTTTTGCGCCTCTGGTATTCTTGCCAATTCCTTTCTGTGTCCCACTCATGTATTGACCCATGTGCCTGTTCATCTTAGCCGATATGATGCCTGACAGGAGCTTCCATGTAGTACTGAGATTATTTTTATTTATATATATATATATATATATATATATATATATATATATATATATATATATATATATATATATATATATATATATATATATATATATATATATGACTTAATAGTTACTATATACAGTAATTGACTTCTATTCACTTTACATCAAATTAAAACTTTGGGTGTCAGATAATTATTTATTGAAAGCTAGACATTTTAAATGAGAATAAGAAAGAAAAGTATGTCTTTGTGCTCCCTTTTCCCTGTTAATGCCCTATCGGCCCCCCTGGCTAAACTTTGCTAGATCCGCCCCTGCACAGTTACCAGCGTCAGCTACGTAGAAAAAGATCCTCGAGTAGAAAGTAATATTAAATAAATTCTAACAACAGCTTATCAAGCTTAAACGTGCTGCTGTTGTTTATCCGCTGGTTTCCTCTTTCTGGTGCAAAGTGGGCCAAAAACAAACAAGAGAGACGGACTCGCGACAGAAAAGCCAATCAGCTGATCATTAAGCAGTTTCATGATTGAAGTAGCAGCAAGAAGAGGCAGTCGCTTGTTAAGCTTAACGCAGGAATGCTTTACAAACATTCAGAGATGGACTTACACACTTGCTTTACTTCTCTCGGGGATAACTTTGTCGGAGATGAAATGCCGGGTTGCTAGCGAAGCTCCAAATGCTATCCAGACCACCGACAGGTCCTGCATGCCACAGCCGCTCTATCACGTGATCCATACTGCTCCGACGTGCTAACGTTCTGAGGCGAGTTACGGCGTGTTGCAAGTTTTGTGAGGTGCTTTCGTGATATTTAATGGATCGGATTACATTTTTTATTTTTCTCCGATATCCGATCCAGTAATTTAGGTCAGTATCGGACCGATACGTAATATCGGATCGGTCCATCTCTAGTAAAAAATGCTAAACTTTATGTGAAATGCCTACCTCTGAGGGAGCAGTCTGTCATGAGTAAGGTACCCAGCCTTGTGCACCTCTTTGTTATAGTCTCCATACTTGGCCTGGACAGCGTATGAACCCAGCAACACAGCCGTTTCTGGGGGACAGTAGTTCTCATCATTCAGGATGGCCTCTTTCACCTGGCAGAAAAATGTGTGCGTGACTTTAAATTTACTCAAGACTGTAAGATTTAGTTAGCACTTATGCTGAGAACAGAGCAAGCTAGATAATAGTAACATAAAAATGTGATATTTTGAGGTTTTGAAAATAACTGAAAAACTAATTATTTGCTAAAAGTGTTGGTGTCCTGAGTGTGTGGAGTTACCTGCAAGAAGAAGAGTCTCTGGGTGATCTCCTGGATTAGTTCCTCTGAGACATCTTCAGGGAAGAACTTGGCTCTGAACTTAAACTGCAGAGGACTCTCTTTCTTTACATCTTGCTGGGTCACCTGGATTCAAAAAATAATAATAGCGCCATTATGTACTGGAATTTTTCAATACTATTTTTCTGTAGCCTCTGCCTTTTGTCTGTCTTGCTCACATGCTTGTTGAGCGTGAGGATATTTTTTTTGTAATGCACACTTGGAAATGTAGAGACACACTGTAATAGCAGGGGTGCTAGGACTGGGGATTGTTTTGGGGTGAGTGAAAGAAGAAGCCTGTTGAAAGACCACATCTGAGGCTTCAGTACCACAGTACTGCTTCTAGGCAAATACCAGACAAACAATAGACACAGACACTGGAGGAAACATGAAAGTGAGAGCTAAAGAGAAAGACCCCGACAAACAATTTAAGAAAATCAGTTGAAGTCCACATGCTTAGATTAATAATAATATTAATAATGGAATTTTGTTTTTAAGCTTCTCCATCAATCCATCTTCTTCCCCTTATCTGGGGCCAGGTCCCGGGGGCAGCAGCCTAAGCAGAGAAGCCCAGACCCCCACCTCCCGTCCACCTCCTCTAGCCATTCTGTGGGAACACCAAAGGGTTCCCAGGCCAGCTGAGAAATATAATCTCTCCATTGTGTTCTGGTTCTGCTGTGGGGTCTCCTCCCGGTGGGACATGCCCAGAACACCTCACCCAGGAGGCATTCTAGTCAGATGCCCGAGCCACCTCAACTGGCTCCTTTCGATTAGGAGGAGCAGCGGCTCTACTCTGATCCCCTCGCGGATAGCCGAAATCCTCACCCTATCCCTAACGGAGAGGCCAGCCATTCTTCGGAGAAAGATCATTTCCGACACTTGTATCTGCGATCTTGTTCTTTCGGTCACTACCCAAAGCTCGTGATGATAGGTGAGGGTAGGGACATAGACCAAGCTTCTACTTTCCCACAAAACAAAGTGATATTTACCTTTTTATTGAGTTTCAGCCATGTGATGTAGCCTTTACTGTCCACATACTGTAGTCCAAAGAACCACACCTCTCGCAGGCCCACAGTCTTTACCACCTAAAAGCAAAAAAAAAGAAAAATGGATTTTCACAGTTGATCCTTCCTTTAGATAGCGTTTTTTCTTTGATGTCTGAGAAGTACAAATCTGTGATCTGTGGTAAGTGGCAGAGACATTTAAGAGAGAAGGGAGCAGACTGTTAGAACGTAAAGAAATCATATTTATCTTCTGCCTGTTTAACAAACTGTTATAGGGAGCGTTTTTGATTTCAGTTCTTATTATTCTGGCACTGACTAAACTCTTTCTGAAGGCACCAAAAATTCCTGTGCTGGGAGGCGGGGACTGACAGCATAAGAATACAGGAAACAAAGTGTCAACTTCTCAAGCACCCACACTCCTACGTGCCAGGTTTCTGTCCTCAAAATACTTTTTTTGCTCACCTGGTCAAACAGCTGTTTTCCTGTGGTATTTGGCTGGATTGCAAACTCCAACTCTGCATCCATGGTGGTCACACGGACATTGATCTAGGGGGGGGGGGGGGGGGGGGGGGGGGGGGAAGAAAAAAAGGGGAGGAAGTTCACTTTGCTTGCAAATATTACACAAGTGAAGACATGAAAATAAGTTGCAATTATTCATGTGTGCGTGTTATTCCCTTTTTTCTGCTCCTGTTTTAGGCAGTTAAATACCACTTAAACCTATAAGTTTGAACAAATACTTTAACTGCAAGAACAGGTCAAGAAATCCCTAAAGAACAATTTTTTTAAGCGTGTTACGGACAGATGAGATTCAGAGGAACTCGCGAAGCACTAGGGAGGTGGGAAAAAAAGCATATCTATCTATATTTATCCAATCAACCAGTCTTCTGAAAGACTGCTTCTTCAAACTGTTGTACAAAAAGTGTGCAACATTCAAAGAATTTATGCACTTTATGCGCACACTTCATCTCATGTGCCTGACTATGCCACTAGTCTAAACTAGTCAGCAAAGCAATCGAATGATAACTTGATCCACTTGCGTTCATGATTTAAATCCTACTGAAAACTTGTGCTACCATCTTAAGTGAGAGATTCACACGAAGGGAAAACTGTACACTACTTTAAACAGATGGAAGTTGAATACTGGTTGTGATAAAGTGAGGTGGCTCACAAAACACTGAGGCAATACTGGCAAAAAGTATTTTTTTTATACAACCTTTACTTTTCACACAATAGTTATGGTTCTCTTAGAATACAGGATGTGGTGCACTGCATGTATGCACCAGTACTACTGACAGCTCATGTCAAGTGCTGCTGTCCAACTTTTCCTCAGTTGAGCAAAAATATTCCAGGAAATTGCAGAATTTCTAAAGAGGACAATAGAAGAACATTTTCCCCCATATGTGGGCAATGTGTCAGATCCTTTCAATCCTACCCTCTCAGCACTCTGCCAGTGAGTGAAGCCACACTTTTTCAAGGCAAAGACCTCTGTTGGGGTGGAGCAGAGGATAAAACTCAGTCATTGGCTGTTCCTCTTTAAGCAGCACTGGCAGTAGGCCTAGAAGCAGCTGATGGCACAGAACAGAGCAGGGTTGACCTCCGTGGCATCTGACATCCTTCCTCCCACACCTACTCATACATTGAGCCGTGCATTGCCTCAGTGGTAGTTAACAGGACGAGAAGAGAGACGGAGGAAAACACAGAGTAAAGAGGAAGACTAGAAGCAAGCTGAGAGGCGGGGTGCAAAAAGCAAAGTTTAGCAAGAGCGTGAAGGGAGGAGAGAAAAGAAGAAAAAAAAGAAAGAAAGAAAAAAAGAGCGTGGCTATGAAGCGCAACAGGAAGTTTGAGAGATGATCTGGGGTATACTCCTTTCGACATTAAATTACAGCGTTGTTGCTGTAGATGAGAAGAAGAAGAAGAAGAAGAAACTGAGGGAATGAACCATCCTTTTCCTCTCAGTACTTATATATAAAACCTCAGGAATGCTTACTTTGCATTCCTTTTTCTCCCCTCTTGTTTTTGACACACTCTCCTGCCTTCATCTTTTTCACTCAATATCCCTGCAATGAATAATCCATGAAACCAGCACATAACTGGACCCCCACATGGAACTCAGCCCATAATGTATCTTGCTGGATCACCACATTAATTACCCAATAAATACTGCAGGACATGCCCACAATATAGATATCTTGCATGATGTTTTGTTGTTTGCGTTTTGTTGCACTAAAACACAAATTTAGTCTGCTTTGCACTGAAATTTTACTTGGTTGTTGCTAAAGATGCATTCAAGGAGGATTTTGCATATGTATGCAGAATCCTCTGGCTTCTACTGCCACAATTAGGCGATAACGTATCTAAAAGCTGCTTGACAACCACAAGTAAACAACAAAAACTAAAGGAGCATGTGCTACTGACTTCCAGGGGTCAGACCAGTAAAACATGCAAATCACAGTGAGATTGCTTATTGCTGTACAAACAGGTAAAATTTCAAATCCAGCCTTCAAAAATTCTTGTGTGGAGTGAAAAGTCTTTACCACTACTATCCGAGACTACAGATGAAACATGAAGAGAAGCTCTGAATGGGACTTGACTATGTTTAGTGACTGAATTAAGATTATAAGTTCACAAATCACATCCATCCTTTTCTTCTTTTGTGGTTGTGGCTTGAAATTTATGGAACATGAAATGTCTGTGCTGCAGTTCATTGAGTTTTCTATCGACACCGGCGGAAGTGTTTTCAGTCCAAAACACAAAATCCATCACAAGAGGGAAGAGAAAAAACAAAACAAACAAAAAACAAATAGACTCCAACAAGCTGAGAACACAGTTCAGTTCAATTTAATTTATATAGCACTAAATCACAACAACAGTCACCTCGACTTCCTTGAAGCGACTGTTGCCGAGCCTCTCAGCTGGCTTGGGAAGCTAGACTACACTGATGACCATTTACATATTATGGCACAGGAGGGTAACAATAAGACAAGGAAGGAAGACACCAGAAACACATGTTTACCAGAATAAAGCAAAAAAAATGACCCAAAACATGAATTAAGAGGGGGGATAACACAGGAAATACTGAAGGGATGAGCAGAATTCTAAAATTCCAATTAGTAGCTAGAACAAAACAACAACCAGGCAAAAATAAGAAACGTGAAATCTACACAGAGCACTTAAAAATAAGAATATCAAACTAAAAGATCAGTATTTTAATAGGAGAATATGGAGGGATTCAGGGATGCTTTATGAATGGGGTCACTATGGGAACTTGACACCAATGGCTATGATCCAATAACATAAGCTACTTATGACACCACAACCCTGTCAACATTTCAATGTAGACACTAAGGATAATATTACATGAAACAGGGGCTACTGATATCCAGCTCTTTACCTTGCTTGGCTTTGCTTAAATGCAGATACTTCAAACAATAGTCGGTGTTGGGAAGGTTACTTTTAAAATGTATTCCACTACAGATTACATGCCGCAAAATGTATTTTGTAACGAGGAAAACACAAACACAGTGTACAATCGAGTCTTAATAGCTTACTTACAACTGGGCTACACTGCCCGTGAGGCTACATTCTTTAAGGCTACGCCTGTAACACTTTGCCTATTGCATTCATATTAAATAATTTTTTGAACAATAATTCAACAAAAAAAAAAAAACCCAACTTCTTCACGTCATTATGTGGGCTGCAAGTAGAGGTGACATGGGCTGTGAGATTGAGACACAGGCATTAGAGCCTCTTAATGCGTGTTTTGTTTGGGTTGCCACTGGCATGGAATTACCAAAACTAGAGGGGACAGCCTAACATATGAAACAGGAAAAGACCGCTGTGTAATCCATTTATTGGGTACCACATTTTTAAACGGTAACTGTAACGGAATAGTTACTCATATTTTGTATTTTAAATACGTAACGCCGGTACATGTATTCCATTACTCCCCAACACTGACAATAGTAACAGACTGAAGATAACTCAATTTTAAAACAAACTAATGTGGACATACTGAGGTTAAGAGTTTTAAAAGATGAAAAAGAAACAAGAACACTCACTGATTTTTTTTGATGTACTGTTTTACTTCTGTGTGCCTGTCGATCTGATCTCCCTTATAAAATAACCTTTGTATAACAATAACCTCTTCCTGTTACTGAACATCAATTGCATTTGGATAACTGTAACTAACTAGTTAAGTAACATTTGGATCTACTCTTGCAGGTGCACAGATCTAGCCACAAACAAGGTAACCACAGCAACATAATCTATTCATGGTTCACTGAATATAGACTTTGTGTTGATTTCACTGCCTTGGTGACTTTATAAGAAAAGTTATACAGAATGTAGTGCTAAGTTTGAGTTTCCAAAGGACTGGAATAGACTGCGAGTTCTCCTCTGTTTGTGTGGGGCCCGCCATCAGCCACGATAGAGCCAACCTTTGTGCTACACGTGTGTGTGTGTGTGTGTGTGTGTGTGTGTGTGTGTGTGTGTGTGTGTGTGTGTGTGTGTGTGTGTGTGTGTGTGAAAACATAGCAAACCCACAGGGCGGAAAGAGGTGGAATCCTTTATGGACCAGACGGTTAGTTAATCCTGTCTCTCATACAGAGTGGGGGGGAGGAGAAGAGGGACAGCAACATGCCAAAGCAATGACACAGCTAATCAGACACTGACAACTGACATGCCTTGAAGGAGTGACTTTTGCAAGCCTGTCCTTAAACAACACTATTTGGTGACACAAGATACGCTGACTGGGCAACCTGTCCTTAAAAGGACAGTGTTAGGCATTTGAGGAAAGACCTGGAATGGGAATAAATTCCAAAAAAGGACATTCACAACAATCAACACAACAATCCAGGTACTCAATTCCATCACACTGCCATAAGAGGATGCCTTGCAAGCATGTGAACTGACAGGCCTTGAAAGTTCCTAAAAGCACAACATAAACACTAAAATTAGTATGACACTGGATATCCTCTTGATGAGTCAAGTTCCAGTTGGAGCCCGACATATCTCAGAAGCAGTTCCAACATCTAGCGGAAAGATTTTAGAAGCTTCCAGTAAATGTTATACTGGAAGTACTAATACTCTCATCATTCCTTCTTTTCACTTCTCTTTCTTACTACTGACCTAAAAATATTAACTACTAGTTTTACTTGTGTTAAGAGGAGCCAATAATGAAATAAATGATAAACTGGTACACTGACACTAGCTTTAACCTCAGTGCACAGCGTCCTTCTGCACAGATGGACAGAGAAAGATCTGCCTGAGGTTGGACAGCAAAATCTTGTGGAACAATGTTGGCTAAAGATTTTCTTATTCAGGAAGAAAGGGGGAAAACAAAACAAAAAAAGTGGCTTAAGTGGTCTAGAAAATTGAAAAATGTATATAATTGGAAGTAAAGTGTGGTTATCACTGTTGTGATTTCCCCATTAAAACCCCCCCCCAAAAAGATCCAAAAATCAATCTATAATCCAATCATGAAAACTGACTACCTTTCCAGATATCAGAACAGGCAAATATACAAGTCAAGCAATCAGCTGGGAGTAACCAGCTGACCTAATCAGTTGTGTCAAAAAAGTCACAATGCTTATTGTCCACACTGAGACCAAGATTATTTGACAGAATAATTCAGCTTTTGGGAAAATTGTACAAATATTTAACTTGACTCATATTTATTGAAAGTTGCCTGAACATGACAACCTCACAACCTGGCGGGGAATCAATTTGGAAAGGTGTGCACTCAAAGACAAGCAGGAGCATGATCTGTGAAACAGACCGCATCACAATAATCATTTTACTTTGATTAATATGATTTAGTCATAACTGAAAGTGTAACAATTTTATCAATTGCACTGCGCTGCTTTTGCTCTCATCTATAAAAACTAATGAGCACACATGACCAGACTGGCTGCTCAATACAGAGCAGAGAGGGTCAAATTACAACACACATACAGAGAGTGATTTAACTGCTGAGGACATGCTATTAATAAGCACACCTGAGTGCTGCTATAATATAATACAGACACCAATATTTACCATTGTATCTTGTTAAGTTTACAAGTTGTGAAGAATCCAAGAGCTCCATCATTAGTGTTTTGTTTAAAGGGAGATGCCATTTTGGGATGTTTCTAAATCCTCCTCTCAATTTCAATTGCAAAGACAAGTTCTCACTCAAATGGGCCCCTTGTTAAATGTGCAGCTGTTTAGTAACTGTAAGCTGTTTAGAGGAGCTTTGCTGAGAGGCCTTAAGACACACACATCAATCAGTAGAGCCGCTAATCTGGCCTGCTGGGCTCCGAGCAACTGTCTGTCCCTCTGATTAACCTCCCCTGCAGAGTAAGGCAGTTCTCAACGGAGGAGTGGAAGGAGGCGTGAGAGCAGATAAGGAATCAAAACTACCTGCAAACAACAACATTATTGCTTTGGGGGAAGAGAAGGTGAATGTTGTGTTGGAAGTATTGTTTATTTATTCGTTGTACGAAAGAGTGAGAAACTTGAGAAAATACAATAGAGGGAAAATAAAAGCTGGACCTTACCCTACTTATTATTGACCTAGCACAGTTTCAGAAATAACTGCCATCTGTGCCTGAAAACACATTAGTAAAAATGAAAGACTCCTTTGCTGGTTCTGCTCATCTTAATTTGATTGTAATACTGGGATTTCGAATTGAAATAGGGTCAGCATCAATTTCAAAAGTCTTAATTAAGCCAACCAATTAAAGTCCAAAAGTTTCAAAGTGCTGTTATCACAGTTTTTCCAGCACCAACTCCAGGGTTTACAATACTCCAGTGTATGTGGCAGTATCACAAGCCTAGCCGCCAGTCAGGCATACACTAAGCCCTTGCGGGGCTGGTGTTAGTGTTATTGGTGTCTTCATGAAAAGTGGTTCAGTAGTTTGTGAAATACATTCCAGGCAATTTAACACAAGACTCTATTAGGACTGACTTATTTTTTCCAGCTGGCCTCAAACTGGCTACACCATGAACTACAGCTTTTGGTACTTATATATATATATATATATATATATCCTCTTGTCATAACCCCCCTTGCTTTCCAACCTCTTAAAATTCCTAAAGACTATCTCTTGAGGACCACAAATTCCTGCTTCCCACATTTACAAATTATTCCCCATCCTTCTGACTGCTTCCTCTCCTGACAGCCCCTTAGCAGTGTGATTATATTTTTCTCTTAAATCTCTGCTCCTCACTGTGACAGAGCCAGGATGTTGACGTAGACTGGGCCCCCCCAAAGTATATAGCAGGCCACCTCTTCAGCAAACAGGAAAACAGCTACAAGCTAGGAAACCAGTAAGGGCCCTCTTCCTTTCCCCTCATGACTACCCTGCCCCCAGTACAAAGAGTACACCAGGCAGAGAGAGTAGGATATAGGTGTCAGTGGAACTATGAGTGGGCGATATATCGAATATATATATATCGATATATACTCGATGTATCGCAAGTTTTTCCACATACGATGGTTAAAATGGCTTTATCGTAACCATTGAGTATAAACTACCACCGTAATATTCCCCAAACCGGAATATTTTTTTTTTATCATCTTCTGGCATACAAGCATGCTTGTTTATATACTACCAGATAGGGAAAAAATAAATAAAATGATGACAGCGGGAGTTTCAGACGAACGACGGAATGAGACTCACTTTCGTTTGGATTTCACAAGGAGGATGTTGAACAAAATGCGGTAATATGCAAAACATGTTGTAAAACTACTGCAGCAAAAAAGGTAGCAGTACCATGAATTAGGGCTGTGCGATATATCGTCATATGAGATTTTGGTCATAAGACATCTATCGTCCCGATAGAAAATTCTGTGAATCTCAGGCAGCTCGACTTGCGTGAAGTGTTTCCAGCTGGGCGTCGTGTACATGGAGTCGAATGTTTTAACCGATGCATGAAACTATACATTTTTAGACATAAGTTGTAACGCCCGCCGTTTTCTTTGTGAGTATTTATTACACGGCGTGCTGCGGGGAAAAGCCTGTTCTAACGTTTGAGTCTAAGGTTTATTTTTTAGCACCTGACGGCTCTTTTTGCTTCTCATCCGTAAATACTCTGCATACTCTTTCACGTGATTTAGTTTATTTTGAAAGGTCTCAACAGGATCTTGAGCTTTATTCTGAAAGGTTTATGTGGAAAATAAACAAGCGGACACGCAATGGTTTTATCGTCGTTGTTGCTAACGACAACGCATAAAAACAGGCTCTTGTCCGTCCATAGTGTGGTTATATTAAATATAAGAGAAAGAGAGAACTTTAAGAAATTAATATAGCCACTAAAACGGTGAAAAAAATATTGCCGTAAATTTTATTTTACGACACCACGAAACGAAACGACAGACGTTTTCATATCGTCATCCAATATATATCGTTATATCGAACAGCCCTACCATGAATTTATTCCACCAGCTGAAAAGTCATCCACTGCAAAATTAAGACTGTTTTAAACTCGGCATGTCAACGTCCCCTCACACGCCAAAGAAAACGTTAAATAAACCAGCTGTGATACCCGTGACTGTTCTTAGTCAGTCATTTTTTTAGTCACCGTCTAGACTTGTGTTTCTGTCATTTGAGTTTATTGCATTTTTTATTTTACAATTTTTATATGTTATGATATTTCAATTCATTCTAAATTTTTCTATTTAAAGTAGAAAAAAAGTTGAATGAATGATTTGAATACCAGTGCAATTTTGGGAACTATATAGTGAATAATAACATTTGTTTTTGGAGGTTATTTAAACATACCGTGATATATATCATGTATTGTGATATGACCAGAAAATATTGTGATATTAGATGTTCCTCATAACGCCCAATTAGGGCTGAGTATAAGGATACTTAACCCGATTCATGATCAGTTAATCACCATCTATTTAAAAATAGCTATATTAACTGATCAATGATTCTTCAATTACCATAAACCTCACTTGCAGCCTTGGTGCATTTTCTTAAAAACATTGTGTCAACTTTATCGCTAAAAGTCACTTAATGGGGCGTCCACATGGGTGACTGTAAAAGCCTTACTGTGAACAAAAACATTTGTTTCCGTTTTAAAATAAACTTTGAAAATCTGCAGAGTCCTGT
Organism: Simochromis diagramma; assembly: GCF_900408965.1. Classification (NCBI taxonomy): domain Eukaryota; kingdom Metazoa; phylum Chordata; class Actinopteri; order Cichliformes; family Cichlidae; genus Simochromis; species Simochromis diagramma. The sequence goes on from NW_024386948.1 coordinate 2,779,113, forward strand.
GACTGAAAATGTACTCTCTTCCAAGTCAGCCAACGCTGTCACTGACCCCTGCAAATATTTTTAAGCTTGCGTATGAATACTGACATTCAGATTTAGGAGACTGTTCCAAAAGGTTTTTATGTCATACACTAGTCCCAGAGGAGGTCATGTCTGGTGGACCCTGCTTTTGTTTCCTCTGTTTATTATGTCAGCGCTTCCCTGCGACAAGCTGCACTTTCTCTGTCAGATATTGTCTTTGACACAAACGTCACTCTCAGCAAAGTTGGCATGCTGTCCCAGAAGCCGTTTTTGGGATTTTGCCCTGGTGACTCAGGGGACGAGAGGGTTAAGTGAAGGATGACATCAGTGCCTGGCTGTCCTTCTTTTGTATCTTCCTAACTCATCCAAGGACACACACAAACACCCACTGCCTAAAGAGGCAGACAAGAGATGTGTTTCACTTGTGGGACGGCCTGGAACTCGTTGCCATTTCCTTGGAAAGTTTCTGATGCAATCTTCAGCAACTGGATTTTGATTTTTGTCCAAGCAAGACACAAAATGCAAATTTAGTCGAATTAGGCAACTAAAAATACAAATTACACAGTACACCTGCCATAAATCCCTTACTGTGCAGGGAAGACCACAGGGTTGGGCACTGATTGGATGCCAAAATGCTGGCTAAATAAATACACTGATAAAAATGATTAAAAACGCCACGGAAAGACAGAAGTGAAACTGAAAGTCAACTTTTCTCTGACAGTTACTACACGAATAGTTTGTCAACACTTAGAATAAGGGTGACGGCTGTCTCATGACTTTGTCCAGTGTTGAGTAAACCTGCATCATTGGTGGGTAGACTACCTAAAAGTGGCATAACTCAGCATCGTTTAATATCCCCAGACTACTTCCTGCTCTTGCCAAGTCTGTTCATGATGGAAAAGCAGCAACGGTGAGAAGCAGACAGCCATGAAGGGACTGCATCAAATTGGTTTTGTTTTGGCGTTGTTCACATCCTAGGAGTCTGGCATTCTCGCCACCCTTTAAGCAACAATGGCAGCAGTGTTGCAGTTGTGAGGCCTGTGGGCCAGGCAGTTCACTTCACACTCTGGCTGTTGTTTACTTGAAAGAGGCGTATGAGGAGTGGGAGCAGCCGTGGGGATGAAACTGCCACTTTCCAGATTGTTCAAAATGAGGATTTCGGTAGCAGAGCATGCCGACTGTTATGACAACTCACAAGCAGCTCTAAAGAGTCGGTTTACATGAGCAGAACTAGCAGGGAAGAAAAACAAGCCACTTTCACGTGCCTGATTCATATCATACTTCCTGAACCAGCCACATTATGTCCATCAAACAATCAGATTTAAGTGGCAAAAAAAATAAGCAGATTTTCTGGCTTCTTCCCCTAACGCTGCATTACTGTAATAATCTATAGACAAAAGCAGCTTGAAGTTTACTGTCAGTTCCTTACCGGCTTAGGCATCTTTGCTTCCTCTCCTCATTAAACCCAACAGCTGAGAGGAAAAACCCGTCACTGGACGGCAGAAAGACCTTTACCACAGGATCTGAAAAAAAGGAAGAAAACATTTTGTAACATAAGTCCCCAGTGTTCATGGGTGAAACCAGAGACATTATTATAAAGAGCTATTGATTCCAGTCACAGAAGACCAAATCTAGAACAAGGAAGCATGTAGACCTATTTGCACTGACGCATGATGTTATCATCCCAGTCTAGCTGTAGGAATTTGCGCTTATTGATTTTTTTCGGTTAACCATATACATAAAGTAAAGTACGTAAGTAGCCTGGGTTTTGCCCAGTGATCTCACAGGATGAGCCAGAGACCTATGCAGCACTAGAGGGTTAAACAGGCCTTTGTGGGTGGTGGCCAGACTGTATATAATGTCACATAAAGTCAACACAAGCGTCTTAAGCATTTTCCTTTTATTTTTTGGCCATTTGATAACAATGGCAACAATGGTTAAAAATATTTTCATCACATTCCTGGTGATTTCCCTTTGTTTAAAAAAAAGGCCCAAGTCTCTTTAAGCAGCACCAAAATTATTATGGATGAAAAACCCTAAAATAAAAGTTATGGCCTTCTCACTATTCATTTATACAATAGTTTCAGCTTGATTGGAGGGGTTGCAAAAATGGCTTCAGTGTAACCAGGCTGATTTCTACAAAAAGTCAAAACTTCTAAGCAACTGCTGTCTGAGCACAGTATTTATTTTTATTGTTTTTGGTATTCTGTAACTCAACAATCTGACAAGAAACACTACCATTTAATTTCAGCAAACATCTGTTACATTTAGCCAGCAATATTTTCTAAATGTGACAAATTAATATAATGAGAACAAGATTATTCTGTCAAGCTCTAAATTTAGTCCTGTGGATGACAAAACTGTACATTAGAAAAAACAGAAATAACAACCAAAGGAAAGCACTGAAAAACACTGAAAGGAATAGTATTGCTAAATCTGTTAATGACAACAAGCCACAAAACCCCCAAAACAGCCATAGGCACAGTGATGCGGTTTCCATTCAATCACAACATGCAAAACCACTTTTCTTAAGTGTACATATGTTAACTATTGCAGAAGTGCAGTGAGAACACTACTTTAAACAATTCTGCAGGAGAGAAGGCTGTAAGACAATAGAGACATTATGCTGCGACACATAAAATAAAAAAGTTTTACATGACAAAGACCATGCACTCTCATGTCAAAAGAACTGATAGGACAAAGAAATATGCCAATCAACAGTTTTCTTGCTGACATCCAATAGTGATCATTTTCAGATGGTGAACTACAGAGGACCCCATCCATTCATAACCAGATTGCTTTATTTTTTTCTACTACGGACTGCAGAAAACAAAGCAGGGGAGGCACAATGTGAAGCAATGTGTCACAGCACTAGGTATACTTTACTAGAAACACAAGTCTGAAATAGTATGGTAATGACCCATGATGAACTTAAATAGGATAGTGAAAACATCCAACTCAAGAGTTTCTCTCGTGTGAATCACACGTAGGAGTTTCATTGTGGTTTAATGGTATGAAGCTAAACTTCGTAAAGTTTAATAATACACCCCAGCCTGACTGAATGGAGAACTGTGCATCACGACTGACATAAGCTTGCTAAACGCCATTTAATACAAACTGAGAGCAGCCAGGTGTCTGGCATGGGTTTAAAAATACTTTTAGCAGCCATTACATTTTAGTCTCAGCTATTTTGTAGTGCCAGTTCAGGATACAAATCGACTAGCACCACTACTCTTCTCAGTTTTGGAAATTAAAAAAATTATTAGGAACAATGATAGTTTCCATATACAACTGTAATGTAAAAATAAGAATTTGTAAAACCCACTGAACGTCGGAGCTGTAGCGTTTGTAGTCCTCATAAAGTGAAACCCACTTGTAGCTTGTGAGCAATTAGCTTTACCCGCCGAGAGTTGTTGGCTTCCGTTACGTTGAACTATAACCAAAATTTAACGCCTAAAATATTGGCTACACAAGCGTTGCACAACGGAAAAAAATAAGTCAGAGGCTTCAAATCCCAATTTTAAAAATTTATCTTAAATGAACACTAACGTTAGTCACTAGATCCCCCCCAAAAAAATGGTCTTCATGAAGCCCAAAGTTTGCGCGTTGAAAGGCTGACATTATCAAGCTAGTGGGTGTAGTCCGTATAACGGGACGAGCCTAGCCGACGGTTGCCTCGCTCGCGCTCGTGAAGTTTTAACGCCTTAAAAAATGTTAGCCCTCATTTATTCGCCACACTTGCCACTAAAACGAATAAATATAAAACAAATGTCTTAACAAATTCCGACTTAAGACTACGTAAAGCAGAGTGGGGTGCGTTTACACACAGTTTAAGGGGCACAACTTGACAGAAGTCGGCCCTTCTGTGACACATGAATCGGTCGAACACGAGGAAATCCGCTGCATCAAAGTTGAAGAGAAGCTCCTCTCTTTTTGGGGAGAGGCAACTCACCGGGGGACGATGTCTGTCTTTAATTTTATAGAAGAGCCTCGTATCTTCAACTGTAGCAAAATATTCACGATGAAAAATGCCTTTTTACTCCGGGTGCTTGTCTCTCAGTGCGTCTGCCGTTATAAATTCCCGCAGACATGGAAAAACCCTTCAAGTCTAAACCATAAGGCGATTTGGGGGGGAGTCGCTGTAGAGCCAGCCAGAATAAAGTAACACAACTTCCGGTCTTAACTATAAAAATAAAACTACATAGTTAACTGGGCAATATTATCATAAGGCGGTTTACATCTGTTTACAGTTCATGAACATACTCTTAGATTTGATATCTTCCGTACCTTTGCATATAAAACAGCCAACATTTTTCACATTGCAATGATCCTGAATATTTAATACTTGTTTTAAACTTAAGTTTGATTGTTTTCTTTATTATTTTTACTCTATTGTTTGATTAGGTTTTTTTTTTTAAAGCATGAGTCTGTACATTTTTTTTTCTAGATTTTCTAATGTGCTTTCCCTTTTTTGTTTCTGTAGTTTCCTGTCATGTAGCTAAAATTAGCTGACAAAAACAAGGGGAAAACCACAACAAAATTAATGAGGAAAACATGACTAAACACAGAAGCAGTAATTAATAGTTAATAGCGGGACTAAATCAACCCCCCACAGTCATTTTCCCTAATGTATCCATACAAGTGTTTCCAGAAAATTTAAATATGTAAGAGAATTAGGTAGCCTGCGGACCGCTTTCAGCCCTTCAGCTCGAACTTTATTTTGAAGAAAAAACACAAATATCCGCCCATGTCTGCAGTTTTCCTCGCAAACCTGACACAGCTAACTGTAGAGATGTACAATATGGCTGTCAGTGGCCGAGGATCAGATGGAAGAAATGTATGGGGCATGCACCGTGCGATGAGATGCATTAGCGATGATTTATGCCAGTGTAAGCCTGCTCCTGTAGGTTGGTCCGATGGGAATCCAAATGGCACTTACACATAGGCTTTTGTCCTGTTTTATCTAAATGGCCTGCTCGTCTTCTGCAGTTTGAAACCTCCTAGATCAGTGGTAGAGCTCCCCACTCTGGAAGTATGCATCAGTACATTCGTTTCAAAGTTTTGTATGTACTGCAGAGATAGTCCCAAACACACCCAGTCTGCAGTCACTGTCTGAGCTGTTCGCAGAACTGACTCAAACATCAAGGACGTGTCCTTTTAATCTTGACTAAAACAGCTATGAACTGATTTTTAGTCCATACAAGTGGATATGGACGGATATCTAAGACTTCCAAACAATTGTGATGTCAAGCCCAGCTGATAACCTTTATCACTTAAAACTGTTTCCATCTATCTGTCCTGACACCTATCTTTGTAAAAAGATGACCAAAAAAGTATAAAATGCATCTTGATCATTAATTATCACTGAAAAGTTTGGGCTCCGAATTGTTCTTATGTTGCGTAGGAAAATGAAGTTTTTGATTTTAAACAATCACACATTGACGACAAATGCTGTAAGTCACAGCTAAACTGGGATCAATAACCAAATATAATTAATAATTTTTAATAGAATAGCTGCTAAGTAGCTACATGGTAGTGCTACTGCAAATTATGTTAACAATCTGATACCAAGTAAATAGAGGGCCAGTATTGCCGAAACCATTAGTTTTTAATTATAAAGACAGTTTTTATAGAGAGCAATGTGTCCAGATTTATGAGATGAATCACCATCAATTTGCAAATTCTGAACACATTTTAATGACCACTAAATCATTGTGATTTTTACTTTCCACAATCCACCAACTTATATCTAGTCTTCCACATCCTGATCAGTCCCAGTGGAAATCTTAACTTCAGCTCAGCCTTCCGTCTTTCTGTCAGTCTCACTGCTTCCAAACCACACAGCATACATCATAGCAGGTCTCACCATCTTCTAAAACCTTCCCTTTCACTCTTGCTGCTATCCTTCTGTCACAAATCAACCCTGACACTCATCTCCACCCATTGCTTCCACTCTCTTCTTTACCTCTCTTGTGCAGTGTCTGTTGCTTTGGACGATACAATATTCAATGTAGACATTATAATCTATGGAATGAACAGTATGTTAAAAATTGTGTATAATTATTTTGTATTTTTTGAGTAGTGAGAAGTTTTAGGCACAAGTGTGTTTTAATTTTTATCCCAATCTTTCATATTTTCTCCACAGAACAGAAAAAATACAGTGTGTCAAAAATATACAACATTTGTAGTGTTCTTTGTATTTTTGTATATTCTGAACACTTATTTAAAATATAATTTTTTTAATGTGACGTGGGTCTTCTGCACTCAATTATTCCGCCACTAGATGCCATTGTGTCCCTGTTGTTGGTGATCTACGGGGTAGGACACTTGAGCAAATCCTGCAAAATCAGCTGGTAGAGTAAATGAATGGAAATATTTCATATGCATGTAGTCCCACACCAGGAGGTGCATCCTTCAAGGCCGACTCACAAAGACTAAAAAATAGACACATCTGCTAAAAGTGAGTAATACTTTGGACAACACAATAAAAATCTCAGTTCGCGCAGTCACCTTGGAATTTATTACTGGAATAATGTCAACAAACATATTCCAGTGGACAGGGGTGTGTAGAGTTTAATCTGCTGCAAGATGAAGAAGGAAAAATGAGAGGAAGAGGAGGTAGCACTGGGACTTGGCTGGGTCCTGTTAATTGGCTTGGAGTGGGCGGAGCTGCTGGTTTGCAAACTTGCAGGTAGGACGTAACTTTCATCACAGGCATGCCCGATATCGTCAGCTTACTGCGTATTTTATTCTACAAGTGTCAGTATTGCTGTATATCGGCGAGTTTCCTTTCCGGACGCTCGGAGGCAGCTCATCTGTCGGTAGGACAAATTCAGTTATTCTGCGAAAGTTTGGCATCCCTTCTTCCAAAAAGTGCGCGGTCCTCAGATTTGATTTCTTGGATCCTCTTAGTCACCACCTTAGACTGACGATTCGGCTCACACTGAGTGACTCATTTATGCACTTGTGTGAGTAAAACATGAATAAAATGTAAGTAGGTAAAACGAAAAATATAAGTAATTGCAAAGTGCTGTGCAAAAGTCTTGAACCACTTCTCAATTGCTTCAGTTTTGTTTCCAATGAGCCAGAATTACTTTTTAAAAAGTGCTCTTGAGCAATAGTTCAAGACTTTCTGATGGTCTTTCAAAGTTTTTCTTTGGACATTGGTTACTTTTTCACTCATTTTCAATCCAGTCCTTGTACCTGACCATTGTCAGAGGAATGTTTTTTTTTTTTTCTTGTAGTTTGTTTGTTAAGCCATGAATCATTCAAGCATAAAAAAGCCACCTAACTTAAGGCGTGGACCAGTGTTTTGAGGAAACGGGAGAAGTGGAAGGCAAAAGAAGCAGAAAGGTATCTGAAAGTCATGTCCTTAAGAAATAGGAAGATATACAGCAAAGAACTGACACAGGACCTGACAGATGCATATGGTCCTTCAACACATCCATCTACTGTTCCCTGAAGCCAAATGTTGTCAGTGGAAGAATGGCTGTCAAAAAAAAGGGCTAAGGTTTGATAAATTACAAAAGAAGTCTCATGAAAATCAGGGGCAACAGGTCTTATGGAGTGTTGAATCCAAACGTGGTTCAAATCAGATTGTAGATTGCATCTACAGCCATCTGTAAAACACGGTGGAGGCTGTATCATGTCTGGGGTTTAGTTTCATCCAGTGATGTTGGGGACCTTGTCAAAACTGAGAGATCCTCAACATCACAAAACACAGAAAAGTACTACCAGTAAGTAATGTCAGATTTTGATCCACCATGCTATATCATCTGTTGTCTGACTGACAACAGCTTCATTCTTCTGCATCGACTGCCAGTGCAGTAAAAGCATTTCTGGATAGAAAAACACAAAATGAACTCCCCATAGGCCGGACCTCATCATTATTGAAGCAGTGTGGGATAATCTTGACAGAGAACACAATAAAAGGCAGAAACATCCAAAGAAGAGCTTTGAATGTTCTCCAAGAAGCCTGGAGAACGATTCCTGAGTACTTAAAGAAATGATTAGAAAGCTTGCCTATTTTTCTTGAAAAATATTTGGAGAACCCTAAAAAGAATTCATTTTGGGACTCCATTCATGTGTGTTGTGATCTGATTTATTTCGCTATTATCTCCTACTTTTTTTCTTTGCATTCAGGTGTACAGTTTGTTAAACCCTGGCAAAGTGCAGTCTGCCTGGCTTCCCTCCTTTTGGGCCAAAGACCAATATTAACCATGGCGGGAAAGTGAAATTGAAAGTGTGTTTTCTTGGCAAAACACATGAGCTTAAAACTGCCGATGCCTTTATTTCCACAAGCTCTGGACATCCCCACCCCTCACACCCCACCCCAGGTCATGTCTGTGAACCTGGTTGTTAAAACTGTCACATTGTATTGCATGTGGAACTCGCCTTGTCTTTATTTAGCTTGGCTTATTACCACGTCACAAGATCTCAGTCCATATGACTAAGAGCATGCTGTTCTATTGTCAAAGCAATGAAAGGAGCCTCTGTCAGGGGGGACTGGTAATTGGAGAGGGAATTGACCAAATTTGCTTTGATTGTTCTACCAGAAGTCATCAGAGCTGTGCGTGTGTGTGGTGAAGAGAGGAGAGGAGTCTGTGTTGCTGTAATATAGATCTCACCTGCCAGAAAACAGCCTGAAATTCTGACATTGACACTGTTTGATCTCACTTGATATCATAACTGAAACTAACCACTTCAGCTGAAGCAATATTTGCTTATAAAGTGCTGACTTGTGCTTTTAACTTGAATCGGTCAGCAGATCCTGACATGGATCACTGGATGTGTTGGTGTAAGGAAGACAGTTGTTAGGCTGGGCTTCCCACACAATCATGTGATCAGTTTTAGACAATAACAACAGCATGCCGTGCCGAAAAGCCCCCGAAATCGAGTCTGTCATAAATAAACCGGGCGACCTAAGTTGAACACAAAATGCAAAAATAAACTGCTCACTGTACAGCACAGCTTAATGACAAGATAAAATTAGCAGTGGTAATGTCATTAACACCACTGAAGGCAGAAGTGTGTGTTTGCTACACAGAGGGATGGATGGTTTAAAATTGTGTTACGCAATTTCAAAACTGCCTTGTGGCCTGGGTGTCTCTTCCTTCCTCCCCCTCCCTCTCTGCTGACCAAATTAAATGGATAGTGCATCAGCCGGTTTCTGTTCTCACCATTTCTCCTTGGTTGTTTCACCTAAACTGCTGCCGAAGTATGCTCACGGTTTATTATTATTGCTGTTTTCCTTTTTAAAAAGAATTTTTATTTAAGCTGCAGATCTACTTGTTCTTTTCTTTTTGGTAACGTTCAGCATCTGTGCCCTTTTTTAGGAGCAGTCACGTACATGTGAGGAGGACAGTCTGCTGAGGTTTGGGTGTCCAGGATAAGGATGGGGCAGGGGACGTCTGTTCCAGAAGACGTAGAGCAAGCCGTGGAGGTGCTGTCGACAATCAGCGGTAAGGAGAGCCTCGCGTTATTGGACGCGCCGTCGCACCACATTACTGCTTATCACGTCTCACGTCATCTCATCTGTGGTTCTGTTGAAAGCAAAACGTACATTAACACATCTTTATAGTCTTCTCCAGGTATCCAAGTTAGCTTTTTCAGTCCTTTACATATGATATTTTGTACAGAAGTCAATCTGTGCTTATTTATATTGTTCACAAATATGCACGTAGTGCTTGAAGCCAGTTGCTTGAGAGGTTAGTCGCAGCATTTATGAATTCTAAACAGCAGGTGTTGGAGTTAGTCAGCTGGGGCCAGTTTCACAAAAGCAATTTGCCAGCATCTGCAATTGATGCCAGTGTCCTGTCTCACAAATCATTGTCATTCGCAAATTACAGATACCGAGTTCACATGTTCACACAGTTGAGCATTTCACTGGAGCAGTCAAATTGCTAATTATTTATTAATACAAATCGCAGCTTATGTGTGAAGCAAATCTCGTGGTTTATTAAAAAAATAAATGATTTATGAGCTTTTAGAAAAAGTAGGAGAACTGCAATTCTGCCCAGATATACTATATTTAATGAGTTTACACCCAATCACAGAGCAGACAGTTTGGCAGGATTTGCAGCAGATGAGCAGAAATACTAGAATCTATTGACATAATTTGCTCATATGATATTTTAAGACAAGATAACTGCGAAGAAGACTTTATTTAGTATGCCTAATGCAAGATTTTGTTTTGGTGAAAGGAGCTCTGTTTTTGAATACTTGTGCTCACGATTCACAGTGCAAAGTGATATTCATTTATCACGTACACTGGGTGTTGGTGCAGTGTCTCAGTTCATCTATAGACAAATGAGGTGTGAATGACAAAAACAAAGCAAAAAGAAGAACAAAAAATACTATACTAGGAGACATCAGTTTCCGTGCCACCATAGTGTAGTTAATGGTCTCAGCATTGCTCCTCTTATAAAGATCGTCTAGCTTTGCTACTGGTTATTAACCCTGTAATGCCAAATGTATCATCTTTGATACATAGTTTGTTTAGACCTCTACATCAGCAGTGTGATGAGTTTTATTCATCGCTTTTTTTAGTCCTAACTGACCTACATGTTTATGTTTATATGTTTTAATTTATTTTAAGATCAACTGTGAGCACAAATTGCACAGAAATGCTGGATGTAGCACAAATGATACAAATTCAAACTCATATATGCAGTTAGATTTTATTTGTGATCAGACTATTCAATAAACACTCTGGTTTCACAAGAAAAATAAATAAATCATATATTTTTGGCAAATATTTCACAGTTCAGGCTTTACAGGGTTAGGTCCTCTAAATTTTATATATTTTTTTTAATTTCAATTTTTTTTTTTTTACATTTATTTAAATTATTTTTTTCAATTTAAATTGTCATCTTCAAATGACTTCAGCTATCGACTTGGTAATGGTCTTTAATACAAGCCCTGTACCTCATGCTGGACATAATGTTGTCTAATGTGTTGAGCCTGCAGCCTTTCTTTGCGCATTTAACTCTGCTTTTGCTTTAGCTTAAATGGTGCGCTCCTCTTATTTGGAAATGTAACAGTTACACAATAAGGGCATGAAAGATTGTAACATTGCTAAATATTACACCAAGTAATTGTCCCAAAGTTTCCAGGAGCACTTAAGTCGGACAATCTGCTTTACCAGGAATAAGGCGGGATAATTCAGTTTGTTGTCAGTGTGATTACGTCTGCAGACGGTTTCAGTTGGAGGGAATAGGTTTTTGATCTTTTGGATTGCTACTTGATTCATTAATAAATCTAATTGTGCAGAATGCCACATAATGAAAAGTGCATGACCACCTTTTGCTTGCGCGCTTTGTACTTTTTAAATTGGGAAATGCTTGTGCGATTGTGTGATGACGATTTAAGTGAAATAAAGGTAATGCGATACTCTAAAGGTGGTGGAGATCTTTGCAGATGGCACCAGTGTAATTTTAGTTTCCTTCCCTATCACCGGTACCACAGTGCCCCAGTCAGAAGCTCCCTTTGTGTGAGCTGCATGCTTATTAGAGCTTTTTGACTCCTCATGATCTATAAATGAATAATAACTTTTAAAAAAGCAGTTGAGGAATTTGGTTAAGAAAATGAAACTATGTGAGAGTTAAGTCCTTGTGTTGGATAGAAGTGGTGAAAAACACTGTGGTATGCTCATAAACCACTTGCTGCTACTTGCACGTAAATGTGCAGTAAATAAATAGTTTGAGTTTACTTTTATCTCCAAACGGCCAACCCAGAGTCAGTCTCAGCCTGTGATATATGACACCCGTGCACGTATTGCCGAGCCAGTTGCAATTAGCTGGAGAGGGATTTATGTCTTAGCTCACCCTCCACCCCTCTTTTCCTGCGATAAACGCAGCCCAGACATGGAGTGAGATAAATAATCACACACTCTGCAGTCTAATCGAGGAGAGGAAGAGGAAGGCAGCTTAAAAGACGCCTCACGAAAAAAAAGAAAAAGAAAGGAAGCTCACAGAGATGGTACGAACTGCTCTCTGAAGGAAAGATGTCTCTATTTGAGATGGTTCAGGAGAGCCAAGAGGTGTTCAATAAACTGCTCCACAGTCTGTCTGTATCCATCAGCGTGTTGACCCGACAAACACACCACAGTCTGAGCCATCAGCCGACCTGGAGGAGAGGTTAGTGTTAGAGTGTGTGTGCTGATTTAAAGTGTGTATTTGATTCTCCTTTTATTAATTGGAGTTTTCTCACTCTCACGCTAACTGGACGTGCTGTGTATGTATGATGTTCAGTGGTTCAGTCTCTGCTACTTAAATCAGTGCGACAGGATGATAGGACAGGATTTCCTACCGCTAACGGGGAGATTCCCTCTTCTGTTTTTCCCTCCTTATTCAAGCATAATAAAAGAACCTGCCTGTTTAGTTTCCTGCTGAGGTTACAGTAAGTCCACAGTTGTCTGAGGGACTCGAAATTTGACCAAATGAGCTACAAAGGGAAACAAACATGACACGCTTTACAAATGATGCATGGTGTAGCTCGGTCCATAACTTTTTCTGTGCTGTTTACAATAAGTCAGGGTTATTGGGAACCTGGTTTAATTTAAATATCAATTTATCCCAGAAAAAACAATTTTGGTTTTGCTTTAGTTAGAGGCTAAAAGATAAATGACTTGACACCAGGTTTTTTCTTGTTAAAAGGGAGTTTTTCCTTTCTACTTGCTTACAAGGGATCGACTGATTGTTGGGGTTTCTTTCTATTTTTGTAGGGTCTTTATAGTCTGAAGCTTATTGAGGTAACTGTAGCTATGATTTGGTGCTGTTTAAGTAAAATGTAATCAATGCTACAGAAAATATATGAATATCTGACTGGAAAGTCCTCATTTAACATATGTAGTTGAAATTGTAAATTTGTTCTGCAGATATAATTCTTGATAAATTGCTAAAATCTCCTCTTTTTTTCTTGTGACCATGACACTGTGACTTTATCTCTGCTGGGTTTGCATTCAGCATTTGTTGTATATTTTCTCAATGCATTATACCAAAAAACTTTTCTTTTTTAAAAAAAAAAAAAACCCCATCACTATCTCCTATCTCAGTCAGATACACCCTCATCTGTCTGTCAGTAAAACAGTAAACCAAAGCGCTAGTCACTTAGTTTTCTTTTAACCCTGGCAGACCAGCTGCCACTTTAATGTGTGCTCTTGAACGCAACGCTCTTTGGTGTTTTGACCTTGGTAACTGATTAGCTGATAAGGCTGTGAGTCGCTAATCGACCTTAGGTCGTAACACACCGGCGGTAGAAATGTGTGTAGTTTAAAAGGAGAAGCCAAAGTCAAGGGAACAGAGTAGAGCTGCTACATTCATCATGGCTACTAGTCTTTGCTGTGGCCGCCAAACAGTGGAAAGAAAAAGGAATCATAAGTCCACACAGACAGGTGAGTGCTGCCTGAGTGGGAAAAATTAGCTTCTTTAAAGTTTGGAACATTTTCTTGGGTCACAACTTGGTTAAGAGGTCATTTCAGGGTCACAGTTAAGGAAAAACCAGACTAGAAACAGTAATGTTTCTCAGAGAATTAGTTTTGTTGTCATGCAGATTAATTTAGAGGTTTATCTTTTAACCCCTTCACTCTTCATGTGTTATGAAGATGTGCGACTTGGAAATGCTGTGGATCCATTTCTGCTGTAGGGATACTGGGAGTTAGTCTCTGCCTCAGAGTTTATAGTGCAGGCCAAAGTAGCATATTCTTTGATAATAATCCATGTGGTAAAATCCAAGCTGAACAATGCTGACGACATAAAAATGAGTGTTTGTGAAGTTGTGATAATGCAGTTTTTAACACACATGATGCACTCGAGTGAATCAAGTCGCTTCTGTGCTGAAGGAGCCAGGCTGACCAATCAAGCTCTGGCTGGACTGTGACGGTGACTTCTATTTAAATTTTGTTTAGCATTCATGAGGTTGTGTTTTTTCTCTTAGTTTTTAGTCTCAGTTTTATCCCAAAGAGTGTGAATCTGTAGATTTGTCATGTTGACTTTTTCTAACACTGAACGGTGAGAGCAAATAGTCAGAATAGTTTTTTATTCTCTGTACTCAGATATTCAATCATGAATGTTTCAACCTTGATTCTTTTGTTTTTCAGCCGTCCTGTTGTAAATTTGCAGCTGTGCTTGGGATCACTGTCCTGTTGCATCATCCAGTTAGAGCCAAACTTTAGGTGTTGGATAGATGGCCCCTAAAATATTTTGGTATGCAGAGGAGTGCTTCTCGACTCAGTGACTGCAAAACAAGCCCATATCATAACCCACCACCGTGCTTGACAGCCGGTATGATGTCTTTGAGCTAAAATGTCATTTGGTTTTCACCAACATGACGCTGTGCATTACGGTGAAACATTTCTACTTTCATCTCATCAGTCCAAAGGACATTGTTCCAGAAATCTTGTGGTTTGTTCAGATGTAACTTTGCAAACCTAAAACGTGCTGCCACATTTCAGAAAGAAGAGATTTTCTCCTGGAAATTCTTCCAAACAAGCCATACTTCAGTCTTATATTTTGATTTTTGCCGCCACGACCTTTAACATTTAAGATATTGACTGAGGCCTGTGAAGTCTGTAGCTCTTGGGTTTTTGTTTTTTTTTGCAGTTTTTCTGAGCATTGCACGGTCTGGCCTTTGGGGTGAATTTGCCAGGACATCCACTCCTGGGAAGACTCACCCACTTTTTTCCAATTGTGATTAATCTTTCTAACTGCAGACTTCACATTGTTTGGAAATGGCGTTTTAACTCTATCCAGACTGATGGGCAGCAACAGTTGCTTCTTTAAGATTATTGCTGATGTCTTTCCTCCTTAGTGTTGTGTTAACACACACCTGAAAGCTTCAGACCAGCAGAAGTCCAAAGCTTGCTTTTAATCAGTGAATCAAGTGTATTTGTCTAGCAGCACTTGGCTAATACTTGCCCTCTATTCCTATGAAAGCAGTAAATGTGTATTTAAGTTTCACACAGTGAAATGGCCTGTATTTATATAGCGCTTTACTAGTTCCTAAGGACCCCAAAGCGCTTTACATATCCAGTCATCCACCCATTCACACACACATTCTCACACTGGTGATGGCAAGCTACATTGTAGCCACAGCCACCCTGGGGCGCACTGACAGAGGCGAGGCTGCCGGACACTGGCGCCACCGGGCCCTCTGACCAGTGCTTCTGCATTTCAACACAGTGCAATATGTCATGCTGTTTTTCATCTGAGGTTGTATTTACCTAATTTTAAGCCCTTTTATGGATCTGATTATATTCATTATTTCCACATAATTAAACCATAGAAATTAAAGAGGGTGTGCTTTCTTTTTACCACGACTGTTTGTACAGAGACTTTCTCAGTAGAAGGGAGGGGCCGAGGAAACAAGACCAGTGTAATCACTCAAGAAATGTTGACCAGTGTGCATATGAAAGAAATAGGGAGGGTCTAGAAATACTGCAGAGGATTAGGGAAGTGATATTCTGCTCCGTACCTGTGGAGATGAAGACGTTAAGCGAGGAAGAGGAGAATGGACAGAGAGTCAGGATGAAAGAATGCGCAGGAGAGAGGTTTGTCTGTATTTCACTGGAGGAGATGGAGAGCTACTACAGATACAGCCGCTGCTGTCAACGGCTGCACAGTGAGTTTCGCAGAGGTGTTTCTGTAAGATTTAAGGTGTTCTGCTTCATGTCACTGAGCTCATCTAAGACAGGAACCTGGAGTTGTAATGTCACAGATGACAACTTTGAGCTACAGTTGGATTTTGAAGTCTGTTTTGGACATCAGAAATTCACTTACTGCAGCACACAGGTATAGGCCATTGCTTTTGCAGTGCAGGTAAATTGCAAGAAATGTAAAATAAGAAGCAACAGAAATGTGCCCCCTTTTTTTTTTTGCAAATGATGCATTTTCTCTTAAATGCTAAATCGTCTCTTATGGAATAAGTTCCTGCCATTTTTAATGCCTTACGTTAGCATTAAATAGCCTAACCAGCCATCAGGGTTTAGAATGGCTTTTGTAAAGGTTTCAAGGATTTCTTAAAATATTCACAAGAGCACGATGTTTAGTTTCTGCAGTGCTCTCAGGCTGCTCTGGAGAAAATCAGAACACATGACAAAATGAAACTAACCTTGCGCTCACAAAGTTAGTGGGTTCATTATAGGTTGACTTGGCTAAATCTTGGCTTCCCCCTCTTCACAATTTATTTTATAATAATAATAATGATAGAAGATTTTCTCTCCAGTCTTGATGGTCAAGCTTATAATTCACCCATAGCTGACCGGTTCATCTTTAGTCATTCGTCATACTTATAATCTGAAGATTGTTTTTATGGAAACTGTGTGAAGAAGGGGAATGAAGATGCACAAGAAAACATGGCAACACTGTCAAATGGCTCTTGAGACTCCTTGTTAGAGGAAGTACATGTGGCAGAAAGCATTACAGTATCTGCTAGATCCTTATTTACACAAGGTGGTTCAGTAAGTTGGCATCAGTACTCGAAAGTCTACGAGGTTGACAGAGAAAGGAGAGGTGTGTCTGTGTGTGTGTCTCCATCCAGCATGTATGCATGTGGGAAGCGTGCAGCTTTTGATATTTTTTTGTGTGTGTCTGTGTGTGTTTTAGATCTTTGCCTTTCAGTGATATTTCAAGTCTATTTTGGGCCATTTTGATATGTATATTTTTAGTACAAGCTATTCTCGAAACACTTTATCACAAAGCTAGTGCTGTGTTTTGTTTTTTTCCTTCTTGATCCTGTTCTCCACCTTATTGTAGCTTTATCAAGTCATATTTCTATCCCCTGTCAAGATGGAGTCTTGTGGCCATTCGTCCAATGTCAGGATTGCTAAAGTTCTCTAAGATACAAAATCACAGCAGATATTCAAAGGTAGTAAGTGCTTGAAGCGCATTTGCCACAATTGATAATCAGCTGTTTTCTTTATTACTTTATGTGGGAATTTCTTGAATCATTTCTTGTAATTTCTTGAATCCTCATGACAGAGATCAGTCTTCCCCTTAAGTACCAAGCCTTCCTCTTTCATGGGTAGTCTCATGATTGTGCAGCCCATTTCCCATTCCTCCCTCCCCCCCAATAACTGATAAACAACTGAGATCATCTGTCATCATTGGGTGCTGTTTTTGTTTCGATTCATACTCCTTCAAGTTCTCATTTGTAATAACATTTCTTACATTTTTCCAAAGTTTTTAAAGAGACTCCAGGTGGCATATTTCTGGACTACAAATAATCCAAAATTTAAAAAATTACAGTCTTTAAATATGATTGGCCAGAAGCTGATTTTGTAGTTTGAAAAACCACAAATAAAATCTCATTTAACCATTCAGTTCAGTTCAGTTTAATCCAGTTTAATTTATATAATATTAAATCACAGCAGTAGTCACTTCACTTTATATTGTAACATAAAGAACCCATAATAATAGAGACAGACCTCAACAATCAGACGACCTCTTATGAGCAAGCACTTGGTGACAGTGGGAAGGAAAAACTCCCTTTTAACAGGAAGAAACTTCCAGCAGAAGAGGGGAGGCCATGTGCTGCGACCGGTTGGGGGCAAGGGGAGAGAGACAGGACAAAAGACACTGTAAAAGTGAGCCAGAGATTGATAATGAAAAGAAGTGAGTAAAGAAGAAAAACTCTGTGCATCATGGGAATCCCCTAACAGCCAAGGCCTATTGCAGAGTAACTAAGGGAGGGTTCAGGTTCACCGGACCAGCCCTGACCATAAGCTTTGTCAAGTTTTAAGCCTAATCTTAAAAGTAGAGAGGGTGTCTGTCTCTTGAAAGTGGGAGCTGGTTCCACAGAAGAGGGGCCTGAAAGCTGAAGGCTTTGCCTCCCATTTTACTTTTAAATACTCTGGGAACAACAAGTAAACCAGCAGTGCGAGAGCGAAGAGCACTAATGGGGTGATGTGGTACTATGAGCTCTTCAAGATAAGATGGAGCAATTCAAGACCATGTATGTAAGAAGAAGGATTTTTAATTAGATTCTTCATTTAACAGGAAGCCAATGAAAATAATTTAATATGAGAGAAATGTAACCCCTGTCAGTGTATTGAACCAAACAGTCCAGTTGGAAAATGTAAAAACTTCCTGTTATGCGGCAATACTGAGGTATAATGGGAACGATGTGAGTCTTCAATTATTGAAGTCTTCAAAGCAATAAAAGACAGCAGCAGTTTAAATGCGGTCTGTTTGATCAGCTGTAATGTTTTATTGATGTCTGAGTAAAATATTTTAAACTTGTTACGTAGAGAATGTAGTTGGCTTGCTTCACTCAGTCACTGGTTGTAATGCTGATCTGCAGACATCTCAGAGATGATGATAAACAATGCATCTGGATCTCTGAAACAGTGGGATGATACCATGTTTATGTCCTCTGTGATAGGTTGACTGATATATCAGTTGGATGCCATAAAATACAGTCATATGAACAGTTAATTGATTTAATGAACCTGGCAGCAATACGGCATAAACGATCTAATATATATAAACAGTGTAATGAGATAAGATAAGCCCCTCTTGATTGAAAGAGTGGAAATCCAGGTGTTGCAGCGACTGGCCCACGTAGGCGGTTATGCTACACTTAACGGAAAAAAGTAGCTTTAGCTTGCTGATGTTATTACTTTGTTCATAAACAAAAAAAAAAAATGTTGTGATGACTTTTAGGGGAATTTTAAAATCTGCGTAACGTTTTCTGTGGAGCTAGTTTCAAATTGCTTTATCTAGAACTGCTCGAGTGATATCGAAATTTGCTTGAAAACGTGATGGTATGGCCTGCACTGCCATTGAAAGGCCTTAGAAAGAATAGCTTCAGAGATAGGGGCTGAACTGTAACACAGATTCCTAATTATGGGGTGTACTCAGGGCCAGGTAACTACATAAATTAGATGAATGGCTTTGAAAATAGAGCTTGAAAATGGAGGGAAAAGTGTATTTTCATTGTGATATTCAAAAAAATGGCATCCTCTAACAACTTCAGTTTGACTTTTCTAGAAAGATTTTAGTGTCTGATACAGCCTAAATGAGGCTGTAGTGAATTAGTTTTGCCTTAAATATTTAGATCACGTCAGCCTTTATCAGTGATATGCGCAGCTGTTTTTAACAAAGTTCCTTAAATCTCTTGATTCTCGCTGATGAATACTGATCATCACAGAACTCACAGGTCAAACTAAGGGCTTGATATGCGTGCATTTGTTTCCTGTAGAGAAATGCACTCGTAGCATGGTGATAAATTTTGCTTTGTGCAGGGATAAGTGCGACATCTATCACCATCTACAGATAAAATTGATCCTTTTGGCCTTCAGCCTTTAACCGAGCCACACGGCCTGCTTTCTGTCAAGTTTCGGTTGATGTTGAGTAAATACTGTCCACCATATGGAGAAGAGGTGACAGAAAACAGCAATGTGGAAAGTGAAGGAAGGGAGAGGAGTCCAGTGGACATGTGAATGTCTTTGTTTTTCAAACTGAATTTGTTAGTTTTGTTTTCTGTGCTTTTACACTGCGGACGTTTATAATTCGGAGATCGCTTCTTAAATAAACAGCCCAGTATTTATCAAACTATAGAGATGTTCGCACCTTTTTATTTCCTTACTCTGCCTCCGCTGCTTTTTTGGGCCTATGAGTCATTTCACAATTGCCGTCTTCCTGTTTATGCTGTAGCCGGCCTATAGTGTTTGATCTCGAAGCGGAAGGATTCAATACTGTTCTCTTTGTAGGCACGGATGCTGGGGAGGAAAGTCTCAACAAAATAATCAAGCTGTAAGTTATTCTAGCTGTAGTCTGCACTGCTTCCCTAATGCACACACATACAGGTACAACTAGTCTTCCTCTTCAACCGTATGCACACACTGATGTCTGCTCTGCATCCCATGTGCACACATGCACATTTCCACAATTCAAATTCGACCCATTTTCTGCTTTATGGCCGCCATATTTTGCAGGCTGCTTTTCTTTCTAAGCCGTAATTTCAAAGAGGAAGTCCTGGAAATAACCTGATTTAAATTTGATTTGGCTGCTGCTTCTTTTTGATGATATGACATTTTCAAAAAGAGAAGCATGTGATGAAGTTCATCATGTGCTGATTTCAGAAGTTGGGAGTGTTTAGTCGGGCGATTGAGGTTATCAGCGGTTTTGGCAAGTTAACAAATTACATTACCAGGATCAAATACACAAAGACCAGCATTTTAAATAAAATGACCTTATTAGACGTCTAATATAATAATATTTTCTTTATATCGATATTGATTAATAGATTGATAGAGCTGTGCATAGAAACACACCTTCTAGCACAGAACAGATGTGATACATATGTGCAGTACTCACAGCTTTCCTGTAAGTTCTTTAAGTAGTCTTAAGAAATAGTTCTGCAGGCTTCTTGAAGGACATTCAAAGCTCTTCTGTGGATGTTTGTGCCTTTTGTTCTGTTCTCTGTCAATATGATCTCACAGGGCTTCAATAATGTTGAGGTCTGGACTCTGGGGAGGCCAATCCATGACTGATAGTGTTTCACTGTGTGTTTTTCTATCCAAGTTTGCTTTTACTGCATTGGCACTGAGTTTATGATCACTGTCGTGCTGGAAGATGTATTCCCACAGTAACAGCTGTTACAGGAGCCACCATTCACATATCAGTGAAAAAAACCGAAATGAAAAGTAATCAATATACATTTAGGAAATCTGAAGGCAGCTCACAATGATGGTGATAACTTTGCTGCGGACTTCATGTAAATTGTAAATGTTAAGGCGTGGAGGTGTAAACTGATGACGAGTGGGTGAAACTGCATGCATGATAAAGTGGTAGAGACAGGAAGTGAGCTATTAAAAATCCTCTGCCTTTTCCTGTGCAACAGCCAACGTGCTCTATCTTCTAAATCTGACATGATGTAAATGTACACGTACGCCCACAGGGCTCCATCCTGACACAGCTTCCTTCATGTATGCCAGCTCTTGAAGGACCTTCGGCCATTATTACACGAACATGTTTTAAAAAAGGCTCCAGCCTTTCATTTATTGATAATCTCATCTCAGACGAGACTGAGATTCATGTTTAATTTAATATTATTGTCAACCTTACACAACCATCATTTATGTCTATTTTGTGGAACTTTCACCACTCTCTCTATGATTTCTACCTGCTAAAATATTTTAATATTCGGCCTAAAAAACTTGTATAATTATACGTCTGGCCTGGTGTAGTGGTTGCGTGCGCTAGGAAAGTGAACACATGGCGTCCCCATTCCATTCATATGACATTATGACACTTTTTATGTAACGTGAAAATGTTTTACTCGTATAATCACCAACAATCTGATGTGGCACAGCCCTAGTGTGGACTTTAGCCTTTGTAACTTTGCCACCTTTTACATGCACAGAAGACTTTATAATAGTCTAAAGCAGGAATGTTGAACTCATTCAGAAGGTTAACTACATATTTAAAATACCTGACATACCCTAATGTGAGAAATATAATTACAGTTTCAGCAGAAGGTCTCAGTCTTTCTATGTGATGGCAACAGCATGAACACATAAGTTAGTAAAATGAAAGAAAACTTTCTCCTGTCATTAGAAAACTGTACTCTTAATTCACAAAAGTTGTCCTTCTGTATATTTTAATTTCAGGCCAATTACAAAAAGAACAACTTTTCTGCCATTTAATCTATTGCTTAATTACTTTAGTGTGGTATGAACGACTATTGTGGAGGTCTTTACCGGTAGGAAAAGCTCTAAAAAATGCAAAATCTATGCCCTCCTTCACATTTTCCAAAGCTAACCAGGGTCAGACTGGAGTCTTTGCCGGGCCGATTTTGGACCCCGAGCCTTATGTTTGACAGCCTTGCTCTAAAGGAAATGAGATAAATGTACAGTCACTTTCTGGCAGAGCAGCACATATTTCACTTTGAAAGAAGATACTGTTTTAAGGCGACTTAGGAGTTAATGAGTGTTTTTATCACAAATTTGAATTGATTACATTTGTTTCTCAGATTTTTTTGTATATAGAAATGAAGAGTAACGTAGCAGCAGTAGTAAAATAAGGCCTTAAAGGGCTGCTAAAGCATGTTGAAACCCACTAAATCTGAGACTGTTCAGCGGACGACCTTTCTGAAAACTGTACATGCTTGCCGTCGTCTGGTTGTGCTGTTGTGTTTGCCTCAGCAAGGCTGCCTTTAGAGTCGAAATTT
The DNA here is from genome assembly GCF_900408965.1 of Simochromis diagramma. Taxonomy (NCBI): domain Eukaryota; kingdom Metazoa; phylum Chordata; class Actinopteri; order Cichliformes; family Cichlidae; genus Simochromis; species Simochromis diagramma. Next base: position 2,801,301 of record NW_024386948.1, read on the forward strand.
TCAGTTTGTGTGTGAGAGTGAAGCAGGGGGTCCCCCTGCTGACCCCAGTGGCATTATGTGTGTCTTTTGTGCCTGTACGATGGTGCGAGAGAAGCGCAAGAAAACAGAGGCTTCCATTTCAAAGCGTGTTTGTTTTATTTGCTTACATTTGTGTACATACTCTGCTCTTGTTTTAAAGGAACCGGGTGCCAAAATCTCAAATTACATTTAAGCTAATTTATGTCTGTTTGGTTACACGAAGAGGCTGAATCAGGAAGACGGACTCCTAAAAGCTGATTAGCATTGGCCAAGAGATCCTTTGTTTACAGTGAATTTAGATCATATTACATACTGCCTGATATTCAAGACAAATATTACTGAAGCTAAATTGTACATTTAGTACAATTAAAAAGTTAAAGTATAGTAATTTGATAATGATAATGATAATAATAATAATAATAATAATAATAATAATAGACTTCCATGTTCTCTTCCATGTTCTCAGCCAGGGGGCGGGCTGGATGCTCCAGAAGCTCCGCCCCCTGGCTGGCACAGACAGAGAGGGTGTGTGTGAGTGTGTGTGTGTGGGGGCTGTGCTGAGCAGTGACAGCTCAGTCAGCGGCTGGAGCAGAATGGACTCCCGTAACTTCCACCGAGATGTTCTCTGACAGAATATGCGGCTGTGCGTGAGCGTGTTTTAACTCTGTGTGTGTGTGTTAGAGGCGGGGAGGTGGACACACACACATGCACTCCCTAAACAAACAATGGCATTGAACAGAGTGTCTCAACTCTGCCACGAAATCACCAGGCTATGGCTGCAACTGAAGATGATGACAGGTAGAGTGTGTGTGTATAAATGTGTGTGATTGTCTGGTTTTGGGCAAAGATAAGATTGTGGGAATTCTGCAGGTGTGTTTCTCTTTGTATGCATTTAGTTCTTGCTCTGTTGACTCAGTGCAGTTGTTACCTGTGCACTCTGTTATCAGAGGTAAACCTGGTGAGAAAGGAGAGTCCACTGTCCACTTAAGATCTTAGACAACAAAAAACAGACTAATGAGGGTAATAACTAACTGAGTTAGCCAATCAGACTTGATCATCATCTAGTGAAGACTGTAGCAGCACTGAAACTGAGCCAAAGCACGTGCAAGATTGCTGAAATATGTCTAGAGTAACGTGGTGTAGACCTAAAGTGTAGTAGATCCTATCCTCTGCACACAGAGGATTTCAACATGTTGCTGCTATGGTAAATGGCAACACATTGTCTTAAAAAATGTTGCTGTTTTTCCTGAAAAGGTCATATTGATAAAACTAATGCAGAGATCAGCAGGGAAGTGAACTTTCAGAAAACAAAGAATATTGTAATAAAGGCTGTTGTTGTGGTAGAATAGAAACCTTTTTGACACATAAACCCATCAAAGTTAAGGCTGTGTGAGAGATCACTCATGTCATGAGGAGCTCTGCTGGTGAGGGTAACCCAATTTATGAATGAAGGAGATGAGTGAGCATGGTCTGACATTGATTTTTGTCTCACTGCACAAAGATGCTCTTCCTGCTAAAGGCACTATGGTCCATCAGACGGTTACATAATCAAATCTGAAGTGGACAGTGCATTTTGTCCCGAGGTCCTGTTTGTGCGTTGAAGTGAGGTGTGTGTGTGTTTATACAAGGTCTGTTTACCCACAGTTACAGTACTCAGTGGGGCACGCTGACGGCATGTTAATCACTTTCGTCCCATTAACTAACACAGTGCGTTTCCTCTTGTCAGTTGGAAGCAGCGTTGGGACAAAACGCTTTTGAGACTTTGAATGTCAACATCTCCTCCCCCTTATTTCCACCCTCTGTGCGTGTTTGCGCGCACGTCATTTGACTCCATCTATTTGGCCTTTTTTTTGGTTTGCTCTGTTGTGGAAAAATGGAAAACTAAAAAAAGGCCGCAGAGTTTATATGAATCCATAGAGATTTTGGTCGAGCCTTTCATGGCCCCTCAGGTGTGTGTGCAAAAGTAGTGTTTGTTTTGTGAGCCTGTTTCGTGTTGCTGTGCAGAGAGTGAGCGTGTTTGATCTGCTGGCAGATGGGCTGAAGTTATCTCACGAGCTTAGCCCGTTCATGCACGGGCAAACACACCACAGAGGTATCAACCTTTCCTTTCTTACTTTTGCCAAGTCGAGATTAGAAATCGGCAAGTCGTGACTGTGTCCCCACAAGGCCACTGATATACGTGTGTACGTCAGTGCCTTATGATCTCAGAAACAGGAAGCATTAACATCGAGTTAAAATCCAGTGTTTGCGCTGGATTTAGCAGCAGTAGCTGCTTTTTTATAAAGTTGATTTGTTTGATCCTAGAGTGGCGCGCACACACACACACACACACACACACACACACACACACACACACACACACACACTAAGCAAAACATATTCAGTACAGTCAAAAAGGTAAATTAATCGTTCATGATCTCAGTGAGCAGGAGTTTGGGTTAATAATAAAATGCAACATATTAAGTGTATTGAATACAAGTGACACATTTGTCAGGCTAATACAGTTTCAGTCAGCCTTAGGGACCTCTTGCTGTTTAATATTGCTTAGAAGATGCACTCCGAAATCTCAAAGTGTGTGTGTGTGTGTGTGTGTGTGTGTGCGCGCGTATGTGGTCTCATTTTAATGTGACTTTTTGGTGAATTGACAGGCTTCTGTGTGTCTTTGAATGCAACTTTCTATCTAAGCTTGCAAGCATTAGCTCATAACTTAGCACTCATTTCCATATCATTCAAATATGATTGCTTCTGACTCCAATAAAACGCCATGGTGATGGCCCGAATGCCAGACTTCAGCCTTCAACCGTAAAATGGAAGTCCATTTACGGGTTGTACGGAAGCCCCAAACGCAATTTCATTGTTCTCTGACAATGACAATAAATACTTAAATAAATAAATAAATATCATTAACAAACTGTTGATGTTCTTGTGGCTGTGACCATCTGTTTTATACAGTCTATGACTTTTTGGTAAACATTTCCCATTCATGTAAAAAAAACCTGCGACTTTGCATTTGTTATAGTTATGTTACAAGTGCTAGAAGGTACAGGTAGATAGTGCATTTTAATGCGATAACAAAAAAAAAACTGACACAAAGGCTCAGTCTGGATCCTGGACTTCCCGTGCTGTTTTGGTAGAGCCATTACTGCCTGGCAAATGGCCATCTCTTTTACATACTACACTGCAGAGCTTGTAGCCTCTTCTGACACTGCTGAAAAATACATTCTGTCATACATGTAGTGCAAACTCAAACTGTCCTGGGTCAGGAAGAAGCAGAACTAAATTTCTGCCTCTTCAGCAGGCTCTACTAAGCTTTAAAAAGCATTCTAACTTCCTCTGAAGTATCGCTGACCTTTTAATCGTGACCCACTCGGCTTCAGATCAGATTTCTTTGCTAGCCAATATCACGGCACTGGATTACTCTCCAAAGTTGACTTTCCTCTGCGAATATCAGAGTTGAAGGGCTTTCGTCAAAAGTGGAGCATTAGACACCTATAATCACATGTAAATTATACTAAAGCAGTCTGCAGAGTCATACAACCTTGACTACATGGAGAAACTACACCAGAGAGGGAAAAATATCTGGAATCTGTGATGACTTAATGATGCTAAATCCATCTTGAAGTGAATCTGGCCCAGTGTTAGTGACTTTTAAGACTATTCTAAGAAATAAGGCTTACTTCCAGGGCGTGATGTCATTATATTAAAAAAAAAAAAAAGTGGTGGTGTTAGCTTTTCTCTGCAACTGGAGGGTCCTTTTCAGGCAAGTAAAAACACAGGGCTATTGGATTCCTTCCTTACTGGCTGCCTCCTTCTTTTTCTCTCCTAGTATGTAATTTCCCCCCCTTTTTTTTTCTTCCTCCCCACTGTCTTTCACTTCTCATGTTCTTTGTTCTGTGTAGTGTAATGACTGGTAGCTATAGCCAGAGGCAACTAAAAAAGGGCTGCTGCTATATCTGCTGGTTTTGCACTCAGCTTGTGCTATTACTGTATGTTTTCTTTTTTCCTCTCTAGTGGTGGGGAGAGGGGGAGAGGAAGGGAGGAGGACCTGGATTTTAAACCCACAAAATTGCGAGTACATGCTTTGTAGTTTAGTGAGGTGTACCACAGATTTACCAACGGCTCCCAGCCCGTTTGGGGAGTTTCTAGATTCTGAAATTCCCACGACGGAGCTCAAGTCTGTAGCCAAGATCAGGTAATGTTTGTCACCTGGTGGGGTTCAGGAGGGTCACATCAATTACTGAGCCACCTAGATGGCTCAATTATTTACAAATTACCTTATGGAATGGCGGGTCTGGCTCATGCTGACGCACTCAGACACTCGAGTCATTTCACACTGTTGCACTTGCTGCAAAAATAAAGGAAAGACATGGTCTGGTTGTTTTAACAGCGTGTGAGCGTAAATAGACTAAAATTACCTTTAACTAATAGGTGAATTCCTTTTCTTGTACTTGAAGGTGGTGCATGAACCCATTTGAAGCCTCAGCATTTTTTTGTTTTGTATTTTTTGGAGCCAGACGTGACCATATGTGGATGAGAAGGTGGTGTGCTAATGTTAGCAGCTGGAACTAGAATACTTCCATGCTTGATTGGAAAGGAGCATCAGTGGGCCACATGGGTGCAGTTCAGTCACACACATGCTAATTAGTGCTAAGTTAACAGACCGATAAAAATAAGTTTCACTTGTCAAAGCTGATGTACATGTCCTCGATGCACCGTGCAAAAGTTGACGCTTTGCACGGTGCTTGGAGCTTCCTATTTTGGGCGCTTGCACTGAACAGCAGAAGCACATTTGCTGAATAAAGAACGATTCTGCACAAACTTGTCTTGACGTCAGCAGGCAATAAAGGGCTGCATTCACTTGTGTAACACAAATCAATATTATTATTGTTTCTTTAAAACGCTTAATGCTGCCTGAAAGGGTACGTGTGTGTGTGTATTCATTTGCAGATTTTTGCGAGTGGCTTGAACGCACTTTGCTTCGGCGCAGAGTGGGAACCATGCCTGAGAGGGATTGTGTGTCCGTGTGTGTGTGTTGTGATGGCAGCGCAGACTGTAGACAGAGGGACAGTAGTGTGTTGTTTTGCTGAGATGATGATGCCACCATCTATTCAGTAGATTGGGGCTCGCTGCCAGTGACCGAGTAAAGCCTAAAGCTATTGTTCTGGATTTCTAACGCAGTGGACTGGACTCAGAGGACATCGCTTTCGTCTTCTTGGCCTTTTTAAGTTGAAGATTTAATCTTAATCTTTCGCCAAGAAAAAGCTTGTAAAATGTACATTTGGTGATTTAAGGTGGCTGCAAGCGATTGGTTTGGAGAGTAGGTAAAAAAATAAATCCAGAAATTGATATATTATGTTTTCACCACCAGTGAAACTATTTTTTCTTTACACGTCTAAATATAAATAACTTGTACACAAATCCAGTCGTGATAACCCTTTTACAGCCAAATGAAACAGTTGCAAACCTGAAACATGATATATCGGACCACCTATGTCTGTAGGGTCTCCTTGGCAGGGCGTGGAGGTCCTGGAAAACACACTTGGATAGGCATGTTGTTCAGCATTGGCAAATGTAAATAATAAGTAATAATTCACCTGGACTCTATTCAGTGAAACCTAGGTGCTCCAGCTGACTGAACACTTACAGCTGTAGCTTCAGACATCAAATAAGAACATGTTTTTCGACCTGCTAATCTTTCTTGAGCCCCGGTAGTTGAAGCTGTGGGTGTGGGGATGGGCACCAAATTCACATGCATTCCAGACCACTGTTGGCCCTGTGACCCAGTTGTTTGGCACGGTGTGTGCATGCCAGCCCTTATCCTGTGTGTGTGTGTGTGTGTGTGTGTGTGTGTGTGTGTGTGTGTGTGTGTGTGTGTGTGTGTGTGTGTGGTAGAAGCACCACAGCAGTGACAGATGGAGCGTTGGTAAACCCGGACTATAATGCCAGATAATAAAGCTTTGATTCCCTCACATGCACACATACACATACACAGCTGCAGAATGCTTGTGTTGCTTCTCAGCATGTAACTCACACAAATGTGCACACAACTGGCCATCTCTCTGAGCTGGTATTTAACACCAATGCAACAACTTTTAGCCCTGCATGCCACGCCCTCACCGGATTCCCCTACCTAGTGCCTTCGAGTCTACATTCCAAGTCGGTCCTTTTCCATTTGGTGCATACCATAGCAGCAGATGCAGAGCTTAAGGTCTCAGTGACGCGCCTGAGTGCTGGTGGACATGTGTCTCAGTGAAATTCATCCTGTCTGCTTCAGGTTTTCCATCAATTTGATCCTTTTACAATCTAAATGATTAATTTTGTGTTAAGAATCTAAATCAAGTATCACTGGTCCATGGTTGAGTTCTTTCTCTTGTTGCGACCATAAACACGTAATCTAAAATGTACTAAAAGTTATAAACTGCATGCTAGAAGAGGGTTAAAATGGGGTTAACAACATCTATAGATTGCAGCATCAACAACCAATCATTTACCAGTTTATCTGTAATGATGAGGGCAGCACAGAATTGGCGCAGGCTGAGATTTGAGCCCTAACAAAACACAGGCACAACATTAGGGGGAACAAAAGGTTTAAATGTTGCATTTTAAGCGGGACCTATGGCCATCAGTGGACCGTAATAATACTTCTCCATTTGCTTATGTCTTGTTGTGTCTATCTAAGGTTCTCTCTGTATGTTGTGCACCTCTGTGTCCAACCACATCCTGGCTGTTTTTGTTTGCGCGGTCCTCAGCGAGGGTCATGTCTATGCACTTGTGTGTATAGTCACGTGTGTTTGACTGCACTCCAGTCAGCTATCTGGCTTCCTGCGGCTTTGAGCTTTGACCAGCCATCGATGCTGGCAGCCGTCAACAAGCAGAGAACAGCTGGCTGCCGTCTTTGAACCGACAATGTGTGTTTAGCGATGAAAACCTGTAGGAGCATGACTGCAGAACAAAGGAACAGGATGTGTGTGTCCATCTGGGTGATGGTAATACAATGTATTGGCGACAACAGTCTGGCTTTTATAGGACTTAATTGGGCTGCTGCCTTTCATTCTCCTCAGAGTTGGGGTGACATGTTATTAATCCTGAGAATCATTTCTCATATGACAGACAAATAAACGTTTATCTTAATATGACATTGCGAACTTCCCCACACAGTAAATACAGTAAGCATAAAAGGAAGCTAAAGTTCAAACTCATGTGACAGTCTTCTTACTCGCATGTACTCTCTTCCTTTTTTAAAATATAATCCAATATATTTAGACTTTGCTGCCAACTGTGTCTGCTTTTTTTGCTTTTGATTTGCACATCTGCAATAACCGCAATAACTCTGTAGCAACAGCAACATTAATTCTTATAACAACAACAGTTTCACGGTTTTCATTGTGAGGTAAATGCTCTACAATAATACAGAGAACTCCAACAATCATCACCTACGGGCATGCATCTAGTGACTGGGCGAAGAAACCAAAACCCCTTTTGGTTGGGGCTCAATAACCTCAGTTTTATCTGAATTTAGGAGCAGGAGTTCAGGGGTCATGTAGGTCTTTATGTCTTTAAGGCAGTCCTGCAGTTTAATTAATCGTTGCGTGTCATCTGGCTTCGTTGAAAGATAAAATTGGGTGTCATCTGCATAGCACTGAAAATGCATGATGCCTTGTAATAATATTGCCTAAGCGAAGCATGTATAATGCAGATAGAACTGGTCCCAGGACAGAAACCTGTGGAACTGACAGAGCTGCCATCAAGGAGAACAAAACTATATGAACAAATGTAAAAGAAAGTTAATAGCTGTGATTTGAAAACATAAGCTGCGGCATGTGCAGCAGGTCAGTACTTTGCAGAATGTTTGACGTTTGAATAATATTCACGTCAGTGTTCTCCTCCCAACACTGGACTGTTTACAACCTTTCACATCACGAGACTCCACATCATCTGTAGTGTGACGGTGATGAGAACATGCTCAACATCGCATAATGTTGGATGCTGTGTGTTTTATGGTTTTAAACTGTGGCGCTCCTCCTGACCCTCTGCCACAGAGAGATCACATCCACGGTATCGGCTAGCACCAGGCCAACACATTAAATATGTAGGCATGTGTAAAGAAACCCTGTCCTCCATATCATCTTATTGAGACGAGAGCACCTCTACAGTTTTTGTTTTTTCCCAACTGCTTCCTTTTCCCTCTTTTCACCCCTTTAAATCCAGGTCTTTTCCTCCCTCATATATATACAACCAAGAATACAGCTGGAGACATTTAGGAGTGTGAAATGATCCGATTTAGTAGACCGCAGCTGCAGCTGCATATTAATCCTGAAATGATGCGTTCATGCAGCACATATGTCTTCATCCGAGTTGTACTTAACATTAACTTAAAAGTTATTTTAACTGCTGAATAGAGCCCTTTAGAAATACAATACACTTGATAAAAGTTAATAATGGTGTAATATTTTCCTAATGCATAAGATTGCTGGGATACATATTATTTGTCCTTCAGATAAGCCCCTGAGAAAAGGATGAATGAATTTGGGAAGGGGTGTCAGAGGCCTGGGGGGAAGGGTATAAGGAGGGAGGGGGGCATTCTTTCGAGGCCCCCCATAATCACTATTTGTGTTTGGCTGCCTTGTCCCACTTCCAGTGTGTGTGTGTTGTTTGGTGGGTAAAAGGGTTTCGCTCGCAGCCTCGCCACTATAGTTTGATTTCATTCATTCCACTGAGGACAAAGCGAGCCGTTTGAGAGTTTCAGCAGCAGTGAAAAGCTGCCCGACGCCTGAATGTCTGATATATCTGCACCATTCACCCATATAGTTCACAAACCATGAGCACTGTGCAGGTTATTTCAGCTAAATGAAATTTTTCTCTACAAATGTTCTTACATTTTCATAAAAATATGATGTTCAATTGGGGGAGGAAAGAAATGTCTTACAAAGTAGATTTTTGCATGCGGCAGGAAACTATTTCAAGCATTTAAAAATGCATCTTCTTAGTTGGATGATCACTTACTGATGCTTTCACAGCTACTTTACTGACTTGTATTTAACACTAACAGCTGCAAGTACTCATCCTAAGGCATGGCTAATGTAGGAAATGACCGACTAAAGGAGCTTTAACTCCATCTGGTTGAAATGGCAAATCCATCCATGAACTGGACACACTGTGACATGAAGTATTGCAAATCGCATGATCGCATCGCTTGAGATTTAGTCTGAGAGTTGGTTTTATTTTGAAATAAAACCAACTCTCTTGCTGTAAGGTCAAAGATGCGGACACTTGCACGCTTAAAGTATATTCAGAGTCAGAGAGCGCTGCACATGTCTTGCTGTTAGTCAGAGCTTGGGCCTTAGCCAGAGTTTACTGCCTGACACATTGAACTGACAGCTGGCCCAGTGATCCCACAACACTCAAACACACACTCTGACATATGACAACACACTTGCTCACACACAGTCTGCCTCCTATACTGTATATCATATACAAATAAAACATTTCCTTTTGGATCCCCACCTCATTATATCCTTTGTCCTTCCAGAAAACAAATTGTTCTTCATTCAGCACTCATTGCTTTGCTCAAAGGCACCATGAACTCAGATTTTAAAGCACGCCCCCTTCCTCTTTGTCTCTGCTGTAGTAGAAGCTAATTATATATAGTTTCTGGGGGTTTTTTGTGTTAAATTACAGAGTGGTTGATTTTTGCTGGAAGCTCTGTGGTGTGTTTGAGTCTAATAAGTGGACCTGGATTAGTGCCAAGTCAACCATCTCTCTTTTTCCACTCTTAGACCGTTTACTTTTATCTTCCTCGGTCTTCCTCTGTCCTTTTTTAAAGCCATTTCTTCTTCTGTCTTGACCCAGTCTCTGCTCCGATTCTCCTCTTCTTTTGTTGTTTTTTCTGCAATAATCACTGCTTTTTTTTGGATAATCTCCTAAAATCTGTAAAGCTTTACCTCTGACTTTACCAAAGTGTGAGTGAGTTATTGCTGTACACCCCCAGGACACCATGTTCCTTCCTGACCAGAGCTACTTATACTTAGTGTTTTACTTCTTTAATAATTTTTAAAGCAAGTTCCAAGAGCATCTCAAACATCCTGTGAACAGCTGCTCATACTGTAACATATGTTGACTTCACAAAAAACATGAGACGTACAATCTGTAGTATGAGTCACTGTCTAGCCAATCGTATGCTGACACAATGTATGTAGCATTACTGAAGCTTTAAGCTCTTAATCCCAGGGGGTTGCTGCATCATATGGAGCTGCTGCATCATATGGAGCTGCTGCATAGACCGACGGTGCCACAGATTAAAGAAGGAAATGACCAACAAACATCAGCATGCGCACAGTTTTTACAGGTAGTCTGAGGATATTTGTGACGAAGAATGCCAATTATGTGATCACCTGCAGTGCTTTAGTCTGGTATGAGTGGATTGCTTTGTTCTCCGGTGTGGTCATTCTGTCTTATTTTCCCACAGACTAAAGGTTTCATGCTGTTACAGACTGTTTTTAGTTGTTTGGCTCAAGTGACTCACAAGTCCTGGTTTATGACCGCCTGATAATATCGCCGATGGCCTCAGCTGCACTTTGTGTTTACCGTAAAATGACGCATTCACACTTTGGTAATTAACAATAGACTCGCTGAACATGTCGTTGTGCGTTAACATCTTTAATAACTACAGGATTAGATTTAGAGATTTAAAGAGGGAGCAAGTAAGGCACATCTCAGAGAAATGAAGTCTAAGAAGAGAGAGTGTTAGTTTGTATAAGTCTGCGTCCAGTTCACATGTCTGACACATGTCTGATTGGCTGACAGTGTTACAGTTAGATTAGCTAGCCCTTAATAGCTTTTTGGACTGTCTATTGACATTTCTAATGTGATATCAGACGCACATTGCTTAAGAGTTGTGTGCCATATTGGATGTGATAGAACCACTGGTTGCCTTGGGAGGCTGGCGAGTGGTTCCTGCAGTTTGCCGGCTCTTGCTGGGTGAAATCAGTTGCAGAGAAGGTGCTTAACCAAAAACCTTCTAGTAATTGCTTTGATAGCTAGCACATTGTTATGGTGGCCTGTAGTTTGTCAGTTTTTTTTTGTTTTTCATGTTTCATGCTGCAAACAACTTGCTAACTACTAGATAAGTAGTAGTAAAACTTGAAGTTGAAGTTGTGCTTCCAGTGTTTCGAAAGGTCAGCTTTTACCATCAGGGAGGGCAGCAGGCCAGTGTTTGTAGACAAGCCTGTCACTTCCAACTATGACCGCAGCAGCATGCTAGCAACCACAGCGATTACAAGGAGGTTTTTGCCATTTGGTTTGGAAATGCACATTTTTCCCTACTGACTGATGACAATTAGGCAGTCACCGACTGGTCTCCAGGTTTGTGTGACAGGCATTATTCACATTATCCTACATTGCCATCATGATTGTCACATGTCCAAAATGTTAATGCCGCATTTTTAGCAGTCACATGTGTCAAAAACCTCCAAAAATGGGCATTGCACATAAGCTCCATTCATTCTAATAGAACCGGGGGTTTCTGAAGCCAACTATATAGAAGTCTATGAGAGCATGACCTCACTTCTCACTAGTGGTCTGCTACACTGCAAATTTTGGTGTAACCAAGTAAATGCAGTGCTAGTATCGCTGTTCCCAATACAGATGTTGATACTTTTAACCTATAAAGGCTGCTTAGTCAAAATATTTTGCTATGAATTATGAATGAAAAATATGCTCACTATGTCATGGTCATGGTAAATTATGGTCACCTTTGGTGTTAAATAGAAAATAAAACAGTGTGTGTTGTTGTGAGTTGGAGACATCCAAAATGTTAACCTCACGGCGGCCTATTTCCATCTTTTATATGCAGTTTGTTATCAGAGAGAAAAGTGGAGCTTTTAAACCTCATCCATCAGGACACTTTCACCACAAAGCTTATCCTAGATGAGATTAAAACAGCGACTCTTCTAAAGATCCTATAATCAGTCTGGTGTTGCAATTTTTGGGTCGATGGTCCCTTTATAAAAATGTGAACAGTTTGTTTGGGTTGCACTTGGATGGTAATTAATGCATCTCACTGCCAGTCCACACCATACTGCTAGTAAACCTTGCCACACTTTGCTCACACCAGCCGCGGTGCCAGCATTTGTCTGCACACACTAAGAGACACACACACACGTAGCGATGCTCCATCATACACACTTACATGACATTATAAATTCTCAGTTTTCATTCACAGATGCACACATGATCGGACACAGTTAACAATCCAATCCCTGTTTTTGGCATACATGGCTCACACATGGCAACCAAATCAGAGGGGGGAGAGTGCTTTTTCTCTATCTCTCTGTCTCTACATGTCTCAAAGGGCTAAATGAGATTACTGTAATCCAGCCTGACCACAGGACAGAGGAAATCCAAATGGTGTTTACTTCATCTCCAGTCTACATTAATTTTACCCTTTTTCACTCTTTCTCCTTTTTGGATTTTCTCATTTTACTCCCTCCTTTTTTCACGTGCCCTGCCCTCTTTATTTCGCCCTACTTCCCATGCTCCTCCCCTTTTACACCTTCCACATATTTATATATAAACACACTTAAAAATAAAAAAAAGTTCAGCTGTTGGTTATATTGGCAAAAGAGTTGACAGTGGATTTTGGTTTGGAGACTTTGTTTTCTAACATGCTGTTTTCTGTTTCTTTGTTTAGATGACATCGTGCAAAAGGATGATACTCCTATGTATGCAGCACAAATCGGCTCTGAACTCCAGAAACAGTTTGCCATCCTGCCAGGTTGGTTTGATATTATACACATGCACAAAGTCGCAGTTAATTATTTCAAGACATACATAACTTTCTCCTCCTTTTGATATGTAAAGAACATGCGAGTAGACCCGGCTCTTTGAATCAGCTTATACATGTCAGTGACTTAGTGGTGAAACTCATGATGAACAAGTGACCCCAGAGAGATCTCGGTGTCTTTCCAAATGTGCAGCATGGATTAGATTAAACTGGACAATTGAGTTGCTAACAAACACATTCATGTGTGTGAACAGGGGAATTTATGTCGGGGCAGAGCTAATGGGGGTTATAAACATAGCGCAATTGGCCTAACTCTTTAGAATCTAATTATATCTTTGTGTCTGTGTAGCTCAGTGAAACGCAGTCCTCTCTCTACTTGCGCTCTTCTATGTAACAAAACTGTTGGTGCAATTAAAAAAATATATAAATGTCTCTGGCAGCAAAAACACTTCCAGGACATGAAGGCGGATATGTCCAGCAGAGTCCAAAAATAGTTCCGCTCATACTTACATGACAGCCAAAGCGACACTTTGTGAAAGGCTTTTAACCTTTTGATAATTTATTTGCTTCTGTTTGTGTAGTTACCAATATTTTAACTCATAAAATAAAAAAAAATAAAAGTTTAAATAATTTTGATTTCATTGAAGCGTAATACCTTAAGGGTTTTGCTTTGCGCTGCAGATATATTTGGACCTTTCTGTGTCTGCAAAGCTATAAACTATATGTGGGACCAATTTACTATCCTTCACACTCAGGGAAAATGTTGATGCAGCACTAACAAAATTATTGTGACCGTGTGCAATGAACTATATTATTGTCTTTGAAATTGGGACAACAATTGGGCTTCGAAGATGGGAACAAGGTCTGTGTCTACTTGCAGTCAGTTTCCATGTTGAAAGGAACTTTGTTCCATCAAGACGATGCTATCTGGTGGAGTCAGGTAGAATGGAGTCTGTGACAATATGGCATTAACTATGATTGATTTGCAGAAATTGCAAGTCTGTGGCTACAGAAATTCAGAAATTCTTCCACAAATAGTGACATAGTTCCTGCAAAATAGTTGTTTAACTATAAAATGACTCAGGCGCTCTGCAACCTTGCTCTTATACCAGAATACAACCAGCTGAGTTGAGTCCTCTGTTGCAAAGACACGTGACACTAGCAGTATGTTGACTTTTTTTTGTTTATAAATTAGATGACAGTTATGTGCAAACCTTGATCTGTCTGTCTGAGAGTGATTGCAGTGTTTCTAAATCAGACTGCAATTGCTTGGCGACAAGTTGCCTTGTGTAATCAAGCTCAACTTTGTAAACAGTTGTGTGCAACTCAAAGTAAAGAAATTCAATGCAATTTTGTCTTGTTATTTTTTTCCCTGGTTGCAAGGAGGTTGTCGTCATATTTTTACTCTAGTATGGAGGTGGTTTTCAGGTGTTTACTTAAAAAACCCCAAAAACAAACAAAGCAGGCATGGCAAGAAAGAACTGCTAAGAGAAGGGGAAAAAAAAAGGGGGGGGGAAGAAAAATATTCTCATTCATTACAAATCAGACTCATGAAAAACACAAAAATAGCCAGGAGCTGGGAGAGAGAGAGAGAGAGCAACGGCCCACAAAAACGCATGCATCACATGGTACCTGCCCCAAACAAAGGAAAAACAAAAATCCCAACATGACCAAAAAAACTCATTTGAGACAACATGATGGAGTAGTGTACAAATCCACATGAAAATGCAGTGAAACTCTAGGGGCAGATTCAACCAGAATAAAGAAAAAGAGTTCTGATCCCAGCTGGTCCTGGACCCCTCTGTGGGACCCCAATGTGGGAGAAACTTGTCAGTTACTGATGATAGGTTGGCCCAGATAGAAGCCATGCAGGCAATCATAACCAACCACTCACACAAAATGCACACAAAGCAACATCAAACAAACATGTCAGCACAGAAACCTACTCTTAGAGCTCTGTATTGGGTTACCATGACGATACTGCCTGACCAGTGACGGCATGTGAATAATTCATCGCCCCAATGTTCTGCTTTGAAACTTGACCTGCCAACCAAAGAGCCAAAGAGAAGTGTAAGTGTGTGTGTGTGTGTGTGTGTGTGTGTGTGTGTGTGTGTGTGTGTGAGGTCCTGTTTATTTTTATAAATGTGATTTTTGCTCTGTCTCTCCTCAGCCAGAGGCGTGGTAAACAATCACATTAAGGCTCCTCTTAATGCCTTTCTTTCATTCTGAATTAGATCCAAAATGAATTTGCATGACTTTCCAATTATGGAAACAGGACCGTATGTAATTTATGATTTTTACCCTGCTGCACTTTATCAAGCAAGAAGTGGGTTTATTTGTGTCTGAGTGTATTTATATAAAGGAGGAAAAGTAGGGCAAAAATGAACCGCTACAACATAACTTTCAAGTTTTCAATCCAGCTGTCCAGCTGTCCAATCCAGGTGGACACCGTGCCTGACATTTCTGTGATTCCTGTCTGTCTCCAGGGGGGCGAGGGATGAATGGAAGCCCCGTCATCGTCTTCCCAGAATTCCCAACTTTCAGCGAGCTAGAAGAGGAGGAGCTCCAAAATGTCCTCAGCTACCTCACGAGTGTCCCCAGGTGAGTGTCTCTCACCCCTCCCCTCACACATGTGCTGTGCCAACAGAGCTTGAGGTGTAATACCAGGCGGAGCCAACAGATGCCAGCACAACACCAAAGGCCTGACTCGAGGAGAAGTGACACAAAAGACACAAAGGTTTAGAGAAGAATGGAAGACTAAAGAATAAGTCACTGATAACTGGCAAATCAAAAATTGAAACTGTACTCTTTGATGTGCATATACGAACAGAATTTTTGTTACAATGTTAAAACATTGCTCATATGAACTCATATAGTAGAACTTAGGCCTGATGAAAGGTTTTGTATTTATAGTTTTTGTATATTTCTGCAGTGGAGGTTTGTTTTCCTAACTAGAATTTTTTTTTTATTTATCTGTTCTCATTACTCCTCTGTCCTCCTTCTTTATGCTCCCTCTGCCCCTCCACCCTCTCACCTCCCCTCCCTTCCTTTCACCTTTCCTTTAGTGCTGAGCGCAGCACTCTCATCAAGCACAGACATGCTCTCACACACATAATTAAAGGAGAAAGGAAGATGCAGCTGTATATCTATCTCTGTGTGTGTGTGTGTGTGTGTGTGTGTGTGTGTGTGTGTGCGCGCATATGTTTGTGTGTGTGTCATGGCGGCCATTCAGTGGATCATCACCTTTCATATAACAGACACACACTCATACCCCTCCCTCTCTGCCCACCAGCTATTTTGTACCCTGCTGCCAATCGGCTGAGCTCCCGGGTATCCGATTGGCTCTGAGCGGCAGAGCTCGGCTTTAATTGGCTGAGGGTGGGACGCGGGTGGTGGAGGAGCAGAGAGAGAGGCAAAAGGAGGAGGGAGATGCTCTGTGAGGATGTGAACGGTCACCTCGCTCCATCCGCGAGCTGCAAGCAGATGATTGTGGATGCACCGACTGGACATTGACATCAGCCGAATAGGGGAGAACTGAGGAAGACTGGACTATATTTGGATGATGACATTGGATTATTGAGGATTTTTGTTAGATTTCTTTTTCTTTGGGCTCTGGAATATCAAAGATTTTCTTCGCCCGGCTTTTTCATTTATGTGGATTGAATCTATTTAGCAGTAGCGATGGACTGAGGATTTGCCGCTTGCGGCGTCCACCGGGTAGTGTAACGCATTGCTTTTCTTAACATCTCTGTGTGTGATGATGAAAATTGGCTAATAATGACATCCAGATGGACCGACTCAGCAGTATTTGTATGGTTGGCCTCACAGTCGGGGTGTGTGTTTGTGTGTGTGTGTGTGTGTATGTGTGTGTCAGACTTAAATATTCATCCTTCCTGCTTGTGTGTTTAGGTGTCAGGATACACGTCAGCTTATCCAGCGGGGGACCTTTGCAGGAAAAAGCCATGTACACACACAAACTAGCTTAATGAGGCTGCTACATATGGCACTGCCTGTGGAATGAATGGCAAGATTTTTCACATGCACACATGCTAATGCAGAGCCAAGGTTGCCATGGTAATCACAAGGGTCGCTCTCTAATCGCCACTGAAGGCAAATGATGAAGAGGCAGTAGGTAGCAAGGTTTGAACAAGGGATACTTGACTTCCTTTGGCCAGGAGCCACTTGTGGAAAATGACCTGAGGCTAGTGGGGAGTAAAAATAAAAATTTATACCCTTTTTTTTTTTCCAACTAAGTGAAGGACTGACAAAAGGCCCATTCAGCAGCTGCAACTGCATCTTAACTGTAAATTTGACATTTTAAAAAGGTTATATTGCACTAAACAAAGAAACTGCAACCTCTTCAGTTTTTTTTCCTTAGGATAATACAAAAGCTTTGATTAGCTATGTCTACAGTGACCTACAGTGGGCCTGATTTGTCTGTAAGTTTCCTAAACCTCCTAGATAATAAACATAACCTATGCCATAATCTGTCAGCCAACAGTGAAACTGCCTAACGTATTCTTAATGCAAGCTGATTTGGAATTATTTTTTATAAAATAACTCAATTATTGCTTTAGCTGGAGCTCAAGGGCCCTCTCAATAATGTACAAGCCACCGCTGTGGAGGGCAAATTCTAGTTAAGGCCCCTTTTTTGGGGATATTCTGGTACCAAATTCAGTAGTTTGCCTTGTTATCGAGGCCTTGACTTAAACATACACACCCTCTTTTTCTTTCCTGCACACACAGGAAAAGCAAAGGTGTTTTTCTGTGGGGATTAACAGTGTGTGTATGTGTGTGTTTCTCTCCTGTAGTGTGGAAGCATCAGGAGTGGGTTTCATCCTGGTCATCGACAGACGGCTGGACCGATGGGCTGCTGTCAGGGCCACCCTGCTCCGCATCGCAGTAAGAACCTACTTGTTTGGTTATTTATTTCATTTTTGTGTGTGTGTTTCTATGTGTGTGCGTGTCGGAGGAAGATGGGAGAAACTGTCCTAGGACTTTACTGAACCAATTTGTCTGCGTGCATCATTTGCTGACAAAATCCCTCTGATGACTCCAAATAGCTGTTTTGGAGTGTGTGCATTACTCTGCATGTGCTAATGCTTGTTTTAGTCCAGATCTGTGGGTGTAGTTGCTGGTGTCAGCTGTCCGTGTGTATAATTTTCAGCTTAGCAGCATTTAGAATAATAGATGTTTTGGAGTTTTTAGTATTTGTGAAATTGCGCATGCAGTAAGTGGTTGTTTTACCTCATTAACTTCATATGCACTGGGAGCTTGGACATTTTCCTTTTTCTGCATGTTGAAATGTGGCAGGATGAGGTTAAAAATAGCTTATTATGTTAGAGTGGGTGGTGGAATCTCTGAAAGTGCACTCATAGCCTTTGTGTACGCTGAGACTTACTCAAAAAGCAGAAATAGAAGGTCCACGCAGTGCTGGCCATGAGTCTCATTCTGTAATTGTTTTTTAACCATCAGTGTATGCTCCATTAGCCTACTAGCCTACTTACTTCTTGGTAACTTTCACAACTCTATAAGATGATAAACTGAAGAGAGAGTGTGACATTAAAGAGGAAGGCAAGAGAGGGGGGACTAGTAGTATAAGAGAGGGGTTATATATCTTGTTATTATAATAATACTTAATATGCATGTAAATTAGGCAGACTTGGTAATAATAATCAATAGTCATGAAACTGAAGTGTCCATACTTATTGTCATTTCTGACAATTAAAATTAAATGCCATTAATACCATTATATTATAAACTATTTGTATTAAATTCAAATGAAACTCAATTCAATTCAATTTTATTTTTTCAGCATCAAATTATAACAAGTCACCTCAAGGCGCTTTAAATAGTAAGGAAAAGGAATAATACAGAGAAAAGCCCAACAATCAGAGGATCCACTTTGAGCTAGCGAGTGGCGACAGTGGGAAGGAAAAACTCCCTTTTAACGGGAAGGAATCTCCAGCAGAACCAGGGAGCAGGGAGGGAGGCCGGCCAAAATAAGTAAATAAATCGCTCCTCGGTAAAATCTAGCATGTTGTGCCTGATTTTATCCTCCCATCTTTTTGTCCTATCTACTGAGCTGAGGTCTGTGAGGTGACATGCCACAGCAATAAAAATCTTAGATTTTAAGACATTTGAAGATGCCAAGGTGGGAATTTAAGTATGTGTCTTTTTGCAGATCGACTGGTAGCAGTCAGCAAGATGTTGGCCAATAGCGGTGTTCTCTATTTGGCTTTTCTTTGAGACAGAGCTATTGCTTGGGCACCGACTTTAATTTTTCGTACTATACCATCTTTCACTTTGGTTTTCCCTTACTTACATTTTTTTGTAAGCTGTCATCTGTAATCAGTACTCTATCTGTAAATCGTAATAACGTCGGCCAAAACAAGGATAAAGCTTTGCCAACCCCTTCACATCTGTTGTCAGGATGCTCTTCCTGTATTGTACCTTTTACCATGTCAAATGTATGCAAATTTATGCAAATGTATGCTAATTGGGCACTGGTTATCATCAGGCTTAACGGTTTTTCCATGGTATCTCTTGAAAACTATCCCCACTGTGGAAATAAGTCATTATGAGGCTGCTGGCTTTGGTAACTGAACGCAAAGTCAAGTTAACCTACACACAGAAAATATCCAGTGCTAATAATGGTAATAATGAACCATTATTCCAGTCCATTGGCTCGTTCAGTGTCCTGAAACAGGATGTTGATGAGCTGTAGAATTCCATGAACCAACAATCAATCTGCTTTATCAGGTGTAAAGCTACTTCAAGGTGCAAGCAAAACCACAGAGATGTTTTTTGAAGGAAAAGTGTGAATGTAATCATTGAGTATGGACTAAGCGCTGAAATCATATTATCTAAAAATAATAGTTTAATGTTTTTATCAGTAACGTCTTACTGGCAAGATATTAACATTTTAAAAATATCCAGAAGACTGGCGCCTGCTCTAGGAGAGCTGGGCAGAGCCGTTGAAGGCCTTAACCCATCAGCAGGACTGATATCTGCTCTTTTATGTGAGGAGGAACAGAATGAGCGCTGCCAGAGCTATAAAATTATCTCCAGCAGGACACTGGTGTGAATGTCTCTGACCAAACAGTTAGAAACAGAATTCATGAGGGCGGCCTGAGGACCTGAGATCCTTTAGTGGGCCCTGTGCTCAGTGCCCAGCACCACATAGTGCCGTAGAATACCACAACTGACAGGTCCACACTGGCACCCTGTGCTTTTCATATGTGACAGCAGGTCCACCCTGTCCACTTGTGACAGACATGAAAGGGTCTGGAGAAGCCATGGAGAAAACCTGTAACATCGTTCATTATGTCTTTGAATTCAGCTCTTCTAACACATTAAACAGTCCATGCGGGTGTAGATATTCAGCATGTGTTTTTTCCCATTGAGATCTGATGTATTTTCAAACTGTTCCTTAAATTTTTTGTGCAGTGTGTAATTCTTTTGCCATTTTAGTCTTTATTTTAGGCCCATAAATAATTTTTGGCAAATGATACTCAGGTCTTAGTAAATTGTACATGTATCCTTTATGTATGCACATATAGGTATTCTGGAAGTGACAGTCATTTAACCTAACACCACCATCTGCTTAGCTTCACTTCATGTATGAGCTGCAAACAGTGGTTCAGTGTATCGTAAACCGTGAAGCCAAACCCACCTTACTGACTAAATAATGTTATAAAACCACTTCTAAATTACCTAATGCATGTATTTCTGTATAGTGTTCTATATTCAGTTTTCATATCAGACAACATATGTGCTCAGACTGATATATTTGTGGCCAACCTTTATCAGTTAATAATATCAGCTCAGTGAGACATAGCTTTATGTGTGCAGTCCTTCCTGGAGCCTTGAGATGACCTCCTGTAAAATTCCATTTTATTTATAACAAAACATTTTCAGTACCACCACCACACTTCCAAAGCTACACAGTGTATAATCTTTATATATTTTCATTTTGGGTCTTTTTGTTCCCAGTCTTCTCTGTCTTTAAATTAAACAAAAGATAAAAAAAAAGAAAGAAGAGAAATCAAGCCAAGATGACAAATGTGGCCTCCTATAATTTAGAGTGGTGGTAGAGTTTATCAGCGTGGTAGCAGAAGCTTCTCTGCTGGATATCCCTTCCTTCCTTTACCTCTCCCTCTCATTACCCCGTCTCTCTCCCCTTTGAATCATCCATCACTCCATTCCTCTGTTTAGTTCTCACCCCCCTCGGAGTTGCCTTCCTCACTTTAAAAAGGATTTTTTTAAACTCAGAAAGCTGAAATGTGTATTTTTATTTTCAGTGCGGTGAAATGCTTTTTTTAAAAAAATATATATTCATGGCCTGCTCCCAAAAAGAATGATGTAATGGTTTGATGTAGTGGATATTTTGTGTGAATAAGATTCCAACTGGCAGTTTCAGCTGTTATGTGAATGCCTTTTCATGTTTCATGTAGGGAGGGAGGTAAAATATAAAAGGGTATGTCAAGTCCACACTGGAAGCAGGCAGCATTATAACCTAACCTGAAGGCATGAAGGCCAGGTGGTGAGACCAACTGTCTGACATGATCTCCTCCTCACTCGCCTGTGGTTGGATGTCCTTGCTGGACACGCCTGTTTTGTCCACTAGCCAGTGGCAGTCGGCCTCATTGGAGAATGAAAGTTGTTCATCGTCCCGTGAGATGCTCTATTCGTGAAGGCTGCTCAAGGTCACGTGCTGCCATTTGCTGGTTCGCCAGGGGGAACGAGGGACGGAAAAAATTAAAGGAGTGGGCAAGTGTTAGTAGTATTACTGCAAAGCAAAGGCACAGATGCTCTCAGGCTGCTTTGTTGGTGCTTTCACCATCTAGACACAGTGCTGGGTTGTAAAATTAAGGTAGTGAGCTCATTGGATAGTTTGATTTTGATATTTATCAGTGCGGAAATAATTGGTTACTGTGAAGAGACACTCAGGTGTTGGGTTTAAAGATTTAAAGAAACACTCCACTGCCCTAGAGAGAATATTATTGCTCGTGTCTGAAGTGTTACTTTCCTTTTCCCCCCCACTTTGTGTAGTGAACATGGAGGACCATCTTACCATATATGCAAATGCCAGAATTTATCTAGTATTCTGGTTAAATTATGGGACACCTTCATGTCTGCTGCAGCTCGTCTTTGTGATTAGGGGTAATAAATACACAGGCATCCATGCATACGGAAACATTGCTGCAGGCGGAGGATGCAGATGGCTCAGTCAGCCGGTGCCAGTGAGAGGCTCAGGTTTGTTGCAACAGATCGTTTTTAACATCAGCTAAAAAGGCGTTCCAGTAAATTTCAGCACTCTCCCTGTCAGGATCTCAGCTGAGCGTCTTTGTCGCAACTGGGACATTGTTCACGTCTAAAAGTGAGAGCAGTAATGCAGGCGGAGGAGGGGGTGTTTGAGCACGTGGTGGATGGAGGTGGTTTAATATGGTGGCGGGCCAACTCCCGGGAGAGCAGTGTGGATGTGATTAGAGGACATGACTGAAGTGGTTTTTCCCGTTCCACCCATCCTTCTTCCCTTCCATCATCCCGCTCAAAAGAAAATTATATTCTAATTCTTATCATTTATTAATGCGCGCGGAAAATGTCTGTGCGTGCGCGTGCATGCATCGCTTTAATGTTTATGCGGGGTATCGGTGTTCATCTGTCACGGGGAGTGCACCGAGCAGCACGTGTATTGTCATGTTAATGCAGAGCTACAAATTAAAACAGGACCTCTCAGGGTTTATTGAATTTAATGACCTCCAATTACACATGCGCTGCTCACTGATGTCTGGATGGTGTGTTATTGATGAGGGGGAAAAAAAGGAAAAACTAAAAAAATACACAATGCATCATTTTTTTCTGTAGTTAACATGCACTGTCATCTGTCATTAATCCCAATAGGAAGCACTGTATGTAAAAGATATGCAGGCAGTATGGGTGGAAAGATGCTGCGTGGAGTGAGTGAATTTTCCAACCTGGCTGTCTCTCATCAACATCACAGCAAGATCTGTCTTTCTGTGTGTGTGTGTGTGTGTGTGTGTGTGTGTGTGTGTGTGTGTGTGTGTGTGTGTGTGTGTGTGTGTGTGTGTGTGTAAAAGCCAAAAATAAATGACTGGAAGAGTAGAATGAGGCTGCGGCACAGGGAACACTCTTAGACGACTCCTCGTCTACTCTCTGTCTTTCCCGCTAAGGCTCTCCACGCGTTTCCATGACAACCCAATGCAGGCATTTCATGACAATGATGTATGCACGCTGGATGTGTGTGAGCGCCTCTGTACCAGTGCAGTCCTTTTCCTTGTAGACTAAATTGAAGCCATGCTTTACGGATGACTTATTTATCATAGGGCTCGTACTCTTTGCTGCGTGTTACCAGTGATTCCAATGAATAAGGCAGCCGTGGCGCTATTTTGTACAGACTGTCGTCACACACTCACTTTTGTCAGTGAATAAATCAACTAAAAATATTCCCAAATAACACAGGGCGCTGTATTTAGATATTATATGTGCATGGCTCAGTGGGTTAAGCCTCAGCTGAAGTTTGATCAGCAGAAAAGACATGAATTTACCAAGAAAAGCAGTGTCAATTAAACCAGTTCTAAACCAAAAAACAACAGGAAAAAAGCTTTAATCTTTAAGCATCATCATCTTTCAGATTTTCTTTTGTCAGCAGACACAATTTATGGTTATGCTAAAAATGTCATGAGCTTGTCACAGAGCTCTAAGCTTGCCTCTGGTGGTGTGCGTGTGTGTGCGTGTGTGTGCGTGTGTGTGCGTGTGTGTGCGTGTGTGTGTGTGTGTGTGTGTGTGTATGTGTGTGTGTGTGACCACATGTCATCCTGCATTGATTTACGATGTCTAACAGGGCGGAGCAATTCACTCGGGGATTTAGAGGAAGCCACAACCGATATAGCCTTTCAGCTGAGTGGCCTCCAGAGCCGCTGCCTGTCTGAAGGCAGTTCTGTGTTTTTAACTTGCTAGTGTGGAGGTGGACAGACCAAATGCTACAGCTACTCCCCAAAGTCACAGGACTAATAACATTACACTGCAGTCACAGCTTTCCAGGTGAAAGCTGCTGCAGGGGAACTGCAGTGAAGAAACGCAGCAGATTTATTAGATGTTAAACGCTCTTAAATCTCTTTACTGCTGGTTTGGGATTGCAGCAGTGGGACAGTGGGCACAGATGTGAGGTTTGTTTAATGCCTCACTCAGGAGCTGCACCGTTAAACCAGGGCTCTGCCTTTATTACTGTCAGGATCAAGAGACTATACAGTTGGACTGGCACAACTGTGAACCTCATATCTTACAAATTTACGGTGTGTTAAAGCCAACTTTGCTTTAGGCTATGAGCACAGCATTGCTTCTGAGGTAGTTATATAGGGAGGGCTGTTACAGGGACTTCAGTTTAACCGAGAGCCTTTTTCTGTTCTGTTCGGTCAAAGCCTCTGTGCCAAAATGTGCAGCACTTCATCTAGCAGGCACTCATCAGATGAAAACACTTGACATGAAATGCATTTTATCTTGTGCATCTTGCTCTTCTTCATGGCTTCATGTCACAGATTCGATTTTAACCCTGTTGACACCAGCTTGAACCGCTGATACAAAGCAGGATGGATCCATGCTTTCATGTCATTTATGCCAAATTCTGACCCTACAGCAGATATGGAGAGTCATCAGACCAGGCAACGTTTTTTCAGTCTTCTATTATAACATTTTGTTAAGCTTGTGAATTGAAAGCTCAGTTTCAAGTTTTCATTGTGGTCTTCTGCTGTTGTAGCCCGTATCTTTCAAGCTTTGGCATTCAGAGATGCTCTTCTGCACACCTCAGTTATTGAAATTTCTTGGGATAATTTGTGGGTGGAAGTAAGCGTAAGGTATTGATCACTGTCTAATCCGACTCCCTGTCCTCCTTTCTTTGTAAGGGTTCATTTCCCAGGAACTTACACTTGGTTCTGGTGTTGCGTCCCACTACTTTGTTCCAGCGGACTCTGTCGGACTTCCTGTTCAAGTTCAACAGGGATGAGTTCAAGATGAAGGTATGACTAATACACCGCAGCACTTTGTCTTTATGTAATGGCTCCCTTGTGAGTCACTGAGAGCACAATTATTATTTTAGCTAGTGTAGAGCTGTCGTCACTGTTGTAACTTATGTTTATGTTTGTATTCATCTCAAAATAAATGTGTGATAGTATTTCATTTAATCAGTTTGGGTGTGTGTGTGTGTGTCAGGTGGTGATGCTGAGTTCTGTGACTGAGCTCCATGCGTATATCGATCCAGGACAACTAACCAAAGAGTTGGGAGGCACACAGGAATACCACCATGACAGCTGGATCTCACACCGCACTGTATGTACACACACATGACTATTTTGTCCCCGATTTCTTTAAATATATATATATATTTATGTATGTTCTGACTTATTTTTTCTCTGCCACATACATATGCATACGTGTATGCCCGCCACAGGCCATTGAGGCCTTCGCCCTCATGGTGAAGACCACGGCTCAGACCTTGCAAGCGTTTGGCACTGAGCTTGCAGAGACCGAGTTACCCAACGATGCTGAGGCCACCACCATCCTGCTGCAGACGCACACACTGAAAAAGGATACGATGAAGGTTGGAGATGCTTTTCTGTTTTTGTGGCAAACTTCTTTTTCTCTTTTTGTTGCTTTTAGAAAGTTTTTAAAATGGTTTGAATTTCCAGGAGGACCTGAGGGTGGCGCAGTCACAAGGAGGACGGCTGCTGGATTGCATCAACGAGCCTCTCAAGGCAGACCCCGAATACAACATGACGCATGATGAACAGGAAAACTTGGCCACTGTGCAGAGGTGGATGACTAAACTGAAGAGATGCATAAATAAAAATGAAGTTGCCCCTGCATGCATGAATAAATGTCCTCTTTTGTCTCCCATCGCTTCTCATTTGCCTCCTTACCCCTTTCAGACTCCTAGGTCAGCTGGATGAGACGGAGATGGCATTTGACGACTTCTGGGAGCGCCACCGTACCAAGCTGGAGCAGTGTTTGCACCTCCGCCATTTTGAGCAGCACTTCCGTGAAGTGAGTCAAGAGTCATCCTCTCATCTCCAATCCAAATCTCGGAAAATGACGTGCTTATAAATCCCTGTGCTCCTCAGGTGCGCGCCCAACTCGATGTGACGTCCGAGCGATTGTCGGGCTTCTCCGAGGTCAGCGTAAGCCCCGCCCATGCAGAGCACGTCCTCAGAGAGCTCAGCGGCCACGAGGATAAAGCCAGAGTAAGTACACACAATTGCACACGCAGTCTTGCTCATGTGGTTCAAAAAGACATGCTCAGCATTTTCTGTCCTCTGTTCGTGCAGAATCTCTATAGATCTTCAAAATGCTGAATACCAGTATATACTATTGTGTCCCGCTCTGCTGCTGAGGCAGAATTCTGTATATTCTGACTTATAATAAAGATATATTCCAATAATTGCAATTGTTTTGGTGTGTTTTGAAAGGACATCTTAGACCTCGCCTTGTCCTTGGTCAGTGAAGGTGACAGGCTGATAGAAAACTCCCACTACGCCGAGGACTCCATCAGGCCAAAGTGCACCGAACTGAGAGGAGTGTGTGAGGAGATCAGCTCCACTCTGAGGAGCAAAAAGAGCCTCCTGCTAAGAGCCATGGAGCTCCACCACGCTCTGGAGGAGGTAAGAGTGTGAGGAAGGCTTCATTAATCGTCCACAACAAATGCGCTGTATCCTTAGAAGCACTCATTGGTACTTTCCCCCCCTCAAAGGCGTCGCACTGGTGTGAGGAAGGCATCTTCCTGTTGGCTAACCAGCCAGTAGACCGCTGTCAGTCTCAGGACGGGGCAGAAGCAGCTCTACAAGAACTGGAGCGATACTTGGATACAGCATCCCTGCACACCCTCACTGACCGCAGCGCCATCTGCTGCCAGTACGAGGCGGTGCTCAACTCTCAGCTCAGGGTCCGTGAGAAGATTTTCAGTTTAAATTTTTAATGTGTGATACCTTTATCATATTTCACATTGAGCTGCAATATTTTCCATCCTCCTTTAGGACCAGATAGAGAGAGTTTTCCAGAAGCAAAGCTCCGTCCAGGAGATGTTCGAGAAGAGACGCGTCAGCCTGAAGAAACTCGCCGCTAAACAGACGAGACCAGTCCAGCCAGTAGCTCCAAGGCCTGAAGTCAAGTCACCGCATTCTTCTCCCCGTAAGTAGCCACCTGTAATTGGTTTAAAGAAGAACAAGTGCCAGGAACTGATGTCAAACGAGGTATCTTTTACTCGTTTAGTGGTGGTTTGATTAGGATGAGAAGGACGAATCTAAACGTAATGATGTTTTTTTCTAATCAGATCTAGAGAGAAAAGACAGGAGATACTCTGCTGATAATGCCCTCTCCAAAAAGGTAAATTCTTATCATTTCTGCGAATGTTGTGTGATACAATAAAGGTTTTAAGTGGGTGATAAATACTAAACATGCATGACTGTGTGTGATTTATTTATTTTTTAAGGTGGAGTCTCCTGTACACAACGGTGGCACAAGACATGCTTCTCTTTCAGAAGAAGAAGAAAACTTGGCAGTGCTTCGCCGGTAAGGGGTCAAAGTCCTTTCCCCAGAGCCCTAGATAGGAAAGCAATTATTTGGCAATCATGCTGCTTGTTCTTTGTAGTCCACATTGTATTTTGTGTTGTGTGTCTGTACATTTCAGTCACGTGATGAACGAGCTGCTGGAGACGGAGAGAGCTTATGTCGAGGAGCTGCTGTGTGTGCTGGAGGTGAGCGGTGTCGGTAATCATACCGTGACCTGACATTAATTGGTGAAAAGGCTGAAGCTCTTACTAAATGTGTGATGTTAAAATCCAGGGTTACGCGGCAGAGATGGACAACCCTGCCATGGCTCACCTCATCCCCAGCAACCTGCACAGCAAGAAGGACATCCTGTTTGGGAACATGCCAGAAATCTACCAGTTTCACAAGAGGTACGCTTTTAAGCTAATTGATTATATATGTGGGTGCTTTACAAATGTTGTTCATAGTTTGAGTATTTATACCTCTCTTTCCTGTCTCAAGGACATTTCTGAAGGAACTGGAAGCATACACTGACTGCCCAGAGCTGGTGGGCCGCTGCTTTTTAGAGCGGGTGAGCACTTTTATTTTCTTATACATCGTCGTTTTGACAGGAATCGCATCAACAGCAATGTTTCCGTCAACAGCGGTTGAGCTCGTACTGACTTGCTAATGATTGTTTTCGCTGCAGATGAAGGACCTGCAGATCTACGAGGCTTACTGCCAAAATAAACCTCGCTCCGAGAGCTTGTGGAGACAGTGCTCCGACTGTGCCTTCTTCCAGGTCAGCCCTCACGGCTGTAGCACCGCCTTCCTTTTCACTTTTAAGCAATATAAAACTTAAATCTTAACCGGCTCATGTTTTATACACCAGGAGTGCCAGAAGAAGCTGGAACATAAACTTGGATTGGACTCCTACCTCCTTAAACCCGTCCAGAGAATCACCAAGTACCAGCTACTGCTTAAGGTCAGCTCTGTTCATGTATTATGTACACCTGTTATGTAAGAGGGGGAATGACTCACTGTTTTGTTTTTTCAATGTTTGCAGGAGATGTTGAAGTACAGCAAGGGCTGTGATGGTTGTGACGACCTACAGGAAGCGCTGTCCTCCATTCTTGGGATTCTCAAAGCCGTTAATGACTCCATGCATCTCATTGCCATCACAGGATATGAGGTTAGAAGAAGTACACTGCGTTTGCAAACTTTGCTGGAGGTGGTCAAATCATTTTAAACTGCCTTGAATGGGATATCTAGCGTGCGTTCTTTTAAAATACAGAGCAGGTTAATTATTCTTTAACAAGAGCTGCTGGGGTTTACAGGGCCTGGGCATGAGTACACCCCAGACTCTCCCCTAAGTGCTCTCTGCCAACTCTCTTCCCACTTTTCTTATCTGCTTTTTCCATTTTCCCCTCCAGGCTAAAACCTTTCTTTGTTTTTTAAGTACATATAATCAAATATCTAAAAACATTAAAGGCTCCAGAGCTGAAACACAGCTACCTGTGCAAAGGTGCAAAGCCAGAGTCAAAAACAGTCGCAATAGCTCCATCATGTGGCCAGTTTCAAAACTGCAATGCTGCAGAACTTTAACCAGGGGTGCGAAACATAAGGTCCAGGAACCAGAATTTGCCCAGTAAAGGTTTTAGAAAATGTGAAGGAAGGTGTAAATGTTTTTAATTGATTTAACTGTATGTATACTGTACTTGTCTCACTGACGAGTAATAGGTAAACAATTAAATGACAAAAAAGTAAATTAACAAAAATGTTCTGCTTTATAATTACAGGACAGTTTTGGCAATAAGCTACCAGAATTTTTTATTTATCGGCTTTCAGAGAGGTCGTGCAATGCAAAAACACGCATCTGTCTTTTCACCCTGTTAGGGTAACCTGTCAGAGCTGGGTCGTCTGCTGATGCAGGGCTCCTTCAGCGTGTGGACCGAGCATAAGAAAGGTCATGCCAAAGTGAAGGACCTGGCCAGGTTTAAGCCCATGCAGAGGCACCTGTTCCTGCACCAGAAGGCTCTGCTCTTCTGCAAGAGGAGAGAGGAGAACGGGGAGGGCTACGAGAAAGCTCCGTCTTACAGCTTCAAACACTCCCTCAGTGTGAGCCTGCTTGCTCCATTTTTAAAAGGAAGGTCGATGCCGTGCCGTAGCAGTAAAGATTTAGTGTTTAAGTTTTCTATATTCTTTCAGATGAGTGCGGTGGGCATCACAGAGAATGCCAAGGGAGACAACAAGAAGTTTGAGATCTGGTGCAACTCGAGAGAAGAAGTTTTTATAGTGCAGGTAAGGGCGTTCGACCTGATTGCTTTTATTAATCATACCTTTAGAGATGAGGAATGATTGTCCGCACTTGTTCTAATCTAGGCCCCGACGCCGGAGATTAAAACGGCATGGGTGAACGAGATCCGCAAAGTTTTGACTCAGCAACTCAAAGCCTGCAGAGGTATTGTGAAAACTTCTTTCTTAACTTTTCCAGAAGTTCTTATTTTTTTTAAACCTATTTTATTCCTTTTTAATACTTTTGTTGTTGTTGTTGTTGTTGTTGTATGTTTTAGATGCCAGCCAGCAGAAGAGCTCAGACTCTATGTCCCCAAGTCCCACCAGCAACAACTCTACTTCCATCTCTCTCAGGTTGGTGGCTTATATGTAACGTAAGGACTCATTAGACAGATTAGAGATAATAAGGAAAAAAATCACACATACGTCTATTTTTTTTCCTTTTTTCTTTTTGCAGCCCTTTCCGTAGCAGCGGTCAGAAGAACCAGAAGAAGCAAGAGGAGAAGAAGACTGAGCCAGCCCCGACCTCTGACAGCAACTCGTCATCCTCGCCGAAACACAAAGGTAGATGTTTGAGTTAAACAGCATCTTCGAAGACAATAACACTTTTATCTAAGTCCCTACTCTAAGCTGTGCTCTAAACTCCCACTAAACCAGGTTCTTTTTGTCTTCATCTATCATCTTTCTCTCTCCTCTCCACTCCCCTGTTTGGGGCTTCTTCTCTCTTTTCATGGCTGCCCTTGTCCTGCACTCATTTCAAATCATTGCTTCCAGAAGAGCCGGTGACCAGTCCGACCACTGACAGGTCCTCAGTGGCCAAAAAGCGTTTTACTTTGCAGGGCTTCAGCAATCTCAAGAGTCCCAAAGGTAACATTAGCGAATGCAAACATTTTTTTAAAGGAAGGATAATGCTAAGAACAGCTCAGCGTGGCCCGTCACAGTATGTCGTTTGTCAGTGATGAAAAGTTCAGGTGATTATCAGCAAGATACACCCTTAGCTATATAAACTAAGAATACTAATATATTAAATAAAGGCTTCAGAATCCAGTTCTGAATGTGAGCCTCTGTCTGAGCTTTTACCCGGTGCCCAATAATTAATCGGCCTCCTCCAGTCTAACCTGCTTCACGGCTTAATGGAGCACACATGATCCCCGATGGTTATGTTGGAGACAGTCTGCCTCCTGGTGGTGAAAGTTTAACACTGCCATTGTGGCTGAATCAAAATGAATATTAAGGTTTTTAAATTATATTGGAAAAAAATACAACTAGTCACTGGAGTAGAGGTGAAAGTGAAGTAGAAGCTCCTCTTCGTGAAAGCAGTATTAGTCAAAACTTTAAAGGTGACAGCTTCATTTTTTTTTTTTTTTTTAAATTCTTGGGCTCTCAGTTCAGTTATTTAGCCTATAGCGGGCCTTTTTGCACATGCTCACTTTGGCCTATCTGCTACAAGACTTTTTTTTTTTTTTTTTTTTTTTTAAATAGCTCTACTGAGTTTAAGACGACCTTCTTCTGATTGGCTGCTTTTCTAAAGCAGGAGTTTGGACAGCAGCTGAGTTGTGCTTGTGTGCTCACGGGGTTTAGCTTCATGCTTATCTTTACCTTTGACCAAATTTAATATGAGTATCCACCACTGTAATGGTGTGTGTGTGTGTGTTTGGCTATTGATTAGCTAAGACTGTTCACATCATGTACAAACTTCTAACGTTAGTGTTAATTTCTTGCTTCCTTCTCGCTTCTGTCCTCCCTCACTTTTCTTCTCTTCTTCCTCCTTCACGTCTTTCCTTCCTGTGTGGCCAGGCTCGACTCTGAGCCCTGAGCACAGCTCCAAACGCCACCTGGTAAAGAGCGATCCCACACCGTTTGGGTTCAAAGGTATATTTCCGCCCCATTATGAGGGAGCATTTCATTTTAGAGGCCATCTCACTTGACCACGATGTACTCCTGCTTCGATTGTCTCCATAATGTAGATTTGACACGTTTCGTTACAAACGGGGTGTAACGTTGTAGCAACCCATCGGTCCATCAATATAGAGGCTGTTCTTCATCCTCTTGCTGATCATAGCGACTATCTGCATGTCTTCAAATGAGTAATAGAAGCAGCTAAAATGGCAGTAATATATTTGTATTGTGTTGCTTTGTCTGCTAAAACTGCCCAATTGGAATCTGGTGCATTTACGATTTAGACCAATGAAATGTTTCCAAAGGCTGGTTTGAGTTTCACCCATGCAGATAGTCGCACAGCAGAGACCAACTTTGTAACCTTCATCCACAGGTCATCATCATCATCATCACTGTTACATGTCTGGTATCTTGTGCATTTCAGTGATGCTTGATCAGCTGACCCGTTGTCACCAACACCACAGGCTGGTTGTCACTGATTTTTTTCATTTTGCTGGCCGTTTCTTCCCCTTCAGAGCCGGCTCCCCACGTCACTCTGAGCAGAGTCAGATGGATGAGCACCTCTAGTCTGTTACAGAGCAAGCGGCGAGGTACAGAGCTGCTCTGAGCATCAGCAGCCACAGTGGGGTGTTTGCTGTTGTTTGTGGGTGCTCGTGATTGATTTGAACTGAGGTAAAGTGTCGCAGCGTGTATCTGCCGTAGGAGTCCTTTAGCCTTTTACTGAGTCTTACTGTCTTTTTGCACATTGGAGCGAGATCTAAAGATTCAACCTGACTAAATCTGAAGTCTCAGTTCTAGGCTAAATCTTTTTGCACAGTGCCTACTCGACCTCAAATCAATCATTGCCTCTTCTTCTGCTGTCGGGTGTTTTTTGCTTGTTTGGGGTTGTTGTGGTGCTGTACACAGTACGCCACTTCAGCAACTATTTTTCGGCACTGGGAGTCAGAGCAGCCTTGTAACAAATGCAGGTGACTGAAATCTGTTTTCTGATCACAGGTCCTCTTTTTCTTTCTGTCTGATGATCTTCTCTGTGACTTTTGGAGGAGTGTGTGTGGTTTTTGTATCTAAACAGATAAATTTTTCATAATCTGATTGATCACATTTTTGGGGGGGGGGGGGTTACCCTCCACACAGGAGATTTGTGTGGCTTTCGCAAATATTTGATCCATTCATGTCATTTTTCTGTACTTCACTATTGAGCTCAAACATCTAATCTCACTTGATTTAACATGGAGCTTTGTGATAAAGATCGACCTCACTTCTCTCCTTTTGCCCCCTTTTTTTTTTTGTCTGTGTGTTGAACTTTTCTCTCTCTGATTTTCCCATCATCCAACCTACAGGCTGGAACAAGGCGTCTCTCTCAGCGGACGCCTCAGAAGAGAACGATGGGTACTCCAGCGGCGAGGACCCCATGAACTCTGACCCCGAGGACGAAGTAGGAAAGAAGCTGGTGAGCCTGAGAATGAAGAATTATTATAGATTTGTATTTTTATTTCTTTTTTAGCTTAAAATGTTAAAGTGTGGTTGTAAAAGTTGGTAAAGTTGTTAACATTTGATCCTTTTAGGCTCCAGGAAAGTATACTGTGGTAGCAGACTGCGAGAAAGCGGGACCTCAGGAGCTGTCTGTTAAGAGTGGAGACATGGTCCAGCTGATCAGAGAAGGAGAGGAGGGACAATGGTAAAAAAAAACAAAAGCAAACAACACTTAATTTAAATGGATTTAATGGGACCCAGATGCATTTGAGCTGATAGGGAGGAAAGAGTAACTCAAATAACCACTTGTTACCAGCAAGGTGTGCAGAAGAGCATCTCTGAATGCACATGTCACACCTTGAAGCAGAGGTCCACAGTGGGTGTCTTCTGGAGCAAATGTGTGACACTATAGACCCAAGATTGAGGAATGTTTCCAGGACCGTGTCGAATCTGTGCCACAAAGAAAGAGTAAAAGTTGGTCATTTGTGACTGCACACACTTCTCAGTATAGCCGCCAAATTTAAGGGCTCCAAATGCGAACACTGGACTAGAATAAAGAAAAGCTGACGGTATACACATCTAATTCTGCGAGGGAATATAATCTGAACTTTCAGTCTTAAAGGAACAAGGTCACTCTGCTTTCATGATGTGACACATAACATAAATATGATAGTGAGTGGTACTTTAATCAGGCTTTTCTTCTATGACTGATCACTCAAAATGCTTTTTACTACAAACCTCGTTCTCCCCAGTGTCTCTCTCACGCACACACACACACACACACTAAGCACGTTGTCTAACATTCACACAAACACTCGCACTCGGGAGAATTTAGTGCTCATACATGTAAATGGAGAGTAACTGTCATAGGTCTTCTATTTCGATCTTTGTTTATTAGCCACAATGTTAAAACTATTCACCAAACGACTGTGCTGTATGGTACCAGGATCCTTTGGGTCCTGTTCAGGGTGAGGTGCAGTCAGTGCATTCCAGAATTGCTCAATCAATGGTATCTAAATCTTGTCACAGCAGTTTTTAAATTATTTTTTATTTCATTTTACTGTGGTAGGGAGCTGTATCCAGATGAGGGAGGCTGCTTTGCCCTGGGCGTGGGGATTGGAGGGGTTTGGTTGGTCGGTAGCAATGCTTACATATATGATTGATTGATTGATTGATTGATTGATTGGTATACCTTTATTAGTCCCACAAGGGGAAATTTCATGCTATGTGTCATCAGCAACCATATAAATACCAGGATCCAAGATTTTCTAACTAAACATTGCTTTATAACAAGATCATCAGTGCTATATATTACACTTACAGTAGTTTTAATGTTGTGGCTTATTAATGTAAAATGTCCTGTAATTTTATCTCAAAATATATATATTTATTTAACTCCTTCACAGGTTTGTAAAGAACCTTCGCACCAGTAAGGAGGGCTGGGTGGCAGCAGCAAACCTCCTCAGCCTCATCTCAGAGTCCAAGTCATCTCAATCACTCAGCAGCTCAGGTCGGTTACAACGAACAGGAAGTACACACATTCATATCTTTCCCTTAACGCTGCAGTATGGGTACCTGTTGCCTAGCAATGCGGCACAATGACGCTATTACTCTCCCCCTGCAATGTCTGGCTCTAACAGAGCATTGCTGTTTGTGTGTTTGTCCTGCAGATGGCAGCGTCTCTGGGAACCTCAGCACTTCTTCCAGCTGCAGTGAGACCTACACCAGCTTCTCCGACATCAAACCCTGACCTGAGTCAGGTCTTCCCAGCTTTTTTTTTTTTTTTTTTGTTAAATCACTGCACCTAAAATCATTTTGTACAGGTGGAAAATGCTTAAAAAACAAAGAAGAAAAAAAGCTGGAGTTTGGTCTGACAGGAGGACAGTCACCCATGTCACAGTTTCTAAATCCATCTGAAAACCAAAACTTTCTCTGCAGATCAGCCAGCGCTGGCTAAGTGCTAACTGCCCCCCTTTTTCCAGAGTATTTAGAAGAACTGCACTGTCATTTAAAATTGTTTTTATATTCAAAGGTGTCAGCATGTTGGTAGAATTTAAGTATAGATTTTTTTTTTTTTGCCGTTCCTTCGAGCGAGAGGGAAATATCAGGGATATCTGTCATTCCTCGGCACACAAGTCATGTGATGTATCACCTCCTGCGAGGCCTTCTTTAAAGCTAAATGTCCGCAGTCTAATAACTGACTGAACAGGCAGTCCAGGCCTAGTGATTATGTAGCATTAATGTGGAGAGGTTAGAAAGGACATCTGCACTAAACACGCGCCGTCTGCAGAGGGGACAGAACTGCTGGTTAGTCGAGCCCCTTCAAGTCGATGACGACATCGCAGCACGGCGACAGATTCTTGTGCAGGAGGATGTTATGTAGACACACACCATCAGACCCCCGATAACGCTGGCTTTGGTGTCAGTCACTGATCGCACACTGTGAAAAGTAGCAGGCGGCCGCAAGAGGAAAAATGCTTTCAGTACATCTGGGAGGAAAAGTGAGCAGGTTGATTGCGTGCAGGCGTTTTGTGTTGTTGAAGCTACTAAAGAACGCTGTATTCCTCACACATGGATAATGAGCTTCCCTTAAAAGCTGTTTTTATGATATTAAGAACCGCACACAGTCACTAGGTGAATGTCAACAACAGTACAACCTGGTGGTCAAGTGTCTTGCATTTCATTCTAAATGAATCTTTTTCCTCCTATGAGGGATTGAGCAACCCGCCAGTGCACTGCTCTCGATTTTTACCTCTCAGGAAGACGTTTCTGTAGGCAGACAGGTGTGACTGCATACCTGTCTTTGTGTCTGTGTGGGTGCGCGCGCACACTCACCTGATTGTTTGTGTTGACAACAGACAGCAGTTCGATCAGAGTTTTTCAGACACATGTGCAGCCTCTGCTCAAAGAGCTGTCGCGGCCCAAATCTCAGTCTTCTGAATGTGTGTCTGTTTTTTGTGTCACCGTGCTCACCTATCTTTGGTCTGCACCGCAGCAACAAAAGCAGGCTTTGTCCCCCTCCTCCTCCCCCCCTCCTCTCTGTCCAACCAGCCCCATTCAAGCATGTGACAGTAGCTGCTTCTCCGCAAGCTGGGTTAATAATACCACGGCCCGGACCTGCTCGACATGTTTGCACCTCCGGCCTGAGAGCAATACTTTGTGTACTTGACACCAAAATGTAGCTGAGTAAACGTCACAGTTAAGTAACTAGTTTAGAAAATGTGATACGTCCACTGTTCTGATGTAGATTGATGCCAACCGCCTTTGACGACCAGCTGTTCTGCACGCAACTTCTGAAACTTGTGCTATTCTGAACACTGAATGACACCTTGCTTTTTAAATGTTTTTTAAATATATATCCCAGGATTTTTACTGTATCCACGAGGTACACTGTAAAACAATCGCTCCTTTTTCCACCTGCGTTGTTGAATGTGTGACACTGTTTCAAACAGGAAACCAGCTTGTCCACCTGCTCGACAAAGCCATGATTAACAGTTTTTTTTCTTAGATTTTTTTTCTTAATTGGACTAAAATCAGTGCTTGTGATTGGCTTCTCAAGAACTTGCTGAGAAGCACTTTTTTTCTTTTAAGATCCTCCCACTGAACGTAAAGGAAGAGGAAACAAACCAGTTTACAGGCCTTTCGATGTCAAACTGTGAGCTAAACTGTGGCTTGCATAGCTGTGCGTCCACGTGCTGAGAAATAAATGTTACACTTGTACAGATGTGTCCTCTTATACCTCACACTGTTCCCCCTAAAGAGCATGTATATTGTTAAGAGGAGTCTCTCTATCTCTCTGTATATCATCACTCTGTGTGGCATGTACTTCATAAGCCCCATGCTGTAAACCTCCTGGAGAACTATTTTTTACCTGTTGTACATTGTGAGAGTTTATATTCTGCCCTCTTGAGAAAGCTGACATGGGCACTAAAGTCGTCAGTTTTTTGGTTTTTTTGGTCACCCAAATAAAATCTTACCGTGTAATTTGTACTTTTTCGA
The DNA here is from genome assembly GCF_900408965.1 of Simochromis diagramma. Lineage (NCBI taxonomy): Eukaryota > Metazoa > Chordata > Actinopteri > Cichliformes > Cichlidae > Simochromis > Simochromis diagramma. The sequence continues at coordinate 2,838,307 of NW_024386948.1, forward strand.
CTCAGAGGCTGGAGACATGAGAAAGGATTCTATTTTTTAAGTTTGTTTTTATGCAGCACATTGCAGCACCCACTGTCTTTATTTTCCTATTGCACATCTACTGAATATGCTGTTGATATAACAGCATATTACGATTTAAAACTTGTTACAAGACATATCCATGTACATTTGTAAATATGTAATTCTGACTTGTATGTAAATTGAAAAGCAGCTTTAATAAAGTCTGAAATGGTTTCCTCTATTGAATTTAGCCTTTTTCTCTATTATTATGAATTTTAAAAATATCTTTAATGGTTAGCTGTTTATTTTTGAAGTCAGCTAAAAACAAAAAAAGGAAGAGAGAGAAATTGACAGTGGAATTAATTATTAATTGTGATCCGGAAGTGTAATTTCAACCACATGGTTCCTTTCCTCCAATGGGCTTTTATTCCAGTTTAGACTATCATGATTCAGTCTAGGGTTCGTTCCAATAAGTACTGCTGCCGACCTTGAGGTCTATTTTCCGCTTAATTTCCGTCTTGCACGTAAACCCTACGTCACCAAAGTAGTTTTCAGATGTATTTCCTGGTAACTGTATTAAATATGTTCTTTTGTGAATATACACGATGCAGTAATACTTCAGTCAAGGCCGTAAGTAGCGCTTGAAGTCGGAGGATGTGAACGAGAATCAGCCGCGGCTGGAAAGATACAGATTTGTCAAGCTAGCAAGCGTGAGGCACACAGGAAGTGACGCTAGTTGCACTACAAATTACATGTTTTTATGAAGCCCCGATGCAATAGAGGAGTTCTTGGTTGAATTCATAAATACAGCCTTATTTAAATTTCTCCATCGATGGCGTCCACTTTACTTTACAGCACAATCGTGCTTCTCCTCCACCCTCCAAAGAAACAAGGGGCCGCCGATTATTTTACTATGACAGCGCAATCGGGAAGTCCTTAATCTCTCCGTTCTTGCTAACTTGGCAGCACACTGGAACGCGACCAGATGGAATTCAGCACTGCCTTCTTAACAGATTCCACACATTTTAAATTGTTTCGTACACATTTTTAGCCGACTTTTGTGTCGACAAACAGCCCTGGCGTGAGCACAGGCGTCTATCTGGGAGCTTCGGCTGCGCTGTGAACCGGGACAGAAGCGGTCAAGACATTTACAGATCCCCCCCCCCACCAAACATCTTCCCACTGTAAGTATTATTTCTAGGCTCTACTGTCGAAGAGCAATAGCTTTCAGATAACCTAATATGACTGCCCTTTGTAACTTAAGTCGGTGTTGAAACGTCGGTTATGTTGATGCATGAGAGAGCCCCAACGTCCTTTTCTGCAGTTGTTCATGAAATGATGCAGACAACTGTGGGTAGCTTTGGAAATCTGTCAAACAAAAAAGAGGGGAGTTTGGCCGGAGGCGAGAGGGGTGTAGCCTTGTTAAATCACATTGTCTGGGACTGTTAATGCGGCCTTATGTGCTGTTTACTGCTGTCAGCGTTATAAGCTCTTATTCCTCTAAAGAGGGTAATTAGCGAGGTCTTTAATTCCTCGGGAGTTCATATACAGTGTGTGTATTTTGTTTTTGTCCCCCCCCTCCTCCCTCCTTTATTACTTTAAACGACTAGGACCAGGTCAACCCGAATGATCACAATCCAACTTCCGGGTTTGGATTTCAAAGTAAAATGCTAGTCATAAAGTCTCCATTGAGTCACTGCTTTATGCAGCTATAAACCTTATCAAGATCACAGTTTTGGCAAATTTTATTTGATTTTTTTCATTTTATCATATGGCTTTTAAACAAAGACACTTAAATAGTGCCAATAGTTCCAATTCACAACAACAACAACAACCATAAGGTGCTTTATATTTTAGGGAAAAGATCCTACAAATGGGAAAGATCAGACAACCCCTTGATGGACAAACACTTGGTGACAGTGGGAAGAAAAAAAACTCCTGTTTAACAGGACGAAACCTTTGGCAGAACCCGGGTGAGGGAGGGGGCTGTGATCAGCTGGGAGTGATAGGAAAGAGAAGAGAACAGGACAAAAGGGTAACTATAGGGAAAGAGAGCCTGAATTTCATAATTATTCATGTTTAACAGGTAGTTATTTTGCAAAGTGAATAAATGATTGACAAGTTAAATGTCTGTTGAAATAATAGTTGCACTGATACTATCGCATGGACATTAGTAACCTACGAGCAATTAAATGACGTTCCCCAGTGGCATTGGCCAATGTTTATGTGCTGTATCAGATCAGGTCTGTGCCAGATAAACGTTCAAAGACAGTGTGATAAGGAGCTCAGAAACTTTAAATCTAGTAAGATAAACTGGAACAGAGATTATTTTGTTTTCCTGACACTGAATGAAGAATAAATAACAACAAAAAATGAAACAAAACAATATTAGCGAAATTTATAGATTATTTTTAAAATATTGCATTCTCCTAATAATTTGGTTCATCCTTAATTGCTAGTTCCAGCCCTACATTTATCTTTGATGCTATACAACACTTTTTGACGTAGATTCTTTCACAAAGGTGTCTTCCATACAGTCTCGTTTCATGACTCACTCTTGTGCTTTTAATTTGAAAGCGGACTACAATATATGCTTTACCATTATGAGTAAATCCACTGGCCTTGATATCTCAAGGTAAAAGCTTCTCATATAAGCTATTTCACACTTGATTGCAGTATTAACCTGTAATGACTCTGCATTTAAGTACAGCAATCTTCATAATGTCCTGAATAAAAAAACTTGCACATTATAGTTGTGATTTCTCAGACTGTTACCTTTGACTACCAGCAGTCCATGTGAGTCATAAAGACTCCATCTAGCCTGGCTGTCATGTCCTCTGTGTCTTGCTTCTCAGTAGATCCACCAATCAAATGCTCAGGCTTGTTTTTAGGTTAGTGTCTGCCACCCGTAAGGAAGTAAATGTGATTGAAAAGGAAAGTTTGCCTTGCTGACAAAAAAAGTCCCCACTTTAAGTATTGCAGTAGCTTTTCACAGCCATTCTTGATAACACCGGCTTCCTCCAGCTGGACATGCAGAAAGTGCTAACCACTGAGAAAACAAAGACCTAAGTCAGTCTTAAATGTTACAGATGTGCCCTGTATGCTTCACTGAAGTGCATCAAGTGCAGTTGGGGATCAGAGTTTAAACTAATATCAGGTTGGTCCTACCTAACAATCTCTTTGTAAGTGAGATTTTGCTCGATGATGTCTGGTCTTTCACGTCGCCTTTCCTTGTGAATATAATTGAAGCAAACAACTCTTTGTAGTCGGAGGTGGGCATAGATTAGATCGTGGCTCAAACAGTTGGCAGTTTGTCTTGTAACCGGAAGGTTGCCGGTTCGAGCCCTGTCTCGGTCAGGATGCTGACTGAGAAATTTGACCAGCTTTGTCAAATTAACTTAAAAAGGCCTGAAACTGTGCTGCTATAAACTACAACTGTGTGTCTTCACTCTGATCTTACGACTGATAGACGTGTTCCAGCTTGGTCAGACGTGAACCGTCCAGTCAATGCTTTGTCAGATTTATTGCAGTTGATGTTAATCACTTAGCTAATGCCAGCAGCAATAATTCATGCTGAACGAGCGGGTTATTGTCCTTGCTGCTCCTCCTTCAGCGCTTGCATTCCTGTTGCATGTGTTAGTTGTACACCATGAATGACTCACATTCCAGGCAAAAATAATAGGATGTCACCTTTCTCCTTCATTGAAAAGGCTGTGGTAGATTCTTCGCATTGTTAGAAAACTTCTAGGCTTAATTAAATGAATTTGCCAAGAATTCCTGAGCACAAAGTTAATTTATTTGAACAAATTATCAAGTGTGCGACGAGCTGCCCCACTGCTTCCCCCTGGTCTTACCACAAGCCACGAAATGTCCAGCTTGTATTCCCTCTTCTGCCGCCTGAGTGGCCTGTAGGTGTGACAGGTCGCTACGTCACCGTCTCTCCAGCTCCTGTCGTGGATCACTATCTTGCTGCGCTGGAATGTCACAGATTAGTCATCAGAGCCGCCCACTGCCATGCAGTTTGTTACAGTGAGTGTTACTATAATCCAGCGCTGCAAAAGGCAGCTGTTTGATGAGGGCAGTGCCAAGAGAGTTATGACTAATATGACTGTTAGTCATTTTTTAAATGTATTGCCATATGACACAAATTACTTAAAAGTGATTACTAATAGTTTCTCTGTTTGGTCTTGTTTAGTGTTTAAAAGAGAGCAAGTTCCTGCCTGGGGATCTGCCTGAAGCACTGATTCGTAAGTGGGCAGCAGTTCTGATATATTTTCTGGGGTTAGCCCATTAAAGGCTTGACAATTAAGAGTAACTCTACTAATTAATTTGAAACAAATCAGCTAGAGTCCTTAAAAATCTGATCAATATTTTTGCTTTTCTGTCTTTTGCTGTTTTATGTAAACTAGAGTTTATTATTTGATTTCTGATATATACCTTATTAAAGGACCTTTGCAGTACTCTAACCGAGAGGAAATAACAGCGTTAATGGTAGTTTGTGTATCAGTGATATTAACAATTCACAACAACAGTTGCCTCATAGTGTTTAAAATTTCAAGGTAAAGGTCTAACAATAAAAGGATGTGGTTAAAACGCCAAAATGACCAAATAATGATATCTGTAGTGGTCTTAAAGATCCAATATCAGTCAGGCTCTACTTTTATATCAGTTAGACAATTTGTAAGTGGTAGCATTATAGTGAAAGTACAGTTGACCCTAGTATTGAACCTTGAGGGAATCCATACTTTGATAGTGAGAGACATTTTTCATAAGAGCTGCAGTTCAATGATCAAACATTCAGTGGTCTACAAAAGGATTGCATAGTTCAGGAAAACTGCAACTACACAACAAATAAATCTTTGATCAGTCAGATATGCATGTAGTGCATTAGGAAGCGAGTTGAATCAAATGTACTGAGTGACTCCTCAGCACAGCGGTGTTAGGATGACAGTAAAGGCCCATATGTCTGCAGCAGAGGTCATGCTTTCAGATAACCCAAGAGAAATCTGCTTATGGCGAGAATGTGCCGTCGCTCGGTGCTGTGTCTACACTCGGCTGAATATCGTGTCAGCGAGGCAGCACGAGAAGGCAATCGGCCTGTTTCTGTCAGGTCCTAACATAATTAGATTATCAGTATACTTTGATATGTCACAAGACGAGCCATACCCCTGATGACAGTCTTTATTGTATTATACCATACTATACCGATTTGATTCGGTTCGTACCTTAGGAACATAACGCAGGGATCTGATAAGTTTTAGAGCATGTGATATAAGTTTGGACTGAAGCTGAACAAATAGTTTTCATGTAGCAAACGGACAGGCAAATATATCAAAGACTACAGACTGAACTCTAAAGATTATGTTTTTCTTATAGTGAACTGACTATTCAGCCAAAGAATCTACACAATGAACAGCCAATGAACAGCCTTGGATTTGTATTTTTCATTCATTGGTTTACTAAAATAAGAGCCTTCCAGTAAATTATAGATTTAATATAAAATGTATATAATATAAAAAATAACTGTTTAGTTAAGCGATTTATCCTTGCAGTTACAAGACTGTATAAAAGAATTGCTAAAGAGAAATTAAAGGATACATTGTTTTCACGGAGTAGCAGTAGAAACATTAAAATATCTCCTTATTTACTTCCTAAAATATTGATGATTCTGATGCTGTTTTATGCAGGATTTATGGTCCTGCGTTGGTGTCCTAATGCGATGAAGAGAGAGGAATTGTGGGAGTCTGTGCAAATTATTTACATTTATATAAAACCTCTAATACTTTTAAAGGAATTCACTCGCTGTTTGAACCACACTGCTTACATAGGCAAGTTTAAATGGGGGTGCCAGTCCTTTAGAACAAGAATGCAAGCATGTCTGTGTAGGTTCTCAGCCAATCAGGTCGTGGCACTCTTAAGCGCTACTAATGAAGGCAGCTGAATGTCTTTTTGGTTTATGGAGACGTTTGACTTCTCATCCAAGAAGCTTCTTCAGCTCTAAAACCGATGGGGAGTCCCAGATGTTTAATACCTAGTGGCATTGGGGAGGTGGTCCTCAGAGTCATTGACCCATCCTGTAAAGTTATTAAGAGTCACATGAGACAAGATGTGAATCAAGGCATGGCTCATTTACCATCAGATCAAAAAGAAGTCCAGTTTCCTTAACTCCTTAAGACTGTTTTAAGGGGACATACTGCTGCGCTGCAATGACAGATGCAAGCATTATTAACCCTGTTGCACATGTTTGTACCTGACTGTTGAAATAATGCCTCATAATCTTTTTGAAATTATACTCCCTGTTCTGGGTAACCTTTACTTATATTCTGTACATCTGTATTTGGATTAAAGCTCATTTAGATTGCTTGCGATTAGTTGAAAAATTCATATTTGGGGCAACAAGGAACATCTCAGGTAAGCTTATACCTAAGCTGAGCAGCTCGCAGTGTGCGCTCGAGCCCAGCAGGCACAAGATTAATTCCATTACATAACATTTAGTCAGTCTTAAGAAGGGTGCAAGTGAAAATGAAGACTTCAGAGTAATCAGCTGCTTAAGCTTTCCAGGACTCAAAAGACATGTTATTAAATGATTAAAAGGGGCCCTTTAAGTATTCTTTAATAATCAGAAACACTTAGTTAGAGCTGCAGGAACAAGGCCGGACTGGGAGCACTGCTCGACTGGTTATTACCTGACGCACTAGCCTACAGTGTGATTAGATTAGAAAAGCAGGAAGGCGTCGTTTGCAAGCATGGCTCCCCTCTTTTCATGAGCAATTCCTCATTGCCAGTTTATCCTTCGACAAATATTGACCTGACTAAAGTTTTGCCGTCATGATGTCATCGAAAGATAAAGCGAAACTCAAGTAGCCTTGTTATGTTTGTCACCTGTTCCTGGATGGACTTTAAAACAGCTCCCTTTTCACCCACTGCACACCTTGGTATTCAAATGACATAAGCCAGCAGAAGAACATTTTTCACGGAGGGGTTGGTATTATTTTCCATGTCACTGCGGTCTCCCCTCTCTGTGATTCAACTGCTTCAGAATAAAGAATCTAAATCAGTCACACAGAACATTTTGAAGAACTGATTATGAAGAACACAAACATAGCTGAGCGGGGGCTGTGTCAGCTGAGATTTCCTTTTGTAAGGTGAAAACCTTGTGATTCCAATCCAGGCTGTTTTCTTGTTTTGTTTTTTGTTTGTTTGTTTGTTTGTTTGTTTTTACAGGCGTCCAATCCCCCGTGCAATTTCCCCTTTCCTGAATAATGTGAAAGATGACATTTTACCTTCAATGTTTCTTTCAACTCCTACCTTTTATCAGTCTGAGGAAAGCACTCACTGTTCTGCTCAAACACCTCTGGAATGCATCAGCTTACTTTTCTTATTGCGACCACGCACCAGGATCTGCAGCAGCTGTAAACTGTCGGCACTTTTTATGACAACTCTGTGAAATGTAAGTTGGCCGTAAGTGGCCAGCATGGTGGATGCATTGTCATGTAATTAGACGTGTTTTTATAGGGGAAGGATTGAAGTAATAACTCTGTCGGCACACCTACACGGATTTGTTTTACGATCATCAGGGGAAATCAGCCTTTATTGTCACAGCTCTTTATTCTCCTGGTCTTGTGATTTGAAGTGGCCCACACATCTGCCAGGCTAAGTGGCGTTTGAAGAAACTGATAGTGTGTGTGTGTGTGTGTGTGTGTGTGTGTGTGTGTGTGTGTGTGTGTGTTAACTTGGTTAAGGGAACTTCCTGTTCTATTTGATAATGAACAAGTCAAAGAGGTTTTTGTAGCTCTGTGGAGAGGTTTGTTTTTTCCCTTGGAGGGTAGAAAACAGATGACCTAAGTCAGAAACTTTTTTAATAAACAGTCTCAACAAGTCAAATAAATATCCATAGCTGTATGTCTCACATAAGGCTCTGTCATATCAGGCATCAATGCTTTAAAGTTTTAGGCTCCTTTAAGCTTCCAGTATGTGACACTCGACAGTCTCCAGAGATGAGTTACTGTTCTAATGTGCTTTAGACGGGCTCATTTGAACTTATACTCATCTCAAGCTTCATACTTTTATTCCAACTTATTATAAAGGAGTAGATTCACTTACTCTCAGTTCTAAATAAGCTTTATTTTGCATTGTCGAAGCCTTGATGTAGCCTCTCAGTTCATTCCAAAAGATGTTGTCTGCCTTTAAGACAACTTTCTTCTGATTGGTTATCCCTATCAAACAGGAGGTTTGATGAATAGGTAGGCGTGGCTTCTGTGCTCACAGAAGCATCATATGGATTTATGAAAACGGCCCTTGAACGCAGTGCTCAGAGCTGTCTGAAACCTGAGCTTTAGGCTCAGGGGGATTACTTGTGCACAGACTGACCTCATTGCTTTAAACTTTGTTCATGTTTAAAAAAGACTTTCATCATTATAACTGTAGAGATACAAGATAGGATAAAAAAGGACAAATTAAAATAAAAGCTCAGTAGGTCCAGCTGAAGCAATATTCTCCTCCAGAAAACACTGTACAGGTGTTTTTCCAAGGACTTCCATGGACACGGTCACTTTACCTGTTCACTGTTAATGCTTTACAATGTATAGTGTAGAAGGAGGCTTTAACATTCAGACAATTTGGCTGCTAGCATCAGTTCTAGATGAATGTCTTGTGAGCCAGTGGCCGAGGAGACGGGGAAGGGAGGAGCAGAAGTGTTTTGTGAAGAGGAGAAGAAAGAGAGGATGAAATGAGTGAAGGATGGAGCAGATGGAGGGAGGAATGACGGTGGGAGTTAGGGTTAATGCCCTTTTACATTCCCAGATGAGGATTAGCAGTCACAAGTTCTGTGGCTGTTCCTGACCTGGCCTGGATTTTGAAGGCCACTGCTGCCTCCTGGATCCCTTAATATGCTCACAGAGCATTGTGGACAGCCTCTCTAACTTTCCCGATATACTCAGCAACAAGTATATTTATGTGTTGTTTTCCTGGTATTTTAGCTTAAAAACCATCAGTTGACGGCTATATTTGTAAACCTGTGACTGAAGGAGCAAATGCTGAAAGTCCTTTTAAGGTGCTTGGCATTATGTACAATGTCAGCTTAGTGTGCAGTGTGGCTGCAACAGATTGCTAGTAGCATTGTTGGTAGCATGATTGACATTCTGGCAGTAATAGGGCAAAACACAGCTTGCTACTTTGATGCACATAAACTAGAATTGTCGGTTTCATACAGGCTCGAGCTGTCAAGATGAGAGTAACTAATGTAACTGAAGGGACGTGAACGAACTACTATGCTCCATACCAGCTCCATACTGTATTTTGTTGGTGTTTACTAGGGAAGCCTCGCATGATTCACCTTGTCCTGCATCATAGCTCATCCTCTGACCAAAAGGAGCAGATTTAGCTCCCTTCCGCCTTCATTTGAATCAACTTTTTCCTCTTCCTCATAGACTGAATGTTTGAACAGCAGGTTGCTCACATTGCCCTGTTTTTAGTGGTTAAAAAACATAAAAGGTTTGATTCTAAAGCTTAATCCTGAATGCTCAGGTATTTATTTGATTTATTTTCTTTCAAGACAGGATAGCAGTTCATGTCAACAAATAGCTGATCCGAGGCACGTTGTATTTTTAGCTAAATTTTAGCTAAATGCAGTCCTCATAATATAAGAATGAGGACTGCAACAATCAGAAGATCTGAGTGAGAAGCACTAGGTGATGGTGGGGAGGACGAGACCTTTGGCAGAAGCAAGCTGAGGGAGGGGCTGGTATCTGCCACAGTCAGTTGATTGGACAAAGCAGTGCAACAGTAGCATGTAAATGCAACAGCAGTGAAAAGTTTTGAATGGGGAACAACTGCAGCAGCACGAGTAAGGAATGGGTTGAGTTCATGTGGTCCAGCTCCAACTATAAGATCAGTCAAAAAGGAACTGGCTGTGTCATAATATGTTTGGACTCCCCTACTTTTGAATCTTAAGATTATTTAAACTGTTATTAAATTACAGAAACTACTGACTTGACTATATATACCTACCTCGATAGTTTTTTCAACTGCACTTTGGGACACATTCAAAGTTTTAGCAGTTTTCCAGATTTACTGATCTTCAGTTCTTAAAGTATTGATGGACTCTTGTTTCTCTTTATTCAGCTGATTGGTTCTTGCCATAATATGATTTCTAACAGGCTGTCAGATGTGTAGCAACCTGACTTCTAGACATGTATATGGTGTTGGAATGTTTTTCAACGGTAGAAGAAGACTACTCAGGTTGTTACTTCCCTATCAGCAGCATTTTTGTTATCTTTTCATATCAAACAGATGGAGCAAGAACAATGTTACACAGTGAGTCAACACAGTGTCATCAGCCCATTTAAAGATCTGTATGCGACTTGTAGGTGCAGTACAGGGTGATGACGGTTTCCACAGACACACGGCTGCAGTTCGCAGGAATACATTTATTCGTGACGTTTCAGTGCCCTTCATGTGGCAAATTATTTGCGTTGTACCTCTCCTACGCACCTGCCTTGAAAAATGTTTTTGCTTGGTTGGGATGCACAACTTGGAGCTGGAATCACAATCGGTGCAGCCTCTGAATGCTTCTTGGAATATTTATATTGGAAAAATGATTGAAAATAGTGGTTTATTCATATTTAATCAAATATAAATATTTAATAAAAGTGAGCACAGTATATTGTTTGCCCACAAGAGGGCACTTACAACTTTATAGTCATCTCTGTAATGCACTACATTAAAAGTGGCATTTTTGTCAGTAAGCAGCACTGTAAACTGACGTTTGTGGGAAGCACTGAAACGTTGGCAGTTTTACAAGTCTGGTAAAAATAGATCGTAGCTTTTATAATTACAGGCTATTATATTGTAGCTTGAATTGATTCATCAGTCAATAAACAATACATTTAACACTGATTGCTGTGTTTCACAGGTCCCAAAGGCGTGTGCACACGTGTCCATCATGCCGCTGTTTGGTAAATCACACAAGAGTCCCGCCGACATCGTCAAGACGTTGAAGGAAAACCTGGCCATCCTGGTCAAACAGGACAAGAAGACAGACAAGGTAGGGGAATCTATTTGATTGTGTCTGTGTGCGTCTGTGTGTGTGTGTGAATGGGTGTCAAGAGGCCCCAAGGGTGGGAGCGCGAAACAGCCTGCGCCTGTCATCTTCTGACGCTTCACTGTCAAGACTCTCTCACACATGCACACAGGGGATCAAAGAATCAGAGTCACAAGCCAAATTCAAGCTCACGCTCTCTTTTACTAATGATAGTTTCTACATGTTATTCCTCTAAATGATGCCCTCTTTGCCTCCATCCTTCCTCACCTGTAGTTTTCTGTTCTACAGGCCTCTGAGGAGGTGTCTAAGTGTTTGGTGTCCATGAAAGAGATCCTGTATGGAAGCAATGACAAGGAGCCCCACACCGAGACTGTGGCCCAGTTGGCCCAGGAGCTGTACAACAGCGGCCTGCTGATCGCGCTGGTAGAAAACCTGCAGGTCATAGACTTTGAGGTAAGCAGAAGAAAGTATCACAGATGTGCTGCAGAAGCACACTTGTGATAAAGCTGACACAGAAACGCGATAGAAAATAAACATCCATGAGCAGAGGGAACTTAACAGCTCTTCTAGACTTTTTAAGAAATGCTGCATATTGTTGCTGTAGTTTTGCAAGATGTAGTGAAAATAATGAAATTTGATGGTGTATTTAAAAACCTTGTACAGTTTTCTTACCATTACAGGCCTCCTCTGACTCCAACTCATAAATTCAAGTTACTTTAGGTTGTAGCACAGCTTTTAAAACAACTTTTTTTCCTACTGTACACAATTAATTAATTTTTAACGTGCTAAATGTTACAGATGCTGTTATGTGGTTAGTTCAGTTTTACGTGCGTTTCCAGGGGAAGAAGGACGTGTGTCAGATCTTCAACAACATCCTCAGGAGGCAGATTGGGACGAGGAGCCCCACTGTTGAATATTTCTGCTCCCACCAGGAGGTCCTCTTCATACTGCTGAAAGGGTGAGATAAACACACAGTGCACGTGCTGTCCTCAGCCTAATGGCGTCTTAACACAATAAATATGGCTTCTATGACGAGGAGGGGGTGATGCGTTACTCTCTCTCTCTTGCTGTGTTTGAAGATACGAGATGCCCCAGGTGGCGCTAAATTGTGGGATCATGCTGAGGGAGTGCATCCGCCACGAGCCGCTCGCCAAGATAGTTCTCCATTCGGAGCATTTCCACAATTTTTTCAACTACGTGGAGATGTCCACCTTCGACATTGCTTCTGACGCATTCGCCACCTTTAAGGTAACTCTCTTTCTTCTTCTTTTGGCTGTCAGGTCAGGTGCTAGACTAGAGCCAGACTGGACTTTGACAACAGTGTTTGGATTTGGATTTAGTAAACCAACATCCCGCACAAGTGTCATTTGAATTTGATATTTTTGTTCCCCACATAGGCCTAGAAAAGGCAAATTTGTTTTCATGTTTTGTTGAGGAAAAGTCTTAACTTATGCTGATTTTTGCAGACGTGTGACCGTTGACCATGTGACGCTAACATGTCAGCTATTTTGAAGTGTGATGATCGTAATTACCGTAAAACTGGAAAGTAAACACCTCCAGGAACCTCTGGCAACATTTGGGGAATACATTTTTTTTTCTTCCGAGCAACTGATGGTTGTATTGGATCCAATACGGGAGACAAATGTTGGGCAGCGTGCGATTGTACAGTGTATACATACATGTATGTATGTAAAAAGTGTTCGGTAACATTTGAATCCGTCAGCTAAGATGCATTTTTCTGTCTTTGTCCACAGGACCTCTTGACGAGACACAAAGTGCTTGTGGCCGAATTCCTCGAGCAGAACTACGAAGCTGTGAGTGCTTCGACTTACAAGCACATTTGCACATCTGCAGCTCCCGAAAAGAGATTAGTCTGGGATGGTTGTTAGCCACCACACATATTAATGCACATTAGCCTTGCTATTTTGAATTTTTAGCAATCGTTAACCTAAACCACACACAGAGGTCAGTCACTGAGCTCTGTTTGCAAACACTGTCCACTGCTCTGAATGACTCTGCATGAGGAAACCTTGCATGGATGCACAGCGAGATCAGGTATCAGTCACCGCAGTGCTCACTGGCCCAGTCACGTCACACACAGGCATTCACGAAGCCTTGTGATAGAGTATTGAATGAGCTGACAGTGAAGGCAGATTAAAAAACAAAAAACGTAAATTTATAGGAAAACAGCACAGCCTCTCTAAATGTCATAACGTCTTTCGATACAAAGCTCCGCTCTGTGTCCTCAACATTTCTAGGCAGAGGAGCCCCTCTCACGAGCAGGGTCCCCCCAGGGCTCTCAGCCTGTAGAAACCCACACAAAACCACCTTTTCACCCAGCATGTGTGCCGACGGCCTGTCAGGAGATGTCACTGCCGGCTCAGTAGAGTCAATGATTTTGGTGCGACCGTGGCTCAGGGGGTTGGGAAGCGCATCTGTAACCAGAAGGTCGCCGGTTCGATCCCCGGGCTCTCTGTCCTGGTCGTTGTGTCCTTGGGCACCGCCTACTGGTTTTGGCCAGAGGGGCCGATGGCGCGATATGGCAGCCTCGCTTCTGTCAGTCTGCCCCAGGGCAGCTGTGGCTACAACTGTAGCTGCCTCCACCAGTGTGTGAATGTGAGAGTGAATGAATAGTGGCATTGTAAAGCGCTTTGGGTGCCTTGAAAAGCGCTATATAAATCCAATCCGTTATTATTATTATTATTTTAGTGGTAAACCTATGACTGCACAAAGAGTTTCTTGTTCTGTGACATAAGTTTGGTGACATACTCGTCAAAGTCTTATAATGCTGTTTGTACAGGCACTTTAAGTTTTAAACTAAACATCATCTATTCATACTTCAATTTAATCCCACAGTTCAAAGCCAAATATTGTAAAACAAACCCAGTAACTGATAATTGATCCATGTGACTGTGAGAAGAGGGAGCGCTGTAATAACAATGTGTTGATCTACTCAAGTCAAGTGTCTAGGGTTTGGGGTTTCTTCTAATTCATCCACTTCCTCTTAGTTACATATGTTACATTTTTGCAGGTCCAGGCAGTTCTTGTCCTTTTGGATGCAGTGCAGTATTTTCATTTGCTTTAATCGATCTCATTAGATGCCTTCTGGGCTAAAAGAAAATATACTAACAAGCCGAATTACCCATGTGCAAACACAGAGTTAAACAACTTCTCCATCATATATGCATTTGTCTCAACCTAAAACACACAGGCAGATATTTCTTTAAAATAACTACATTCAGATAAGTGTTGATACTTGTCTCCAAGTTTTCCCAAGCTACAGAGTGTGCATAAACATATTCATCTAAACTACACAAGTCCTTTTCCTGTTGGAACTCTTACTTAAATATTCTGTAACTTATACAGAGGCTATTGTTACATTTCAGATTTCCTTTTTTCTTACCTCACGATATCAGATATGTCTCCATAAATTATAAAGTCCTGTATAATCTAATATTTGATTCAAAAGCACCTTCATCATATTGATTGCTGATTACTTAAACATCACCGGGAAAGTACGTGTTTGACCCTATGCAGCCATACATTCAAAAGCCAAGCGATAGCACTGTCTTCATCTAGGTTCAGATGTTTTAACAGCCATCTGGTGCTAATTTATGCAAACAACCAGGTTTCTTTTTTAAATTTTAATTTATTTATTGAGTTTTATTTACCTTTGCAAAGAGGTCAAACAACCATACAGACAGCAGGAAGGAAAGAGCAATTGTAAGTCTAGAATATTTATTGAGACTAGTTGTGCCATGCTCCCAGAATACATTCGGAACATTGTGTGCAAAAGATAACTCGTCCATCAACTTGTGGTATATCGGAAAGATTACGCATAGGAAGAGAATGTGGAGCTTTTCATTTAGTAAGGTCAGCTTGACACAGAAGTAGCAGAATGTAAAAAAATCAAAAATCCAACATCTATTGATATTATTATTATTATTATTATTATTATTATTATTATTATTATTATTAAGTCCACAAAGAGCACAACAACCATTTTCCATCACACCAGCAGCTCCTTTAGGATCTCCAGCTAACCCAACAAGTGTGTCTTTGGACGGGTTCAGACCTACAACCTTCTTGATTCACTGTGCTGCCAAACTGTTTTGGCAATTTTGAATAATTGCTGCAACAAAATAATTGCACTGCGTGGCTTTTCAGGTTGGTAAGCACTCTCTCTAGTTTATCGCCTAAGCACTTTGCAACTTTTAAAACTAGAAGCTGCATCCACAGACACTTTTTCATTAATGGTCACACACACAGGCAATCCTACATGGATATCAGGGTTCACTTGGGTTCAGTGTCTCGCTAAAGGAAACTTAGAAGTGGAAGAGCTGGGGATCAACGAACGGCCTTTGGAAGAGTAGCCACTATAAACAAGGGCAGATTTGAACCCAGGTCTTTGCATTAGCCTTATGGCATATCGGTTGCCTGCTAAACCCAGTTAGCTAAACCAGCACTCTGCACTAATGTTTTCAAAGGAAATGAGCCAGGTTAAACTTAGGAAGCAAATGGAAAGGTGTCCTAAACACAGGAGAGTGGGCATGTTAAACCAGTGATCATCCCCAACAGGTCATGGCAGATGGCCGCCCCTCCCTGAGCCTGGTTCTGTTGGAGGTTTCTTCCTGTTTAAAGGGTTTTTTTTTTCTTCCCACTGTTGCCAAGTGCTTGCTCATGTGTAGTCTCTCTCGATTATTGTAGCGTCTTTACCTTACATTATAAAGTGCCTTGAGGCGACTGCTGTTGTAATTTGGCGCTGTATAAACTTTGCGTTCATATTTCCATTTGGAGGAAAAGCCCTCTATTTACAACATTCATCAGATATTGTTTGGAAAAAGTATTGTCCATATAGATATTTCCCAAAAGCTTAAAATTTGATCTCAGATTGTTGCTGCGTTTTGTTTTTTCACTGCAGGTGTTTGCAGACTATGAGAAGCTGCTGCACTCTGAGAACTACGTCACCAAGCGACAGTCTCTAAAGGTTTGTCTCCGACCTGTATTGATTTAAATTCCTACTTAGACTTCATGGGATTTTTGGGGGGTTTTTTTTTGGGGGGGGTCTGCACAGCTGGCCTCTCTAATAATAATTTGTCACTTTGATCCCCCCTTCAGCTTCTGGGAGAGCTGTTATTGGACAGACATAACTTCACGGTCATGACGCGGTACATCAGCAGGACAGAGAACCTGAAGCTGATGATGAATCTGCTCCGAGACAAGAGTGCCAACATCCAGTTTGAGGCCTTCCACGTCTTCAAGGTAAACAAACAAACAAACAAAAAAAACAGCAGATGCATTTAATGAGAAATTTGGAAAGAGAGAAGATATTTCTCCCATATTGGCTCCTCTTCGTTGGCTTCCTGTTAAATTCAGAATTGGATTTAAAATCTTTCTCACATAAAATCTTGAATAATAAGGCTGATATTATCTTAAAGACCTCATAGTACCATATTAGCCTAATGGAAAACTTTGCTTTCATGTCGATGTTTTACTTGTGATTGCTACGATGTTTAAAAGCAGAGCCTTCAGCTTTAAGGGTCCTTTTCTGTAGAGCTAGCTCCCAGTTTGTTTTCGGGAGACCTCCCTCTACTTTTTAGATTAGGCTTAAAACTTTCTTTTTTGACAAATCTTGTTAGAGCTGGATCAGTTGACCCTGAATCCTCCCTTTGCTATGCTACAATAGGCCTAGACTGCTGGGAGCTTCCCATGATCCACTGAGCATTTCTTATTCACTCACCTTGTTTCACTTTCTTTATACACCACTAATATATTTAGTCTTTAGTAATTAAACTCTCTGTTCTCACCGGACATGGCAGATGACCACGCCTCCCTGAGCCTGGTTCTGCTGAAGGTTTCTTCCTTTTAGAAAGGAGTTCTTCCTTCCCACTGTCGCCAAGTGCTTGCTCATAGGGGGTCGTCGGATTGTTGGAGTTTCTTTCTAATATTGTAGGGTATTTACCTTACAATAAAAAGCACATTGAGGTGACTGGTGTTGTCAATCTGCACTGTATAAATAAAACAAAACTGAATTGAATTTTCCTCCCGTTTTGTCCTTTTTTTGTTTCCCCAAGGTGTTTGTAGCAAACCCCAACAAGACTCAGCCCATCATCGACATCCTGCTCAAGAACCAGACCAAACTCATCGACTTCTTGAGCAACTTCCAGAAGGACCGCACGGACGACGAGCAGTTCAACGACGAGAAGACCTACCTAATCAAACAGATCAGGGATCTGAAGAAACCGGCTTCCTAGAGAAGCATTGCTGCCTGCCCTCTACTTCAACTTTTTATTAATAGGAAGACATAGAAAAAAAACACATTAACAATAATGGTTACTCTATTTGAAAAAAAAAATCTTTGAGACGTCATTTGTTTTTGTTTTTTTTTCCCTCTTTGTCAGTTCATTAAAAACTTGTGCAAGAGTAGTTCTTAATCACTGATCTTTTTTTGTATTTTTTTTTTTATCTCATCTGTAGCATGTAGTGCCACAACTCATGGTGTTGGAGGCAGCTGATTTGCCTTGTTGGGGGAGAACCAGGGGTTTAAAAAAAAAGCTTCAGCCAAAATCCTCCGGGTGGATGAGCATTTTCTTTAATCTTATTAGTCTCTGCTTGCAAATGAATTTTGTAAATTTTTAAAAGCAGTGGCTGCAAACCAGAAAAATGAACAACTTTTTGTTTTCTTGGGAGATGTGTGGTGAGGATGTTGGTGTGTCTGGTTAGGACCAGGTGAAGTATATTTACAGTGTGAATATCTTAATCAATGCATTCTTGGTCATCGGTAAAAGCAATTTTTTTTTTTTTTTAGCCAAATGACAATGGTAAAGCTCAGTAGCCCACAACAGTGTATTGGGGTATTCTAGCTTAAAAAATTATAGATAATAGTTAAGGGAGGAGGCGGTAAGAGCGAAAAAAAACAACAACTTTGTATTTCAAAAATTATAGTAGCAGACTGGGTAGGAAAAACTCATGAAGTTACTAATTTACAAGTAATTCTGAAATTTAAGGGGAAAAACTAAAGTAATCTGATATAATTAAGAACATTAAACATGTGATTTTATTGAGACGTGAATTTACGAGGAAAAATGTGTCATATTAGGTCACATTTGAGATTAGTGGATTCTAAATTTCTATGATCTTTATTTTTCTCCCCTATGTTTACATCTATTATGGCCCTGATCAGATTTTCATTTGTGCGAGCTAAAAGTCACTGATTGTTTCTTCACTTTAAAGCTGAGGGGATTGGATTGCATACAGTCCAAAAGGCCAACGTCGCTTCAGTGTGTCACACCAACATGGAACAAGTCTCGTTGCCGGTCTAAAGGCCGAGCCCATCCGTGCTGTTCTAAATTACTCACAGGTCTTGAAAACAAACTGATTTCAGTCACTGTTGACTAAAAACAAAAATCTTAAAAACAAGAAAAAAGAAAATGACAATTTTGATCACTGGTTCTCTTTGCTGGTGGCTAATAGCACTTTGTATGATTTTAAATAATAATAATAATAATGGTGATTCAATTTGTTTGAAGCTGATCGCTGTTTTCACACTGCTTGATGTTGTTTTTTTAATATATAGTGTCATTTCTCATGTACAGTTTCTGGTTTGAGTGCCATTGTGAGGGAGAACATGAGGAGGAGGCACTTTGCTGTGTGGATGCTGTAGAGCTGTAAAGATAGCTGTTTTATTTTGGTTTCACTCCCTTTTCTGTCTGTACTGTAACGGATGTTTGACTCTGGTTTGGATCTGACGTTGTTATCAGAGGACGAGAAGATTCAGAGGTGCCTTTTTTTTGTTTGTTTTGGTGTGTTTTCTTTTCTCTGTACTCGTTTTCTTTCCTGTATTTGCAGTATCTTTTTAGGGGGAGCTTAATTATTATGTTGATGAAAATATGCTCTGATAGAACATATTTGTTGTGATTAAGCAGTGAACCTCTTAACTCACTATATCAGAGTTCCTTTTGCCGTTTGACACCTTTTAAACTTTTTTTTTTTTTTTTTTTTTGCTCATCACTTGCCATTGCCATAGTAAACTCGCCGGCAAACAGAACGAGGCCAAAGCCGACCAACGGCAGGATTCAGCGGTGAAACATAACTGTGAAATCAAATAAATGAATAAAAATCCACTTTTAGTTTAAAGCAGCTTCAATTTCTTTCTGTAACTTTAAATCAACTATGAACTTGAAAAAAAAAAATGCAGAGACTAAACTTGAGAACAATGTGATTTTATTTCCCAGTAGATATCTGACAAGCATTCACAGAAATTTTAAAAACAAAGTGAAATGGAGTCATGATAAGTCTCCTAATTAGAGCCCAGACTTTCCTTAAAGGAAGAAGTAAACACGTTAAAAGCTGTTTTGCTTTTTTTTTTCCTTAAAGAAAAAGAAAAAGGAAAACAGTTTGTTTTTTTTGGGATGACAAAAACCAATACCAGCCATGTTCACATGCCATAGGTTGTGACGGTATATTGCGATATCACACGAGATGCAAATGTAAGCCAACCAGCTTAACATCAGACTTGAACCAGTTGTTTTACAACTATGAGCAGATTTAACCATTCTTCACGATGTCCTCTAAAAGCAGCCACCTTGTTTTTTTCTGCACTTTGATGCTGTTGTACAACATTCACAACAAATAAAAAAAAAAAAAAGAATAGATGAGAATGCATGCTTTGCGTGTGTGTGTGTAAGAAAGTGTGTGTTATTTTCCAGGTATTTTTCAGATTATGCAGTAATCACAGTTACTGCCTTTTCTGTGATTCGGACTCAAGTTACAAAAACACTTAAACCTCTGTTTACGATACCTGAACGAAAAAAAAGAAAGAATACAAACAAGTGTGTTCATGTAGAAAATCAAAGTTGGCAAAGTCGAGTAAATTCCTTCACGCTCCAAAACCAAACCTTTGACCGTCCTCTCTGCTCTGCAGGAACACTTTTTAAACTTTCATTCAAGCATTATCCATATCCTCAACACGCTTCACTTCAGTGCATTTGGCTTGCGTTTAAAAACAATAACATCCTCACAGTGTGAAACACATCTTTCAAACACTCTCACAGCAGCTGCCTTCAAAATAAAAGCAGTAATTTATTTCAAACCATTCTGTACCGTGAGGACAATCCTGGACAACCAGGAGCTGCATGTGTTGTTAATCTCACACTTTTTCATTATTTAGATTTTTATAATTAGCTTTCCCCCCTCCATTTGTTTCAAAAACAAACAGATCTGCATATCACAGTTTAAATAACTATTTTAAATAAATTATTTCTTTGTGGTATCTTATAAACGCTTAAAAAAAATTGTCCATAGTTTCTGTACCTATTTTTTTAATCTTTGATGGATCTATTAATCCGCTTTTAGTGGTGTCCCTTTGAGGTCATTGCATTGATTTCAGTTTGTTTCCAACTCTCCACTCATGTAATGACCGGACTTGGAAAAGATACATATGTGTAAAATCATATGTGCCACAGATTTGATGCTCATGAAGGAAACAACATTTAGCTCTATTTATTACAGCTGTGAACGATCAAATCTGTGGCACGCAAGCTTAAAACCTGCCTCTGTGGGGGGGTGTTTTTTAGGTACGTGGATTTATCGACGGCTCACAGCAGGTGATTCGCAGGACATGCTGGTGCACAGCTTCTTGTTGCTGGGGCTCTCACTCTCAGTCTGTCTGCTGTGCTTTCCGACACAACCGTCTGCAATAAATGGCACTGTGGTTAAAACGCGAAACAGCAAAGGAAAATTGGCTGATTCATAACTCCTTTCTGTAATTTATCTGTGAAGATGGTTAAAAAAAAAAAAAGGCATAGGGTGCCACTTACTGGCAAGATGAAAAGGTGGCGCTGAGGACACTGAAGGGCTTCTTTGCCACTGTGAGGACAGATAAATGTCAGATTCTTTAAGGACATGTTAGCCTTATCTTCAAAAAGCAAGACATCCAGAAGTTGCTGAGTCAGAGATCCCCTTATGCACCAGAATAAATTAACATACATCTCCCTTTTCAACATATTTTCCGAGTCTACGTTTGCTATGTTTGCTGAAGTAATGACCCGTTTCTGCAGCCTGGACTTTACTGTAGCTGCAGAAATGTCTACATTGATGGAGGTTTGATATACTCCAAACATCAAACATAAACAGTATGAAATAAAAGGGAACAAAAACAAAACAAGAAAAACATTGTGGACTCACTATGAACTTGCTGATGTTCTTTAGTGTGCCGAATCGCAGGTAGGAAATATCTCCCTTATCTTTGTCCCGGTCCTGGTCAGAGGTGTATATGTGTGTGATACCGGCTCCTCTGATCAGAGGGACACACTCATCACATGGACACTTGGTTACAAAAAGCATGGTTGGCTCATCCGGTTTGATGTCTCGTGTCCTGAAAGGAGGAGGAACACATCAAGCGATGATGAACACTGATTTTCTGCATTCATGTTTCCCCTCCCGCCATTTCTGACAAGTTCTGACCTGAAGGTGAGGGCGTTCTGCTCTGCGTGGATAATGTATCTGTATTTACGTCTCTGGCGATCCTCCTGTTTGGCGTCCATCTGAGGGTACTCGGCGTACTGCGAACCTGCGGGGTAAGCGTTGTACCCACAGCCCACCAGGTAGAGACACCCTGTTCCATTACAGCCAGCCTGAGATGAGGGGACAGATCAAAATACTATGTTAACAACATCAGTGTGGGTGTTAAATCTATCGGTAGCACTGCTTTAAATGATGAAATAAAATGTTCTTAATTCCATCTGCATTATACCACGGGCTGAAAAGCAGCCCCAAATCACAACACGGCCTCGACTGTGTTTTACAGATGAGTGTGGACACTCACTGTTGTACCCGTCTCCTGACCTCTTCCACACTGAGCTCTCTCTCTCTTTGTCAAAAAACACTCACCATCTCAAACTGTCCAGAGAGAGCAGCCGCTACTGAGGAACGCGTTAAGATTTATTTGAACATTTTGGGCTCATCATCATGACATTTGTCACAACTGCATCCACCCACACTGAAAACCTCAATGCATTAATACAATCATCCATAAATGGATTTATATAATCCAATTTTGTGCAGACAAAAAAAAAGAAAAAAAACTCCTTCTGTACGAGCCTGATGTTATTAGGTTTTGTCAGTTTGTCACCTTGTAATCTGGTGTCAAATCCTACCCGAACCAGCACACAGAAATGCCAACAGTCTACTCTTGTGATGAATTAATGAGTTAAATCAAATCAAAAGGAGAATAGTTGAGCTCACCGACTGTCCTTTGGCCCAGATCACAGTGCCCACACCCACTTTAGGATCCTCTGAAATGACAGTTATGCATGTATAAGAAGCTGGAAACAAATAGCAAACTATTGACAGGGTCATTGTTAGAAATGATCATAACCTTTACGACATCACTCGGGAAAAAGTCCTGCAGCCAAACAGCAGTTGTTATGATGCTTGTCAGGCAATATGCAATAGAATGTAGAAGAATGTAGTGTGTGTTATGAATAACCAAACACACCTGTCCTGTAGGCCAGTAGCCTGGCCTGGATCATGCAGTGACGAGCCACTTCTTGGGGCACATCTTCATGACAAGGGGGCAGTGGCACTGACGACTCTTCTCTGGCTCACAGGAGGGACACGATCAAATGAGCGTCAAGTACAAGCGCGTGGCGATGTCTGTGCTGACAACAGATAAATTTGAGAGTTTCTAACCTGTAGAAGCCGTAGTGTTGCTGTGGCACCCCGGCAGCCACTGCAGCTAAAACTTCCACAAGCTCCCTCATGTTGTTTCTCAGGCTGGAGAAGTAAGGCTCCACACAAAAATTCTCCAGGCCCATGTGCTTCAAAATCTCCTGATGCAGCTGGGACTTACGAACCAGGAACTGTCTGGAGAAATCCTTCAGGCATCTCATTCGTTCTCTGGAACGACACAGAATATTTCTTATAAACGGGCTGAAAATCCAGCTGTGGTCATCCAGCAGTTTCGCAACTTGAGTTTGATTCACTCAATAAATATTTCTCCTTCTCAGTCTGGTTAAATTAAAGATGAAAGACGTTCTCTAATTATTTCTGCAGAATAATCTTTGCTTTGTGCCTCATCTACAGGTTTTCTTGCCCTTTGATGGCTGAAGTCTGACCAGAGGTTAAACTAGGATGCAACGGAGTTCCAGCACCTTTAAATATTAAGTAAAAAATAAAAATATATAGTGGGCGGTTTTATACATAATAACATCAAGCGAGTTTATTCTTAATATCTACCTGCCAAACCCCACACTTTAATTCTGACCAAACCTACGTCAGGAATTTAAGTGTTAGGAAAGCAATAACCGTCCTACGACTGTTGTATTCAGAACCACACAGCTGAAATAATTTGGTTCTATACATTTACTCTCGATGCTCTCATGAATCACATACAGATTTCAGGTTTCTCTCTGCCACGTCATTCCCATATTTAAGTTAAATCTGCAGTCACTACAGTTACAAAGCAAACAATTATTTTGACTTCATTTGTTTTGATGCACTTTAGCACACTACACTGTAATATAAATAATGATGTGCACATTTATTTTATATTGTTTGACACTGATTTATGAAAACTGGACTTTTTTTTCCCTCCGTTTTCTTGAGTTAACCATCTGGTGTTCTCATCAGCTGAGATTTCTGCTTCAGGTTCAGTTTGTTTGGGGTTTTTTTGGTGCGTGTCGAGAACCTCCTTGGGTTTCCCTCTAAAATATACCAGGCAACTGAGTATAACTTATTAGAAAGAGAATTCAGCACATAGCTCAAAAGTGCTGCTGTGCAGAAGCAGATACAGTAAGTATAGTAAGGTACCTGTTGAAAAGCTCCTCCGTGTTCTGCTTTGGGTTGTCATCAGTGATCCTCTCTGTGAAGTCACAATTTCTGGACGTCTCGGTGACAAACTGTGCTAGGCCGGGTGCCAGCGGCTGCAGCAGCATGCAGATGTGAGGACGGCTGTTGGACTTGAGCTTCTCTACTGCTACAGCGTCTAGTAAAGCTTCCTCTGAGATGAAGTGAGCTGGACCGCAGTAGCTGGGATTGTTCATAGAGGTGGACTTCAGAATGCTGATCTCCGGGTCCCCGGGCCAGAAGGAGATCTGACTGACTCCAGCTGGAGGAGGAGAGCAAACAGCATTTATCCATCTTAGTTAACTTTGCCTGGGAATGAGAGAACAGAGCTCCAAAGTTCAGCAAACTGCTGATGTAGTTTAATGCCGATAATGCAGTTTACAACAGTACGGCAACACCTGTGGGACATATTCAGTCATACGCTCACAGTAAATAAATATATCATTATGGTGTCAAAGTCTGTCCTGAGTTTCTAAGTGTGTTCACTTCTCAATGTGTCATTCCTCCAATCTGATCATAAAGAGGCTGCTCGCCAAGTCTTATAAAACAGGTCCACTTCAAAGTAAATGAAAGTAAATGAAAGGAGGTGCAGTACCAGAAAGGCTGCAGTTATTCTGACTACAGTTAGGGTGGTGCCTCAAAGTGACAGCAATGTGGTGGACTCCAAAACACACAGAGGCTGGAATGTGTAAGGGTGAGACAACAGAAGGGCAGGTACTTTGGTTCATGCAATCACAATCAGTCATAATCAGTGGGGCATACATGTCACATTGCATTTTTGATGAATTTGTGTCATAACTATGTTTATAAAGCAGGCCATTGGTCCAAGATATGTAGTTCTGCCTGATCAAGAACATCTCGTTATTTGAGAGTGTGACACAGAAACACATTCACGCTGCGTGTTGTTTTTAGGCTCCCTTAATGCCGTCTACTCATTCCCGCATCATGCCTCCTTCTCCACTCACCGTTAATGATCATCTTCAGGCAAGTAGCGCAGGGTCTCCTCGAGAAGTACAGTTGACAGTCAGCCAGGCGGGCACCATGTTGGATGATGGCTGCCTGTCCAGCGTGGAGCTCAGCTCCTGAACAATGAAGTCCCACCACTTTGCTTTCCCGCACCACCACCAGACCCATCCCATGGAGCTGAAGGACAGTACAGATACAGTTATTAATTTTACACACAAGTGCTAGTAAAGATGGACATGAATCGCTCCACAGAACTTGATGATTTTTTCCCTAGATTGCATACATCACTGTGTTTTTATATTCAAACTAACCTGATTACCACCATCCTCCTCTGTTTGCTCCTGAGGGAATAACTCCATCCATAAACTCAGCAAGGTGAAGAGGTTTACCTTTGACAACCTGGGGCCATGACCTGAAGCAGAGACAAAGCTGAATTAAGCCATCTTGTGCACAATGCTTCCCTGAAAAGCTGCAGTAACACATGCTTGGATGAGAATATATACCATGAAGATTACTAATGTTTGCATGGTTTAAAGGCCCCACCGAAGCTAACTTGGCCTGTTGACTGAGACTTAGAAAAATATAACATTTATTTCAGATACACGCAGGTGAAGACCTATGTCTATTGATCTGAGGATGGGGATTTTGCCATATAATGTGAATAGGATAAGATGATCGGCCAAGTCTAAGATAAATATATGCAGCATTGTGTAATGTGTAAATAAAGGCTGTCAGCCGTGGCCATTTAAAGTGCCTCTCTGGTAAACTGTATCTCATGAAGCTGCGGTTTTGTGGCATGACAGAAGGGAAAAATATGAAGCTAAACTACTGGAAGAACTCTTCCTCCAGTTGGCTCACCTTGTATTTTGCTGTCAGTCTGGGTGCTGCTGTCTCTTGTTTCTCGACACGGTGTGGACTGGCCCGGATCGGCTCGGTTCCATATTTGGCTTTCTTCCATTCAATCAATCTGTCAGCTACAGAAAACGATATAATACGTCGACCCGACGTTCAGCAAGAGAAGAGTCGGATGAAGCTTTCTTTTGGTATCCTTTTTACTGTTAAGTTGGATAGTCACACGAATACTATTTTCAACCGACGCTTTCAAAATAAAAGCATAAAAAAGACACCGATTTGGTAAATAAAGTTGCACCAATAAAGAAATTCACGTACAAATATGAACTTACACTTCAGAATATTTTTTTTTAATAACGACTAATTAAAGTCACGTTGAAATCCGATTAGTAACGGTAACTCTCAGCAACCGGCGACTTCTTAAGTTACAGTGTTACAGTGCTAACATTACTAGCACTAACTCGCGTATTACGGTACAATGATTCTTAATAAAACACTGTACAGCCGATAAATACTTGGACGAACGTAACTTCATGTATTTCTACCGCAAGCAGAAACTGCCTCCCTCTTATTTAAAGGAGAAGGAGCCGTTCTTCTGTGACTTCGCTAGTGGACGGTATCTTGACAGTTCCGGATTCCTTCCGGAAATATTTTCTGACGCTGTCACATGGGCGGGGCCAATTGGTTGGCTGTCAGCACGCAACAAAGTACACATCATTTCAACTGCTAAACTTAAGCAGTTAAGCCCATACACTTTTCCGAGCCCATACACTCACCTGCAAGCACATTGCTCTCATTCTCCACAGAGAGCAGTGGTGCATACCTGTGACATCACTAACCCTTACCTTACGTTGTCTTAAAGACACACCACACAATTGTGACTGTTACAAAGCGTTTTTGAACTAAAAATCAAGAATGTGGGATACTGTTTGTCATTTTTATTGATAAATACATTTCATTTTTATACATTTTATTAATGAAAAATCTACTAAAATTTCACCAAAATGTACCACTTTTTATAAAAAATTTCCTTAAGTGATATATTCTTTTTAAAATCTCACATTCCCATCTATAATTTTGATTTATAGATGTTATATCATTCTATTTGCATGTATATTTTTCACGTTATCATTTTGCCATAAAACATAATTGTTTGCATCAAAGAGCCAATAAAGAGCTAGACAATAAAAAAAATACAAAAATATACAAGAACAAAAATAGTTATGACAAGTGAACAAATCAGATTTAAGAAATATTTATTTCATCACAGAAATATAATCCCCATAGCTAAATTAAAAAAGTAAAATAATACAGTATGTCTCAAGTATGTAACAGCAACAGAATAATAATGCATACCCCAAACACTGCAATGCTGTAAGCTGAATATAAGCATGGACCTAATGGTTTTATAAACTTCTCCTAAACGATGAAAGTATAACAGAGTGTGTGTGTGTGTGTGTGTGTGTGAGAGAGTGAATACAATATGCAAATCAGTTTTACTCTTCCAGTTTAAATTACTTCATAAAAAAAAAAAAAAAAAATGAAGGAACAGCTCATAAAAAACAAAACAAGCAGAAACTGTAAACCTAGACCTCATTTCCCGAAAACAATGATTTCCACAGAAGCTCTCAAAGGATCCTAAATTACTTTCCAGCCTGAACTGAAGCTGTGCTTAATAATAAATAGCAGTTCTGCTTTAGTTGGAGCGAACAGAAACTCCTCCTCAAGCATCTGAGTACATCAAGAAATAGAAACCTATCAAGGAAATAGAAACTGATCTCACATTGGCTTTACTGGGAGACGGCATGGTTGACATGTTGTCCTAAAGGCTATGACGCACAGGGAGTTTTTGGTCATCAGACGACAAAGTGAAAGAATGAAAAAAAGTGCTTCAAAGCATTCCTCTTGCTTTAATATGCAATGTATCCTGTAGCTTTGTTTAGTGCAATTTCTGCTCCATATATAGAAAAACCTACAGAAACTAAGATGAATTCCTCTTAAGTACTTTTGTAGATTTATTTTTAATTTGCCCGAACACAGAAACCAACCTGTAATGATGAAAATGCTAATAATGCGGAAACCTGAGCAAGTTTCCACAGTACAACATGCCTTAGATACAACACATTTTACTTGCAATGGAAGAAAAAAGGAGCTAATGTCGTAATTTTACCAAAGACGGTTATTTTGCAACTTTCTCAGTCTATATATTCCATAGATTTTTGAATAAGTATAACCTCTTAGTATTACGGAATATAAACAAATGACTGTAGTGCTGCAGAGGGAATGTGAGGCAGAACGAACACAACTAGTATAACAGGTTTTAACTTCCCAAAATGTACAAAGGACATTTACCAAGCAAGCAACTCATAACAAACCACAGTAGGCTCTGCATCAGCTGTGTATGTCATGTATATGTATATGTATGAGTTTGTCTTTATCAATCAGTTGCTTTGAGTTAAATACAAAGAGCTGCTGAATACCAAATTAGAGCCTGACTTATCTAAGATATCTAAGGCCGATACAGATATTTGGTGATTCAAAAATCTTACAGTCTGATATATTGGTCAATTTTTTTTTTTTTTTTTTCATTTCAGAGAAACTCAACAAATCAATTTCCCTAAATTGCTACGTTATTTACTCTGCTCAGATCAGCTTTAGGTGCTCCAACAGGTAATGCCAAACTTACCCTGTGTCAGCTGGTGGACAAACTATGCAATGTCATCAATCATAACATGGTAGAAGGGTCTTTCTCCCATCTCCTCGTTACTTTCTTAAGTTTTCCTGTATGAACGCAAACACTAACAGACTGGCAATTAACCAATGCAATCAATTCACCAATAAATTGGGCTCTACTGCTAAGTGTGTGAAACATGTTTACATTACAGTGTTCATCTCTTTAGATTAGGTCAGTAGTTTATTCCTTCCAGATCTTTGGTCCCTCACATGAACTTTTCCAGAAAGTAAATGAACAAAGCAAACGCTGCTGAGAAAAAATAAAAAAAAATTCAAGTATACGTAACATATGTAAAGAACTTCCACAGAAAAGGCGCCATGGGTTTGGCCAAAGTGCTCATTTTAGATCCACAGATAACGCAGCTTAAAATCCAGTTTAAGCATCTTGTGAATAATGTTGTTTAAGTGCTTCTTTAATTTCAAGAAAGGGCCTCCTCTTTTGTCGTGGATGGGATCAACAGGAATGTGAAAACTGTGGTGTTGCATTCTGCTGCTGCACACGCAGCGTGACTAAATCCACTTGGTCATTAGTTGGTTTTTTCTTTCTTTTTTAGGTTGCAGGAGCCTAAAAGCACCACTCAGTTCTTGAAGGCTCCACAGCGGCTAGCTTTGCTGATAAACTCCTTCAGCATTGCTCCGTCTACCTGCCAGAAGGCTTCGGTCTGAGTTACCTGAGTCAGGTGGTTTATGCAAAACCTGAAACAAAACTCTTCCAGGTCCTGGAAAATCAAACAATAGAAAAATAATAAGGAGATTAGATTGCAAAAGAAAGAACAAACATTCCGATGCTTATTTTACAGGGTGTTAAACCTTGTAATCCCTGACAGTTTTCCTTTGCTGCTATACCATAGTGCAGACTCGGGCAGACTGCCATCACTCTCAGACAGACTGGTGAAGGTTTGCAAATACCAGCTGTCTAATATTTAAGCACAGACTGATTGTCAACATGTTGCAATCACCGTGTGAGTGCGCTGATCAGTGTAATAGAGGACCCGACTCGACTGCTTGCATTCTTCTACACAGCAAGGTTGCTGAGCGGCTGCTGTGAAATTACTGCCCTGCAGCAACAACGTCATGAATTCTGGAGGAATTTCTGTTCAGGTGTCTGAGGTTCTGACTCTGAATGTGTGCAGTTAATATAAATTTCTGTTTATATATATGTGTGCACGGCCTTCATTTTGGCCAGTTTATTACAGTTAATCACTATATTATCACAAACAGATTGCATGTAATTGCAGCCTTGACCCAAGCTCAAACTGATAGCAGACTGACTGTCGTATTGCAGTTTTATTGCACCCAAGTCATTTTTGAAGATGGACACTGACTGTGAGTCGTCGCAGACCTGATCCACGTCTTTAAAGCAATTATTTTAAAGGCAACAAGATCACAAGCTCATGGCACACAAACATTTTGGTCGTCCGGTCCAAAATGTGAATTTATCTACCACCTCAGCTTATCCACCTGACAAACCTGTTTATAACTGTACCTCTGCGTCGTATCGTATGGCAGCAGACAGCAGGGTGAAGGCGTTTTCCACAGTGATTCCTCTCTTGATGATCTGCTGACACAGGCGTTTCAGGCGGTTTTCACAATAAGAGGTGGCCAGGTCCAACAGGCCTGCAGCACAACACACAAACACATACACAGTGTCAAAAAACAAACAAACATCCTTCTACACACTCTAAGAACATATTTAACAGTTGCATTCATACTAACCAATGGCATCCTCAGGCGAAAGGTCAACAGTGTCTGTGTAAAGAAACTGCAGGAAGGACCTGTAGACGGGATACGAGAACTGGCCAATCTCTATCACTTCCTGCTGATCCTCCGTCCACTGGGAGCGAAACATTGAACGGAAATGCTCGCACCTAGCCGCGATAAAAATACTTTATTTACAATGTATACAAATGGTCAAATAGTCAA
Source organism: Simochromis diagramma (assembly GCF_900408965.1). NCBI lineage: Eukaryota > Metazoa > Chordata > Actinopteri > Cichliformes > Cichlidae > Simochromis > Simochromis diagramma. The sequence goes on from NW_024386948.1 coordinate 2,868,668, forward strand.
AACCTGACATGTTAAGGGCTGCCAACAAAAATCACAGGCTGCCTTAACTGCCCTGAAACAAAGCACAGCTACCAAATGCATCAAGGCTATCTTTCACTTATAGCTATGTGGATAATAAACACACCTGATCTTCAGCACAGCTTTGTGAACGTGGATGTATTTGCCATCAACACTGAACTTGAGGTCAGCCGTTTCTGGACTGTCGAACTCTTTCCTCAGAGCCTCTGCAACCGTCAGGAAGTCATCTTGCTCTAGAAGAAAACCCCCCCAGTAGAAACAGTTCTAGTACTTAGACAGCTTTCATTTTTGTTTGTTTTTTACACAAATAATCCACAATTTGTTGTCTCTTCTCTCACCCATAGACATGAGGCGCCACATAACGGATGGCGTAGCGAAGCAGGCAAAGACGTCGTCTGTGTTGGTGAGGTGCGTGAGGTGTGGCAGGACAATGGATTGGCCCCGGCACTGACCCCACATAAAAACCTGGAGGAGGAGTGAAATGATAATGCTCCTGGATTTTTTTTGTCTTTTTTTTAGAATAAAGAATTCCAGAAACCAAAGAAATACAAGACTGTGCATCACTTTGAAAGATGAATGCTATACCTGCCCACTTTGGGTCTTGGCTGCCGATGTGTGCGTCGAATGGCATGCTGCCACCTCGACGACCCTGCCAAATTAGAGACGTGTTAACACAGGGAAGCTTTTCCTTCTTAATTATTGTACTGAAACATGTCAAAAGTCTGAAAGCTGTTTTGCTGTGGCATGATTTGCCCCAAAATATCTACAATTAGGGAAAGAGCATTGTTTTGTTTACTGCAGACGACTACTTAAGACCAGGAGCGGAGGCAGAGGTACAGAGGGAGGAAATGAGGACAGGAAACTAAATATTAACAGGAAACGTCCGACACCCTTCCCTCTCCTTCCTACCTCTCTTTGTCAGCCATGATGTGCACAGGGCTGAGGTGGTTGCTCTTGGTGCCAGTTCCCAGTTGACCATAGGTATTTGCTCCCCAGGAATATAGCAGCCCTTTATCGGTTAGGGCCAGGCAGTGTCCATAGCCCGATACAATCTGGAAGGTAGGGATGGATTTAAATGCGGCTGATAAAAAAAATTACCCAATCAGATGTAAGCACAAATCATGAGTCATCCTCAAGGCAATTATTGATATTAAAAACTCATTCATGTGGTTGTTGGATGTCTCACCTGTTGAATGCACATCCCTTGGAGTGCAGCGACACGGCAAGGTGTCAGCTGATTTCCATTGTTGCCAATTCCCAACTGCCCATTTCCATTGTAGCCCCAGCCGTAAACCTAAAGAGAAATAAAAGCCACCCTGTTTACCACATCAAGTTCAGATTTCTCAATGAGATCACTAAGAATTTAGTTAACATCACCTCTCCATTGTCGACAAGAGCCATAGAGGAGGTTTGCCCACATGTGATGCCCGATGCATTCTTGCCCTGCAGGCATCCGGTGACCTTCCTGGGGTAGGGTTGGTTGGCTGTGGAGCCTGAACCAATCTGGCCACAGTTATTATATCCCCATGCAAAGACCTAGAGAGGATTGACAATGTTGTAGTGTGAGAAAAGACACCTTTCTCAGAATGATGTTATTGATGCTGTACTCTGAGTTGTTCTGTTTGAGTAACATCTCAAACAGAACAACTTGAATGTACATGAACAAACTGGGAAAAGGATGCAATACTTAACGTACACTTAGTAATATTTTAAATGGCAACAGCCTTTCCAGCTTACCACACAAACAACCCCATTAGCTTTAATACCGCTGGGTTAAAGACAAGCTTCTTAGTGTGACACCTAAAGGCCTCAAGGTGGCAGGTCAAGGTATATATGGGTGACCCCCTTAGGGCTAAACCTTTTATTTAGAGTGGTACATAAAAATAAGAATATTCTAATTTCAGTCATATTTGATGATATTTTATTAATTTAATTAAATTATGTGTGCCACATATTCCTTTTCATTACCTACTATTGCCATCCCTGCTCTTTTCTTTTGTTGTTTAAGAGTGAATGGAAACTGTTTACGATCCAGCACCATCGCACCAAATCCCAACAGCAGTCACCTCAATATGCTTTATATTGTAAGGTTACGACTGTACAATAATAGAGAGAAAACCTAATCACTCAGCTGATCCCCACTAGTAAGCACTTGGTGACAGTGGGAAGGAAAAACTTCCTTTTAACAGGAAGAAAGCTCCAGAAGAACCAGGTTCAGGGAGAGGCATCTGCCAGGACCAGCTGGGGGTGAGGGGAAAAGAAGAGAACAGAGCAAGACAGGAAAAGACACGCTAAACACATTTAACGGTAATTTAAAAAAAATATATAAAAAAGGACTTGCCTCTCCATCCAGAGTGAGAGCCATAGAGTGATGTGAACCACACGACACCTCTTTCACTTTTTTGTTCTGCAGGTTAGCGGTGATCAACACCGGGGAGAGTCCCGGGTTGGTCGACCCATTCCCCAGCTGACTGTAACCATTGTGACCCCATGCAAACAGATGTCCATCTGCAACACATAAAAACAAATTTAAGCTGTCAATGTTATACAGGTTTTGGTTATACAGTGTCTGAGTTTCTATTTATGTTATTAGCACATTTTTTAGTTCAGGTAAACCCTTTCATGCATGAATTATGACAACCTGAATCAGGATTTTTATTCATCTTTAGGTATGAAAAAAAGATTTTTGAACTTGTTTATTTTTTTTAAACATTTACTTATTTATTTATTTATTTTTTACATGTACAGGACCTGGAAAAACTAGTCCATTCATCATTCAGCATTCATCTTTAGTAGGCTTGATTACCGTAACAGCATCTTTACAGGTCTACCTAAAAAAAATCAGTCAGACAACTACAGCTCATTCAGAACTCTGCTGCTCGAGTCCTCACTAAGACCAACAAAGTGGACCACATCAGTCCAGCTCTGAGGTCTTTACACTGGCTGCCTGTCCGTCAGAGGATAGACTTTAAAGTTCTGATGCTGGTCTATAAAGCTCTGAATGGTTTAGGACCAAAATACATCAGTGACCTGCTGACCCAGTATGAACCTTTCAGATCCCTTAGGTCATCTGGATCCGGTTTTTTATCAGTTCCCAGAGTCAGAACCAGACACGGAGAAGCTGCATTCAGCTTATATGCTCCATATATCTGGAACAAACTCCCAGAAAGCCTCAGATCAGCTGAAACACTCAGTTTATTTAAATCCAGGTTGAAGACTCACCTGTTCTCAGCTGCATTTGAATAAAGCACCAAATCCACACTTTTAAGCTTAAATTTCAAAACTTACATTTTAACTACTGATTTTATCTACTGTTCCTTTTTCCCCCCATTGTAAATCATGCTTTTTATTTGTTTTTGTTTTTTTAATGTCTCTGTAAAGCACTTTGAATCAACTTGCCGTTGAATTGTGCTATATAAATAAACTTGCTTTGCCTTTTCAAAGGGTTGATGTGTATACATCGATGTGTATACATTGTATGTCCATCAGTTGATGTGCATACAACTGATGTGTATGGACTGACACATCAGTGTCCAATGTAGTGGTTTATGTGCAAGTATACCATCAACACTGACACAAATACAAGAAAACAGCCTTTGAATAGCTGTCCACTGTAGTGACCACTATGCATGAAAGGGTTAAGCTCATATTAGTGACATTTCCACTGTTCAATAGAAAAAAGTCAACCTTTCTGTAGAAATTGACCAATATTGAGCACATGACTATACAGTGAAGTGTTTATGCAGCAGGATGAAAACATTATGCAACTTGTGGCCAGTATGCAATTCACTGATATGAACTGCTGAAACCTGCCTGTCAAGACATTTAATACCAAAGTTTTTGAGTGGAAATTCGTTTTGGCATATATATATATATATATATAAAAACAGCCTACCGTCAGTAGCCAATAGGACATGAGGTCCGCTGCCATAGCTCACACTGGCTACCTTCTTCCCTCGCAGGAAGTCCAGTTTCTTTGGCATAACAGTGCTCAGACTGTCTCCTGTACCAAGGCAGCTACTGCAGTTTAACCCCAACACAAACACCTGGAAACAGTAACACACATTTCAAAATAAAGAGACACAGTGCAGATACACATTGAAAGTGCTGTGTTGTAGGTTATCAACAAACACAAAGCAAATAGATGCTCATTGTGTGACTTATGTGTTTTGATTGAGATCAGCTGTGCTCTGGTATGGTGGCATTCAAACAGGAAAGTGAAAACAATGCAGGATCTCCTGCGGCATATTTTTTCTTTCCCCACAAAACACACGCTTATGAAATAAACCTTCACATAAAAAGCGCACTGGAGGCATTTCACACAGCAAACCCCATCGGCTTCATATGTTTTCCTGTCGTTTAAACTGTCACGTAACTACAGAGCAAACGACACACTTCATGTAAAGTCAGAATTAGATTCAGGCACAAATATAAGGAAGACAAAACAAGTACAATCATTCGAGTGCTACTTAAAGAGCTCATATCATAAACAGAAACTATCAAATGCGCACTCCTCACCTCATTTCCATGGGTGATATAGATTGCTTCATTGGCAGTGGTGCCAAAGACACAGGCCTGTCGCACTGTAGCTAGTTCCTGAGCACTCAGCAGGTAGAACAGGGGCCATTTACTGACATCCATCACCGCTCCTGCAAAATTCAGTCTTCCTAGCTGGGAAGGAGGAGGAGTCAGGGATGATCGGGGAGAGGAGGAGGGCACAGGAGGGGGATGACGAGGGGAAGGGAGGACCCGAGGAGGAGGCGATGGTGGTGGTGGTGGTGGTGGCGTGGAGCCAGAAGAACCATCCCTGCTGTCGCTTTAGACAAGACAAGAAATATATTAAAGATAAATAGACAAAGTTTGTTTTTTAAACAGTTACATTACTATAAAGAGGGGTAACATTTATTATTCTTCTCTTGAAATGACAGGCAAGTTCAGAACTACATCAAATAATACCTGTATGTCTTGGGAAATGCATCTCAATCTCATGTAAATGAGGCATAGCATGAGGCCAAAGCAATAACACATAATGTTACTGTTAAGCTCTCAACTCCTGAGAAAAGCCAGCGAGCTGATATTGGATATAGCTGATAAGCAGGGACGTTTTAAATTGCTACATTTTTTTCCACCTTAGCCAGCATAATAATAATATTAGCAATAATGGTAATAATAACAATAATTTAAAAAAGAAAAAAAACAAGCATACTCTAATTTACTGCTCCCCTTTTTTCAACCCTACGTAGAAAAACTTTTGATTTCACTCCTTAAAGGCACCACAGCAGCAAAGCTAACTGCGATTAAAAGCTTGTGATGAACGGAGAAGCTAGTAGCTTAGTTAAGCGCTTTCTTGTGCTCTTCCTACCTAAAGCATCGCTCCATAACAACGAGTCGACTGAGAAAAGACAGACAGCGACAGCGTTACGGCAACAACTTTAAGAATAAAAACGACCACTTCTACAGCGTGTAAACTCGTGTTAATAAATACATTTACCTGAAAAAAAATCGCTCGTCCGGTGTTTACAGTAGCACAACCGCCGAGCCGCGTCGAGAGTGGTCAGTTGTTCTTCTTTGCGCATGATACGCGCGGTTGATTAAGCGGGCGCGTAGGAGCACCACTGCCCCATCCGGTCCTCAGTTAAATAACACCTAGATGTAGACGTGCACTTACCAGCCACAGATGGGGATAACGCTCACGGCCCGAACCAAAGCCGCAATTCTCCTGTAATGAAATCGATCTTCAACGAATTTATTTTTTTTTCAGTGTTATTATATTTATCTACAAATACTTAAAGGTAGGTATACTAGAACAAGGCAAGTTTCTGCAGGTGACAAAGAAATAATTATAACTTAAGCAGTAATTTTAGGTCATGTATGAGTAGTTTTAAGCATCACTCGACTTACAGGAAAGACGAAATAATTATATTCTAAGTATATTTAACTAGTGCCTAAATTCTGGGTATTTTGCAGGAAAGGAGACATAAATTATACTGTAAGTAATTTTAAGAACCACATAAGTAATTTTAAGTTTGGTGTAATTTGTGGGAAAACAAACAATATAAGTGAACTGGACTTTTTGGGAGGCAGGCTGTATTATGGAGTGGCTATACTTGGTCTAACTTCCAGGTACTTCCAACTTCTGTACACTCTTTTAAAAGTTATGTTTGAGCTGTGATTGTGCAAGAAAAAAGTTAGACTAGGCTCCATCACTGTGAGGTCACATAGCCCTACACATTTTGATAGTACTTATTTTTTTTTTGTTACTTGGTAAGGGAGAACTGTCCTTATCTCATTTATATTGTTTAAAAAAAGGACAGTTGAATAATCAGCATTACTTAGCACTTAGTTCCTCCTACGCCGAGCGGCGCATCAGCATAACTCAAATTAAATAAAGTTTTCAAAAAAATAAAGCCGTGAAAAGGCAAGATTAATCCATTCCAAAATATGGCTCACACTCAAGTATTTTACATTTTGTTTTTCTACAAAATTACTATGAAAAGTGGAACTACTTAAAATTATCTAACTACTTAAATATACTTACAATCAGTGTTGGTCAAGTTACTTGAAAAAAGTAATCAGTAACTAATTACTGATTACTTCCCCCAAAAAGTAATCCCGTTACTTTACTGACTACTTATTTTCAAAAGTAATTAATTACTTAGTTACTTAGTTACTTTTAAAAAACATGATTTACAACCTGAATAGGTGATAAAGCGATAGATCTTTCAGCCCAATTCTACTTTTTCTGCATAATCCATCATACAAAATGTAATCAAATGGAAAAGTCTCCTTTTTTTAACTTGTTTTATTAGTTTTAATCTTTTAACTTTATGCATCAAGCAAAAATTTAATTATATGCAACATTCTCTGACTTGAAGAAATTAGTTTAACATTTAAACCTATTTTCTGCACATTCCAGCACATAAAATAAAATATTTTTTGTGTTTACACTCAGTCTTTCAAATAGATGCACGTAAAACACAGCAGAACATAAATAAAGTCAAAGACTAGCGGTCCTGTTGCTCTATTTTCACCTGTAAAGCAGGAGTGGCGTAGGCGGAGGTTTACCCTGGTGCAGGTGTGTCGCAGCAGCGGTCAGTGGAAGAATCCGCGAGTTTCTCTGTGAATTTCCCATTATGTCTTTGCGCAAGCGGAGCTTGTTTAGGGGTTTTTTTTCGCTGTAAAAAGAAGTTTTCTTCCCACGAACAATAGACACTAATGTTTTTGTCACTTTTTACGGAATCAAACTCAAAGTAAGGTCAGTACTTCCACGCTTTAAACACTGCACGCTCATACTCTCTCCCGCACTTGATATATTATCCATTGTTGATCTGCACACAGCTGTTGTCATGAAAGTTGCTCTTGCTTACCTCACTGTCATGAGACATTCTCGCAAAAAAATCACGGTTTTAGTAACGCAGTAACGCAGTGTTCCTACAGGAAAGTAACGGTAATCTAATTACCATTTTTGCGATAGTAATCCCTTACTTTACTCGTTACTTTAAAAAAGTAACGCGTTACAAGTAACACGTACTGCCCATCTCTGCTTACAATATAATTATTTCTTTGCTTCCTGGGTCATGACACGTGACCCTTTTATTCTAGTGTACTTACCATGAAGTCTTTGTCGACAAATATAATTACTTTGTAACTTCAAATAAAATAACTGAAATTCCTTTAAATTACTGAGGAATTATGCAATAGTTGTGGGCCGTATTATTACGTTACCCAGATGGGCAACAGCTCTCGTGGTTCTGTAATGGTCTGAGGTCCGAAACATACCTTTTACAGTCCACACTGTGTGATACTCCTGTCAGCTATTCACACAGGCTCACCAAAACTGGACAAGTGGAAAAATGTTGCCTCGTCTGATGAGTCTTGATCTCTTGACAATAAAGCTGACTTTGACTGATACTCACAAGTTAAAATTTCTTATTTAAATCCCCATATGTGGGGGAAAAACTGCATATAAACAAAACATTATTATTAAATTTCTGTGAACCCCCCCTCCTCCAAAAACAACCAGAAAACGTGTCCTGTCTCAACCACCTTGTAGTTCCTGTTTATGAACAGTAGGTGGAGTACTGGCACACACTGTAGCGTTGGGCTCTTAAGGTTTAATGCGCTGCAACAAGCGGGGTGCTTTCCAAGTGAACAGCAGAACATCGAGGCTTTAATACGGGCTCAGTTCAGTCTGATTGAGTATAAAAACGCATTTGTGGTTTGAAAACAACAGACTAAACTAAAATAATATTCACTGAATGATTTTGAAATTTAGATTTTCAGTGCAATAATAATGCCTCCAGTGGACCACCAACAGGTAGTTGGCCAGAAGGAATATAATTTATTTTTATTTTTTCAAATACTACAAAAAAAAAGGGGGCGGGGGGCGGGGGAGTTTTATATCAAAAGGGAATGTGAAGCCTTACAGATGATATTGTCCAATTAGGGTTCCCCTTTTCATACAGTTGTGGTCTATTCTGTTACTTAGTGGTTGGTTATATGATATTCCCTGGATGGATGCAGGCCATGTTGTGTTTTTCTCTCTGAGCTAACAGATCAATACATCAGCAGGCTCAATGCTAACCCAATTCTCAATAGCATGGTGCCCATGACACGCTCCAGGGGCAGTCTAAAAATCCACTATTCAAAGGAAGTGTCACTTTTTATACAGTAATAGGTCTTTGCTTTAGCCAACACATGATGTATTTCGCTACTTGTGTACTTCCGTCGCTCTTATCTGCCACCTACAGCTGTAGAAAGCTTCTTTCATAAATATACCCAAACATTGTCTGTGTTGATTGTCAGACATCCAGGTCATGGAAAGTCCATTTGGGCTTTCATCAAATAGGCAAAGATACACAATAAAGAAGAGAGAAACAGAAGGACAAGTGGAACAACATTGTTATCCCAGCAGGTTTATCATAGAAACTCAGGTGAATCTTCTCCAAGCATGACTTCCCAGTGCACTTCAGACCCAGCCAGCCACTTAGACAAAAACTGGTTCATCCCAAAGACAAAGCAAACAATGTTGTGTACCTTTACAGTGCAGCAAGGACTGCTCACAACTCTGCACTGGAGAAACCAAACAGCCATACATATGCTCGACCTCATAAACACATGGCACAACATAGAACAGCCACTTCAACAGGACGAGCTGTACGTCTGCATCTGAAGGCCAAAGGCCACTCTTTCGAGGATGCCAGAGGAGTTGAAGTAGCCATGTATGTCCACTGTGAACAACCATTTTTGAACAGAGGGGGTGGATTACAACACCAACTGTCTGCCACCTACAATTTAGTTTTGAGATCCCTTCACAGGTGCCTTAACGCCCACTCATATCTTGCGTCAGGTGATCTCATCAGGTCACATGATAGGTTGAGGCAAGGTCTCACAATGGTTTCATCCAAACCCACACCCTTTTTCACACCTTGGTTCATGTAATGAGGCACATGATCAATAGTGGGTCAACGACCCTCTTAAAATACAGCTCCCACTAGGGCCTAAATACCTGGGACTCTCCACCATTAGGTCTTAGAACTGAAGAAGCTTCTCAGATGAGAGGTTGAAATGTCTTCAAGAAACTTAAAGTCCAGTCGCTTAGAATACCCCAACATTATTAATGTTTCCCCAATTAAGCATAGTGATATACCTGATACATAGAGCATAAAAACCTATAAGTTTCAATCAAATATAAAAGGAAAAAAGTCTTTTCAGAGGCATTACTGCAGTGTCATTGCTGTCAGATCCAAGTGAGTAAAGATCTACAGCAAAGTCGGAATCTTAAGTGTCAGCTTTTTTCTGATTTAAACGATCTCTTTCACTGTTGTAATTAAGTCACCTGTCTTCTGGTTCCTTTTCTTATTGTGAATCCTTACCGGCTGTGCGCGTCCCACTCTCTACATGTCTGTCTTTTGCTTTCATACTTCCTCTTTTTGTCCCTTTACTCCTCCTAACTCTACTCTCTTTCTCTTCTTCCTTCCCCACTCCTTTTACTTTCCCTTCTCCATTGTTCTCGGTGTTCTGCATTCATTGCATCCTGTGCACAGATTTCTTAAATCCAAACACACACACACACACACACAGTCACGCATGCTCTGTAGCTGTTGTCACTTTCAGCTGAAGCAGCTCTCTGTGCGCAGGGATGATATTTTGCCCTTTGATGACAGCAATCCCATGCTACAGCACTGAAGCCTTCAAAATAAAACATAGTGGGAACAGAGAGTGAAAATAACATTTGCCAGACCTCACCCATGCTTCAGTAATAAGTATGTATGTGTATCTTAAATAGGTGCAGCCATATAGCTACAAGTCTAGAGACAAACAAGCAGGAGACAGGGCTGTTTGTGAGGACCATTATACTGGACTCATTTGCCAATACTGCATTGCAGCAGAGAATGAGATTTGTTCCAGAAACTTCAGTGTTTGGGTGTAATTGCTTATCTGTGCCAGCACAGAATTTCTCTCTTCTCAGCATGTGCCTGACAATTAAAATAAAAATGCAGATGTCTTCTTGCTCAAATGTACACCAAGCTGCTTGACTGTTATAGTGCAGTGAAAGGACTAACTCCCATGTGTAGTGTTACGTAAAGCAGTTTCACCCCGGTTCTATTTTATTCCTCGGGCATCCAGAGACGGCACCGGACTCAGTAGTCATTTCACAAAACCTTTCTTTATCTTCAGTTACGCATGCACCTTCTAGAAGGGGAGATGTGCAAGGCCGGTGTCCCTCTGCAGATCTTCACTTCTTTGTCTGTTTCCACCAGTTTTATAGAAGTGACCCCATCAAAACCCCACATGGTGTGTTGTAAACCCTGTGTTTGTGTATGTATGTGCGAGCACGTGAGTACCTGTGTGTGCGCGTACCTGTGTGTATGTGTGTGCACGTGAGTGAGTGTGTGTCTCTGTATATGTGACTTCCTGTGGGTCATAAAAGTCCATCTCCCCTCACCCAAGCTACACCAAATTCCTCTACAAAACATACACAACATATTACAAGCACTGAGACCCCCACTCTGCATCCACTGGGCCATTGACCTCTTGTTGTCTTACTTTTACAGCTAAGCATGTGGAGAGTCTCCTGCAAACCTACTTCTAAGTTATGACAAGTTCAGGCCTATAGCTAAACCAAACTAAAACACACAGACATTTACCAATCTACAGCTGGACCCCCTCATCTAAGCAAATTTAAGCGCACTATATTCTAATTATGTTTTCTTTTACTCACAGTAGTAATAGCTTAAATCCAGCACAGCATTAATTCAAGCAAGTACCAAAGTCAAGCCTGGGCAGCCCCGACAGATCGGGTGATCTCAGTGCCAGCCAACATCAGTTGATGGTGCAACTGCACAATGTTGCGGTCCTGGATTTTGCTGAGTATTGTTTGGGATTTTTATTTCATATTTTCTCTTTTGTTTTCGATTTGTTCCTTGGTTCTTGTATTTTTATTTTTAGTTCTGGTTAGTTCCCTTATTGGTTCCCTTTACCTTCCTCCCACTGTCTCATGCATCTGTTAGTATGGAGTCTTGTCTCCGTCATGTTTCTTGTTTTACTTTGAGAGTTGTTCTAGTTTTGCTTCCCCCCTTCCTTTGTAACTGTAATTGTCCCCCCATTCTGTCTCCACCAGTGATTGTTTTTATCTGTGCTCCGCTCCCAGTTGTTTCTTGTTGAGCAATCAAGTCTAGTCCTTTGCCTTCATTTTCTCGAGTTGTCCATTGTCGCTGCCCTGATCTAGTTAACTTTTTCACAGTGAGTGCAATATTCTGCCTCCAGTCTCCTATCGTGACACACATTCAGTGTGAAAATCTCATATAGGGCATGGTGTTCAAACTGTTTTATACTACCCAGAGTTCTTGGGCATCTGCAAGCTGCTTTGCAACCCACCTTCCATCAACCAAGCTTCTCCTGTTCTGCTTGGGGAACTGTGTGAAGAAAGAAGAGGAGGAGAAGTGGCTGGAGTTTGGAGGCACTGAGTTGAAGCCAGGCAGGAGGAGCAGATGATTCATGAATGTAGTGAAGGAGGACATGCAGAGGACTGGTGGGACAGAGGAAAATGGGGTTAAGGTGGTTAGATGGAGGAAGATGATCCATTGTGGTGACTCCAGTGAGCCTTCTTCTGGTAAAATATCTAAAAACAACAACCAGGATTTTTTTGGGCTCCACAGAAAACTACCAAAATGCTGAAACCCAGGACTGAACCAGCGACCTTCAGATCTTCAGTCAGACGCGCTCCCAGCTGAGTTATTTCAGTGTGTTTAGCACCAATATGTCAAATAGCCAAACTGCAAAATATAAATGACTGCAGATGGCATTCTTCTTTTCACGCTAAATATTAAATTATTTATATTTGATACACTCATTGTGGGGAAATGACCGGTAGTATTTTTCTGATGATATGTAGATGTGAAAGGTAGATAATGATCATGTGCAGCTAGGGCAACATGTCCCACTGCAGTACTTTCAATGAAGTCTACATTTGCAAACTTTCAGGGGGCGATCGTGGCTCAACAGTTGGGAGTTTGCCTTGTAATCGGAAGTTTGCCGGTTCGAGCCCCGGCTCGGACAGTCTCAGTCGTTGTGTCCTTGGGCAAGACACTTCACCTACCGCCTACTGGTGTTGGCCAGAAGGGCCGATGGCGCGATATGGCAGCCTCACTTCTGTCAGTCTGCCCCAGGGCAGCTGTGGCTACAACTGTAGCTTGCCTCTACCAGTGTGTGAATGGGTGGATGACTGGGTTTGTAAAGTGCTTTGGGGTCCCTAGGGGGGACTAGTAAAAGCGCTATACAAATACAGGCCATTTACCATTTCAATATAAAATAGAAAGAGCAAACGTATAGTTGTTATATTCTTTTGATTATATGTTATGATGAAGCAGGTTCTTGTTAACAACAGTTGTAAAACAATTCACAGGAAAAATGAGAAAAATCCAAAATCAGAACACAAAAATACTTATTCTTATAATACATAATGTGGTTTTTTATTAATAATGGGCATTTTAATGTATATTAAGTTGGAGAAGATTGTCAGTCATCCAACCTTTAATCAAGTATAAACACCTCTGTAAGATCTGTAACTGAGAAACATCTTGGGGCTTAAAAAACATAACTAATAATAAATATCCTTAAAAGTGCTTAAAATTCAAAATGCGCTGGAGAAAGAGTAAAAGCCCCAAAACAGAATCTTGCAGAACACCCATACTCAGAAGCAGCCACAGAAAACGATGGAGAAATATTTATTCTCACTTTGCTGAGGATTTTTGCTTTGTTTTTTTTTTTCTACAAAGAAAGCAAAGAAGTTTTCAGTCATTTGAAAAAAAAAGCTGAGACAGTAGCTGGAGCAGGAGTAGTATTGATGAATAGTGCTAAATAATACTTGTATGCTGTAATAATAATACTGTAATAACCAATCTGGACAGCTTAATGGTGTAGGATTAAAAAGTCAGTGAACTCCTTTAAGAACAAACTAATGGTCCAAATGGACAATATCTATTATTAATAAAAACAGCCCAAGTTGAGTTGGGGATGTAAAAAAATCAGGGTTTGATCCATGAGGCTCACAGATTCAACTCATTGAGGGGAAAGAAGGCAAAACAAGCAGAGAGTCTGGATGAACTTTCTTGGGGTAGCATAGCCTCGTAAATCCAAGCTCTGCGTGTCCAGGCAGGGACATTGAAGAAAAAAATCCATTCCAGGGAAATCAACTGAGCATTGCTAATCATAAACACGCTTCCATGCTTCCAGAACAGTCTGAGCTTCATCTCAATGTCCGCTCTCTTTTCCCTCACCTCCTGTGCAGTCTGTCTGAAGCCAGGTGGGGTCAGCTGAGGCCACCACCCGGCAGCAGAAAATGTGAACGACTGACCTATGGGGATAAGGTATCTCCATTCATCATACAGGATCCAATAGATAAAACCTTTCCAATGAGAATGTTTTAAAGAGATTTAAAAGACACTGATGTGGACTGATCTCAGACTATCTCCAGTGATCAATTGTGGATGTCCCAAAACAAATCTGGATAGCGTCGGTTACCAAAACAACAGACCACAATCTATAGTAAGGTTTTAAAGGGCAAAGACTGCAATATTTGACAACTTTAGACTGTTCAGTACGTTTGAAGCAGTGGTGCAGACGGGTCAGCAATGGAGGATTTATTTTACTCATGACTTCATACATATGCTAGACTTCATATCTTCATCTACAATGCTTCTATTTCTTTTCTAAAGTATGACTTCTTCTTAAGTTACCAATCTAACACCTTCTCTCCTGTCAGCTCCAAAAGGCGGATTTAATTGCGTCGCAAACATCAAAAGCATTGCATAAAAGTCCCCCACCCCTCAGTAAAAGTGCTGTTTAAGGCTTTTAAATTGACCCATTCAAAGGCAAATGAGCCACAAAGCTATCCAGAGAATGGATAGTGTGTTTTAAAAGCCTCCCAAGAAAACTCTAAACACTAATGTGTGCACTGACTCTTATAGTTTTTTTTTTTCCATTTTAAATGATTTCTCTCAGCAAAATGTAGACATAGTCAGTGTTTTATGAATTACATGGACATTTTAGTCACTGACACAGCAGGATAACGAAGCGTTATAACGATCAGTTTCCCTGGCCTGTGTGAGTTTGACAGGCGAATGCGGATTCAGCACTCTGGACAGCGCCAGCTCTCTCTGAATACAAAATCACTGCACCATTTTTAGCCGGTATTCTACAGGTCCACATATCTGGAGGTTCTGGAGAACTGAACGAGCGAACCACACAAGAGCAATCGTAGTCTACGTTTCCTATAGACTGCAGGTTATATATGAGCTAAACGCCGGCCCACTGGTTTTAAACGACTCAATCAACAGGTGTGTGCATCTGGCAGCAGTGAAGGCGATATTAAACAGTTGGATATGTGAGTTTAGAGCAGCCATTACTGGGTACAAATAAACAGCAGACAGACAAAGGCAGGCGGTGGTTTCCACCAATCAGTGACCTCGTGTCACCCCTGCCTCCAAAATGTTGCTGATTGCGGTTCTGTGTTTGAGGCAATCGGAGACTGACGGTGTGGAAACCACGTGTCTACACTTACTGGATGCTGCGTCTGCCAGTACGCCCGCATCAAACTGCACGAGGAAACCGGAGGTGACTTTTCCCTTCAGAAGAAAAGTCGAAGGAAAAACACCAAAATACTTGAATTATAAAGAGGATTGATTTGTTATTTCTTAGTTATTTTATTTGTGTTTTCTGGGAATTGTGCTATAGCTTACTACGTTGTTTAAGGTAAATTTTACTAAAACAACTTTTTTTAAACTTTATAAACGGAATAGGCTTATTTAAAAATCTTTTAACAAATTCCCTGTTTTATTTATTTCTTCTTTTCTGATAGTATTCATTTCTATGAAGGAGTATTGATGCGACATTAAGAAAAAAAATATTACAGTTGTTGTTTCAAGACAAACTGTTGCTGTAGCCTATGTATTAGTGAAATCCTAATTCTGAATCGACAGTTTCCTCACATGAACTAAAAAAATGGTGAAAGGGGGAGGGGCTTTTATTTTGGAATTACCAAGCGGAACAGATGTTTTGCTTAATTGGGTTCGGCTTTGCAACTGATTTGGCATCGTTAGTCAGTGCACCTCCTCGCGCCCCGCCGGCCGCTGGTTGCCTCGAGCGCAGAAAGACTTTGAAGCGCCGAAAGAAGCGCGTGAGGACCAGGAGCCAGACTCGGGTCTTCTTCTTCGTTTACTTTCAGTAGTCACAGACACGGCAAGCAGAACCACAGTCCAGCAGCTCCTGTTTATCAGGAAGGTGAAGAGTAGGAGGTGGAGGAGAGGATAGGAAGGGGAGACAGACAGCACCAGTGTCTTGGCGCATTGGAGCTTATGGATTATTGAGAAGTGAAGGCCAAAACGTGGATCAAATATTTATGAGGACTTTTTAAAAAAGAAGCAAAAAGACGGAGCGGGGTAGCGCAGAGATTCCCCGCAGTGGTTCACCTGCCCGTTCCAGTGCCGTGTGTGCGCTCTCACTTGACCAGAGACCAGCGAAGCTGCTGGGTGAAAAAAAACAGGACTGTGCATCTAGCGCGTGCGTGCGTGTTTGCGAGTGTGCAGCGTGCTGGTGTGCGCGTTTGGAAAGGAGCCCCCCTGCTGCAGTAGCCTACTCGCTCGCCGCGCGGGTACAGGGATGCCACCGACTTGCTGACGGACCTCCGGTATCCGCACCCCTCCCCTCCTCCCGGACGGACGGACACACCGACCCCTGCCATCCCCACTAATATGCAATGGTTTTTTGTGCAGAAGCCGACAGCTGCCGCGTACCGCCGACTTCACGCTAGCGCCGCCGCATGCCTGTCCGTCGCTGCCGCTCCTCTCCCCGCGCCGCGCGGCAGACGACGCCATTTGAAGAGGAGCGCTCGGGGGCTTTCCACGCCGCGGCGGCCGGGCAGCAGCAGCGACCGCTCCTCGGCTGAGGACCGCCGGCAGCTAGGGCAGCCGGAGGCGGGGACCGAGGAGACAAGCGCCGCGGCGGTTGCTCTCTTCCTGCCGCACGGGGACGACGTCGACGCGGAATACGTGCGGTTGGTGGTCTCCGAGCTCGTGGGGGAACCGGGCGAGAAAGCGGGCGAGGAGCCGGGCTTCCTGCTCTTATTCTTGTCTATGGTGCAGGTCGGGGCGGCCAAGCACCGCCGAACTGAGCCCAACAGCTGGCCGGCTCTGCTGGCATGCAAACAGGGGGGCGTATCAGCCCCCATGCGGTGGGTGAATTTTAGGCTGCCGCATCCGGAGCGCCTCTCGTCCCCCACCTCCTCTTCCTCCACTCCTTCCTCCTCCTCCTCCTCTCCCCCCGTCTCAGCCAAATCCATGCGGTTTATTTGGAACAACATTTTCAGCAAAGGATCGCATATGCTGCAGTGTCTTTGTGGCAGGAGCCTCAAGAAAAACAAGAACCCAACTGGTGAGTTTGTTTTGTGCGCGTGTGTGCGTGTGCGTGCGTGGAGGTGACAGAAGAAGACTTTATTAGGTGTTCTGTTTATGTGTGTGTGCGTGCGCGCACGAGCGCGAGCCTGTGTGTGAATTCCCTCCCGAGACTGCACTGTTCGAGCGCTCGCTGGTGTTTCTCCGCAATCGTGGTTGTGCAGCAAGTGAGAGCGCCACGGGAACGGTGTGGGTGTGGGTGGGGTGGGGAGGTGAGGTGAGGTGGTAGGGTGGGGGTGCTAACTTATTAGCACAAATACTGAGTATACGGTGGCAGTGCGTGCCGACAAAAAAATAAATAAAATTAAAGGAAAAGCGTGCCGTGCCGTGCCGTGCGTGGCAGAGATGCTGCAGACAAATCAAGTCTAATGCAGCATGCAGACCCGTTCAGGCTCCAGTACTCTGCATGATTAAACAACACATGGCCTTATTTAGACTTCCACTGTGGATATACAGTGCATGATGTGGAAATAGGAAAGAGTCCCGTGTCTGTGTGTGTGTGTGCGTGTGTGTTTCCTATTTCAGTCACATCTCTTCTCCTGAGATCGAAGTCTGAATGCGATGCTGTGCACAGCAGAGCTTCTTTGGAAGGGGTAGGGGGTGTGGGGAGGACCCCTAATACTGTATGTGCGCCAACTTTTTTTTTTTTTCATTCAGGTGAGCCGAGAGTTAGCGCTCCTCGTGCTCACGTGCAACATGTCCACCTTCAGGGATGGGTCTGTCACACAAAGATGCAAAGATTTGAAGTCAGAGGGAGATTTGATTGAATTTACCAATTCAGAGAGTACTGAGGGCAGTCTTGCAAACTCAATTATCAAACTTAATTAGTTTGCTTTTTGTGTTTGTTTTGTTCCAGCAGATTCCCCTCTGTGTGGCTGAAAGCAGAGCAGAGATTGACACTGGCATCACTAATGAAGCAGACATTGTTGACTTTATTGGCATATTGACATTGCACCAGAGAGCTGGCCCATGTAACCTGCACACAGTGTTGAGAGGGCAGTTTAATGATGCATGCCCTGTAGTCAGATATTTTCAGTGAACACAAGCGAAAGTTTATTCAGATTACTCATCGCTTTGTCACTTTTTTGTTGAGTACTTCATTGGCTCATGAAATGACAACAGGTAGTAATAAGGAGTTAACAAGTGATCTCAGGTGTCAGTACGAGTGGTAGTAAATTGGAATGTGCACATTTGTAATCCCATAACTTAAAAAAAAATAGATTATGAGTCACCATAGATAGAAACTGAGAGGGGAGTTCATTTTACATGCAGTGTCAGTGTCCAGATTCTGCAGCTGGCCTTTTTTTTCCAGTGTGTCTCAACAGCTATTCATCAGTTAAAGGAGCAGTACACTACACCAGTCAAATAGACAGAGGACTATTTGAAGGGGTGATGTATGACGTTTTTCACTCTTTGTCACTATCTGCCTTTGGACAAAGTGAAGGAAGGTGCTGGTGCAAATAGTAGACTGTATCTAAAAGATGGACATAGCCACCAGTGCCTTCACCCATTGGTTTTGTCATTTTGGAGCCTCAGTGTTGGCTGCTACTGTGTAACTTTCTGGCGTCAAAAGTGGCTGTTTTTGAGTTCTCATCTAAGACTAGCAAGCTTGGTTAGCAAGATGTATTTGTAAACACTACAGGTGCAACACACAGACAGATAGAGGACTGCATAAATATAATGATACTTGACCAAAAGAATCTAAAACGTTAGCAGCAGCTGCATACAGAATGTTGATATTGTTCTGTCCTTCTACAAAGTCCTTTGCAACAGTGAGGTAATATCTGAGAGTCCACTGAGCCCACAGAGTGAAAAAGTATTCAGCTCTGAGAAGAAAATTGACATGCACAGCGGATCTTCAGAGGGTACGATGAGGTCAGCCATTAATGCTGTGTCTTCTCTTTGTCCCTGAATACTAAATGCTCATATCTTTTTTATTGTTTGAGTGATTACAAAGCACTGTCACCTTTTTGGTTTAGAGCTGATGTGTGAAAAGGACAGGTATGCAAAAAATTTCAGCACCATGGACAGCAACTAGCATTTCAAACCTAGGCGTTGAAACATTTTTACAACGTGTAACCAGAGTTATTAACAGTTATTTAGAATTTAGCTGTCATCGCTAGACTATTTCATTGTTTTTTAGATGTTTTTTGTATGTGTAAGCATCAATAAGTCCCTGCTTTTTAGTTTGTTATGTTTTCTGAAGCAGCAAAGAAGAAGTTTAACAATATTCAGTTTAATATATATCCTTATCCTATTCTGTCCTATAGAACAGCATACTGTGTTAATCATATTAATCATGGAGATAGCATGCTGTGTGTCATAAAAGCATAAACAGAAAACATTGTTGTGAGTTTGTGTGTCTGACTTTGAAACAGAAAGCCTTAGATAAAGACAATATATGATCTTAAAGCTGTAAATATTTCCAGCATTTTGTTAGGTACACCTTGTTGGTACCTGTTTGTTGTTGCCTTCAGGGCTACTGTGGCTCAGGGGTTTGGGAAGTGCATCTGTAACCGGAAGGTCGCCGGTTACAGATGCGCCGGTTCGATCCCCGGGCTCTCTGTCCTGGTCGTTGTGTCCTTGGGCAAGACACTTTACCCTACCGCCTACTGGTGTTCACCAGAGGGGCCTTGCTTCTGTCAGTCTGCCCCAGGGCAGCTGTGGCTACAACTGTAGCTTGCCTCCACCAGTGTGTGAATGTGAGAGTGAATCAATAGTGTTATTGTAAAGTGCTTTGGGTGCCTTGAAAAGCGCTATATAAATCCAATCCATTGTTATTAGGGCTGCCTTAATTTTTCATGGTAAGGATTCAACAAGGTGGAGAAAACATTCCTCAGAGATTTTGGTCCATATTGACATGACAGGGTCACACAGTTGCTGCAGATATTTTGGCCATACATCTCTCATCCATGATGAGAATCTCCTCCTCCACATCCCAATCCACCACATGCTCTGTTGGACTGAAATCTGGTGACTATGTAGGCTGTCTGAGTACAGAGAAGTCATTGTCGTGTTCAAGAAACCAGTTTGAGGTGATTTGAGCTTTGTGGCATGGTGTTTTATCCTGTTGGAAGCAGCTATCAGAAGATGGGCACCCTGGTCATGAAGGCATGGACATGCCCAACAATATTCAGGTAGGCTGTGGTGTTTAAAAGATTCTCAGCTTGTACTAAAGGTCCCAAAGTGTTACATCACTACCAGCCGCCTGAGCAGTTGATACAAGGCATGCTTTCATGTTGTTTATACCAAACTCCTATAAAGCCTCATCAGACCAACATTTATCCAGTCTTCTCTTGTTCAGTATTGAGGAGCCTGTGCAAATTCTTACCTCTGTTTCCTGTTGTTAGTGGACAGAAGTGGGACCTGGTGTGATCTTCTGGTGCTGTAGCATATCTGTTTGATTTGTTGTGCATTCAGAGATGCTCTTACCAGACCTTGCATGTCACCGGTGGTTGTTTGAGTTTTTGTTGTCTTCCTCTCAGCAGTCTGGTTATTCTCCTTTGACCTCTTGTGTCAAAAACATTGTCAGGCCGGTGTTAAGTTTGACTAACGTCTAAAGTCTTGTAGTTTTAGCCGACTAAATATCATGAGATTAAATCCAAAGTTGCCTCAGTTGACTAAAACATAAAGTTCTGTATTGGTGAGAGTTGCTTCACATGGTTTACAAAGCATCTTCTTTAACTTGACATCGAATGTGAAATGTGTCCATATGTCTGCTTATCTCTTCTTTCTTTATTAACATTTTGTTGAGTGTTTATAAAAAACAAGGAGGATGGGAGCTTCAACTTATTTGCAGGGGGGCAGATCATATTGTGCATGTCTAACCTTACTGCCTCCGTAGACTAATTCTGAATTGATCACTTCCCACAAGATATTTAGTTCTGATTGGATCTCGTGTCACCAGAACATTTTCATCTTTTTTTAATTCATTGTCCATAGTATCAGTACAATTGATCGTAGTTTTTGTACGTGCATTAGTTTTTATTTACTTATCGTCTTGTTTTCATCAGAAAAAAGTGTCACTGATGAAAACTATGATAAAAGTTTTTGGTTAACGAATAAACTTTGGCTCTTTGAAAACTACAGACAGTTTGTGAAATACTGACGACACCAGCCTAACCGCCACCAACAACCATGCCACATTCAAAGTCACTGAAATCACCTTTATTCGTTTTAAACTTCATCAGGTTGCCTATGTGGCTAAATTGATTGAGTTGCTATCATGCAATTGGCTGATTAGATATTTGCATTACCAACCATATAAAGTGGTTTCTGAATCTATATTTATACTTTATCAATAAATGAAAAAGGCTCGTCTTATTAGAAAACACTCATTTAGTGTTTGGCTCCTGAATCTTACAGATTAAAGTTGAAAACAAACAAAACCAAACCATTTTTGCTGTGCTGACACAGGTGAAATAGCTGGTTTGCTAATAACTGCAGAGCATTCACAGCTTTAAATCCTGCCAAAACATCACAGCTGGCAATTTACAAAGTGTCACATGACTGGATGTGTTTTGTTTCCTCTGGGCGCTTTGTTCCTGCTTTAATTCCTTTTTATGTTGCGCTCCTGTGTGCTCATTTGATGAACTGGCTCGGAGCAAAGCTTGCTGGGTTTATGAGAGAGCGTGTGCATTCCTGTGATACACAAGCAGGACTCTGACAACTGAAATGCTCCTAACCAGAGCAACCCTGCTACTTTCACACCCACTCTTTTTTTAGGGGTGTAAAATGTTATTAAATGCATACATTACGAGTCACAGCTTTGCTTTCAAACAGTTGACGAATAGACAAATACATAATCTGCTATACATTTTTTGGTAAACTTGTGTTGAATACAATGTAGCACTAGCTGCTTCCAATAACTGGCATGCTAAGTTCATCAAAAAGTTTGTAAGTGGATGCAGTTAATCACATTTTTCTGCAACAGCAGGGCACATCACACTATTTGTGTTTTGTGACAACTTAGTTTATTCTGCCATGGAGAAAATAATCTGTTGATCTGTTGTAACACCAAGCACAATGTTGTGTAAATAGCTGAAATGAAGTGACTGCAAATATTGAATTCGGCTTCAGAAACTCGGCTTCTGCGTGTGTTTTGTCATATGAGGCAATTAACCGAAGAAATAATATCTCACCCACCCACGCACGCAGCGTGAACGTAAAGAGGAACAGCACTATGTACTTAACACTATCTTGAGAGACATGAATTCCCACCAGTATCCTGCTGCAGCTCAGCCTGCAGATTTATAGCAGCCAGCACTATTTAGCTGTCTCCCTCTTCTTCAATTAAAGATAACATATGAACTCTTGCTCTTGTTCTCTTTATGTGCGTGCATTTATGTTGGCTGTCAAATACGGACCTGCTGATGGGAAGGAGACAGAGTTTAGTTGACTCAGCATTTACTGACCTTTTCTTTTTCTTCTTCTTCTTTTTAATTTTTTTTTACCATGAACTGCACTGTTTAGTGAGGGTCCGCTTGCATGGCTGAAATACAGCTTTGTTCAGCGTGTAAAGATACACGCGCTGATGCGGGTGATCAGAAGCAAGCTTCGGTTTTGGTTTCTTTATAATTGTAGTTGCTGCTGTTGGATGATGGTATAATATACAATACATTTTGATCTAGAGTTGATTTAGCTATTTGGGATCAAAGCTAAGCAGTGACCTCTGACAAATAACCTAGTTCAAAAGCACCAAAACCTGCAGTTCCTCCAGTGGCCACCTGAGGCTGGCGCTCAGTGTTAAAATGTTTGCAGCCTGGTATTTTATTGCTCTCTAGCTAATTTCCCCTCATCTCATTACAGGGATCTATTTTTAAAAGTTAATTATGGCTCAAATGCACCACTTTGTGGGTTCTAGCTGTGTACTGGGATTTACATTAGCTAATTCAAGCCATTGAACTGGACCTCTCAGCTGTGCTGGTGCCTTTTGGAACATCAATCCATCCATTTAAAAACAAAACAAAACACTTAACCAGTTCAGTGGGGTTAAAAGCAGGGTGTAAACGTGCACGGCAGACCCAGTCGTGTTCTGTACGTTTTTTATTATTCTGTGCACATCAACACCAACACCATCAACAACCAGTCAGGACCCAGTCCCATATTTAAGTTGGCAGGGCATGATTGCTGATGCCATGCAGGTGTGCTCGCCTGCCCTGCACGGCCCCGCAGACCACGCCCCACTACACAGGGTATACCCTGGTCACATAGACAGTCTGTTGGAGGGCTAACACACTTACACCTACAGCCAGTTTACAATGTTAAGCTAACCTAATATGCAAGACTTTCAACAGTGAGAGAGGAAGCAGGAGTGCCCAGAGGTCCCACATAGGCATAGCAAGAACATGTAAACTCCACACTGCCTAAATTTAAACTCAGAACCTTCTTGCTGTGATGCAACAGTGCTAACCACTGCACCACCCTGACACTCCCTATCGGTAGCATTTTAATTAAAGATAATTAACAAGACTTCCTATATGACAACAAGCTGACCAAGAATTTTGAGCTTAAATTTTAGTAAGAGAAATTCCTATATTTGATAAAGTCTTTTAGTTAGTGCTAATTAGCAGGTACCTGTGAGTGTGCGCTGCATCTGCACAATCCACCACACTAATCAAGGCTGCTGGTTACCAAGCCCTCTTGTCCAAATATGGACACTAATGGCTACAAAAAAATTAAGACGCTGAAAGGTTTACAAACGGTCTACAAACCTGTAGTTATGGTCACTTGCCATTTACCATCCTTTATATACAGTCTATGTGTTAAGTGATTTTGTTCAAAGAATGGCACTACAGGCTATATAACTGATATCAGGGACTAAATTCAACTAATGCATGTAGAATCAAGGCCATGGAATCAAATACTTGAGTTTAGTGATTCGGTTTGGCCTCGCTGTCAGTGTATATGTTCTGACAGAAAGAAGCTGAGTGAATGGTGTCTGACTACTGAAAAACGTCTCCACCAGCATCTGTATCATTCATTGTTAAGAGGAATAAAGCACGGTGTTACTCAATGTCTCGTGTCCCATGTGGCGTGACCCAGATAGAGACTTTCACCTTTTATAGCACACGTAGGCGTGCGAGTCCATGCATCCACATAGGCAAGCTTGCTCACCTTCTTCGGAGAGTTTCCATTAAGGCGTCTTACTTTATGTTTTATTCAAACTCTGGAGTATAGCAGCAGGGTTCGTGCCAACTCAGATCTGTCGCTGTAAGCGAAAGGGTCACATATACACAAACACGCATGGACTACACACGCCATCTAAATATATTGCTTTTAAAAAGCGGTTATGCTGAGATCTGCCTTCAAAATCCACCTTCGTGTGCGTTGTTGAATCAACTGAATTGTGTGCTTCTTTCTCTGTTCTAGTTGCGCGCTGTTATGTTGTCCACAGATGATGAGTTGGCAAAATAGTGACAGCCGTAGTGATGTCTGTCCTCTACGGTCACACGGAGGGTTTTGGTGCAGTACTCTAATATCCCCCCTCATATGTATGTATGAGTGTGTGTGCATGTGTGTGTATGTGTGTGTGTAAGGATGCTTATTAGATCATGGCGTCATTGTCCAAACACACTTAGTCTGCAAAAAGAGGGATGACTTTGCTGGTCCTTTCGTCTGGACTCATCATATATGCCATACCGAGCACTTGCACTTGCACTTGCACTCGCATGCACACACACACACACACACACACACACACACACACACACACACACACACACACACACACACACACACACACACCTTATATAATCACGCTAGATTTTTGGTTAAAACAAAACAAACTTATATTGCAGACACAAGCCAAGCGTTATGCAACATTTATGCCAGAACTATAGGAATAAAATCTGAATATAACCAGCTGTGTGCCAGTCGAGTCAAGTTCTGCTCAATGACATGGAGTGATTCAGATTGATGGCAACATGTTGGCAATTTGCATTTTAAATACTCCAATTTTTTACAAACTTTCAACAATCTCTCGGAGAGTGATTGCAGTCAGTCCAAGCCAGACTGCAGCTGCTTGCATCAAGGTTGCCTCCTGTCAGGCGACCTGTGCAATTGCCTTGCGGTCAAAAGTTGTCATGAGTGTGCAACAACCTCTGGGGTGGAAACAGTTGCAAAATGTGAAAACATTCAATATAATCAGCTGGCAGTCAGCAGTTCTATGTATCTGTAAGAAGGTTGCTGTCCTATTTGACTTGTGTGACCGAGCTGTTAGCTTGCTCTGAATTAGGGGGTGGGTTTTTCAAGCTAAGTCAGACCAGTGTTGGATTTAATGTGAATTTGCTAACGTTATCACCAGATGGTGGCTCACGATGTCAGCCTTCTTGTTCTTAGTGCTCCAAGAATATTTTTATTTATTTAAATATCAATACTTGGTGTCTCTGTATCTATACAGTGTTGCCATGCAAAACACTATCCTCTATCAATTTTTCCCCGCCCCTAATAAAAATGTAGTTAGGATGTCTTTAAAAAAGAATCACTCTTGATAAAGATCGCAGCCACACTGCTAACATCTTATGTCAAGGACAGTGTCTTCACTAAAAAGGAGGCTTTCATTCATGCTGTAAGCCAAGACGGTGAGTTATATAATCTTATGAAACATCTCAGTTCTGCTGCAAATCCTGTGTCATTAGATTTCTGCCTGGATAGGACAGCAGAGATGTGGAGGTAAATAAGTGTAGTTATTGCAGGGTGTCAAAAAATTGTTTGAGAAGCTAGTGCTGTTAATTACAGTGGAGCAGCGTTCGCACTGGAAACACTATAATTTTCAAAATAAAGCAATGAGCGAGTGAAGAAAGGTGAGGATGTGTGTGTTTCAGTGTGGGTGTAGGCGCACCCGCATGTGTCTGGACTCGGCTCCAGGTATCCGTCACGAGAGAATGAGCGCCCAGTGACATTTTTCCAAGTGCACTTAAAAAAGCAACAGGGCATCAAAGGCTCCACTGAGAAGTGTTTTCACAGACTGAACGATAAGGAGCAGAGAGGCACTTGACGGCATCTCGGTCTCTCTCTGTGACTGGCTACATAAAAAACGTTTAATTGGTGCGGCCGGAGCTGCCAGATACACTCGGTCAATGTTACCATTGCTCGAGTACAGAAGGACAAGACTGGAGGAATTCTGTATTTTTCTAAAAACACCTCAAATCAGTGCAAACCCACATTATGGTCTTCATCAATAGTGCCGAAAGGACAATAAAAACTTTCCTTCCATTAAAGGCGACTCTAAACATTTGAAAAGCCCTCCTGCGTTGTTTGTTTTTGATGGCTTTTCAGTCTGTAGCTTTTCTTAGCACCTCTCCTTGATATCTCTCCCTTTGTTCTACCTCTCAGTCACACACTCGAGCTGACTTTTAGTCTTCTCTTGTCTGTGTTAACCTTTTGCTTGATGACAGCCCTGCATGACATAATCACCATATCTATTCCACTCACAGTGTGTGTGTGTGTGTGTGTTTGTGTGTAGCACCAGAGAGAAGGGTGCAGAGAATTTAAGAAGTACGTTTTCCAAGTAAGTCCAATGGGCTGGTGTTTGCAGGTGTGTGCGCGCCATGGACTTTGAGTTTATATTGAAGGTAGCGGAGAAGAGAATAAAGGCTGCTTTAGGCAAAGCTGAAGCAGGTAAGCCACTCTTTGCTAAAGGAGGTAGAGCAGAAGAATAAGACTAGCTTTGCTTACGTAACACCTTCCTAGAAACACACATCTTCAATAATACCTGTAGTCATAAACATACTTCTATGCTTGCATAGAGGTTTTAGGAGGATTTAAACTCACCCATTAGATCTTTACAACAACTTTGAGAAAGTTGGTTAGAAACAGGCCAATCACAACTGATCAGTCTTGACTTTAGTTAAAAATTGATCACAAAGTTATTGTTAAACCAGAGTTTTTAAAATATATTCATTGTTTTGTGTTAAATTTAAGCGATTATTGGGAGTGTAGAGATGAAATAGCAGGTTGTTATGTGTTTCTCTTGTGTAAACTTGAAATTGTGACAAGATCAAACTTTTTTCTTTGGTGCATGTTTTGTGCCATGTGAGCAATCAAGAATTCAGGAGAGAGTCCAGCATAATAACACAAATGTGTCTGATGTGAATAATCCCACCAATCTACGTCAATAATATTAATATTAGGAGGTATTTTAGTGTCTGGTCTTGACCACGACGACTCAAAAGGACACACACTGTCCTTATGCATTTGGACCAAGAGCACAGAGAACACAGTGAGATGCACACAACACTTAAAATGCCTCTTGTAGTAATTGATAAGTCAGGCGTCGCTCTCTAACGTCTGCCTGGAGGTCTCTGTTATATAGCTGTCGATGGTGTGTCAGTATGTGTGCATCTAGCGGACAGATGAGGTCATCCACTCATCTGGTGCTTGATTCTTTGCAAAGTTGTTTTTTCCTCTTGCAGTCGCTTGTTTTGCTCTTTTTGAGCCACATCAGGCTTTGGGAACACAGACGATACTTGTCAATTGTGAAATTTCATTGTTTGCTGTGGTCTTTACGGGATTTGCAGAATACAGTAGATTTATCTGAGCATTAGAGTCTGCTGCTTGTATTTTTTCTCTGTTTACTGAAGTAAATTGAAAGCTGAAGTAAAGTGAAAGCTTTTATGAAACGGTATTCTTTAAACATACTGTTATTTAACTCTAACTGGGCAGAAGGATCTTGCTTTATCGAACATGACTTGGAGCTATTAGACTATGCAAAGTGAGAATTTTAAAGGACTTGCTTTGAGAAAAATTATATTGAGTTATTATCTGATAAATGTTCTGCACCGGCCATGAAAAGGTTGCACCACTGCCTTCAGCTATTATCAAAATAAATCTGTTAATAAAGGAATTGTTACAGAGTGCGTATTTTTAGATATATCCGATTTTCTCACTCAACTGAAATCTCCTTTTTTTTTTTCGCCACAGAGGAGATTTACTCTCACATCGGTATTGTGTCACAGTTTGAATTGGATGCAGTCCCATGTTAGCCTCACAGGCTAATGCACCATGCTGCTGAACTGTCATTGTTAGAGGGATTACCGTGCACACAGACATGCCACATGCACATATTTCTATAAAAGGTGTTTCCTTTTATGTAACACTGTGGCTAAACCAGATTTGTGTGTGAGGTCTTTTTAGTGTCACAGCAAGGCTAAGTCATGTGTGCAATAAGTGGAGACTCCCAAAGAATATTAGCTTTGTTTTTGTGACTTTGTGAATTTGGAGTTAAATTCTTAATAGAATTATGGTGGCTGTAGCTGAAGAGGCAGAGCGGGTTGTCCTCTAGCTGGACAGTTGGTGGTTTGAACCCCAGTCATGCGTCCTTGGGCAAGATACTGAACCTCTAATGCATTCATCGGCACATAAGTGCATGTGTAAATGGATGAATGAAGCATGTGGTTGAAAGTGCTTTGAATGCTTGAATTGATTTAAAAAGTGCTACACAAGTACAGTCCTTTCACCATTTTACCATTTAGAACATCAGAAAAAGAAACAGATGAAATAAACCAGGCAGTAGAAAGACAGTAGTGTGTAAAAATGTTCCCACTTAAAACAAGCATGCTAGGGTTGGGCGATAAGTAAAAATATTCCAACCGACAATCATCAGTCCAGTCCAGACGATGGGGAATACATTTGCGCATGCGCACACTTTTTGATGGTTTGCAATGTAATCATGCATGGACTGATTTGGGCGTTTACAACACAGAAATCCATCGTTTGGATTCATCAAACGTCCTCACCTGTTAGTGAATCACAATCACTGAGTAATAGACCAAATGATTGTGATTCACAAGGGAACATAAGATCCCAAAACTTTTTACCACGCTCAACGAGGCAGAAACGCAAGATTAATGAAGAAACAATAAACATACCCAATAAAACTGTTTACTTCAGTCCACTTCTTTAGCCCTAGTTGCTGATGCCATGCTTCTACTTTTCCAGCTTCTACACAGTGCACCGGATGATGTTGCTCTGCAAGCAAATATATTTCATTTAACTGGCTTTACCTTGAGGTTAGCCTGGCATAATTTGGTTAGCTCCTCATCCAAGCATGACAAAGGCTCCAGAAAAATCCAGCTGAACACAATAATTTGATTGTGGTACACTAAACAAGTTATTGAACCTAAACATGCCAGCACCAAATCCGTCAACCTCTTAAATGTGTTGGGGCTATTGAGCTCTAAAAGAGAGACACTGGTAATGGATGCTGGTTTGTCTTTAGGTTTGTCTTTGAGATCCTCAAGCTATCAAGGACAAGCTTGTACAATAGACAACACAAAAGTGAATCAACCCACTTGAGGACAAGAACTGGTCTTGTCCAGGGGTTCAAGGGTCAAAGTCATTTTCATTTTCAAGCATCTGTTTTAGATGCACTGGCTTTGCGTTAACTGTCCCAGCCTGATGCAAATAGATGTGAATTCTCCTCAAACAATGACAGACTCACAAGCCAAGATGGTTTCACAGGGATATCAGCTGGCCAAGGTAGATGTGAAACAACCCCCACTTATCGTCACTATCTCATTGCCTGCTTCATCAATGCATTGATTTTCTCTGCCTTCCTCAACAAACTGCTGTGCTGTCCTTTCCTTTAACCGCCAACAGGTGAAGCATGAGCTGAAGTTTAGGTGCCTCATCCAACACTGGTCTCTCAATCTCCCGTTGGAGAGCCATGAGCTTTCTATGATGTTATCCAAACTTACGTTCCATGATGTTGTCATTCTTTTTGCTCAAAGAGCAGGTTCTGAGAACTCACGACCGCAGTGCACTTCCCCAAGATGTGATCGAATTTGCGCTCAAAGGTGTTATTCGAGCTAGCCCCTCCAGATGTAATCCAGTTTTTCACTCAGAGGTCTTGTTCTGAGTATTCACGGCAGCCGTGCGTTCTCCAAGATCTTCTCCGTGCTGCACTCAATGAGCCCATTTTGAGAAACTCACGCCTCGTCCCATCATTTCAATCCCAGCGGGCAGCTTTGTGGGGGTTTGAACAGCCGGTTCCGCTTCCTTAATTATTCGATAAGCCAGGGCCAAGCCAGCTCCGATCAGCAAGAACCCTGTTATCATGGTTCCGAATAGGTAGATATCTTCAGCAGTCAGGCTCACCCGAGCCCAGACTTCTCGTTGAGAAGGGGTGTCAATTGCATTCAGAGACCAGTTGATCAAATCCATAATTCCTCTTTTAGGTTTTAGAGAACAGACTGTGAGAGAGTGTTCCAGGGAAAAGTAAGTAAAAACACAAGAGAAGACAAGGACATAAGAAGCTAAGCAGGGAAGATAAGGCCAGGAGAGGAGAAAAGTGCGACCGCCTTCGCTGAGAGCCAAAAGAGAAGATGAAGGAAGAAATCATTTTTATCACAATTAAATTCAATTTGCCTCGTACCAAACAGTTTGTAGTACAAACTATAAGACATATATCTCAGTCAGCGTCAATTAAAAACATGGCGAGAGGCAATTATCACACAGACACTGTACACCCCCTTAGGGCACTGCAACTGGATATTGCACTGCAACTCACACCAAAAATTACAACCCTGCAGGCATAATACTGTAGCTACTGCAAGCCAGAGCCCTCGGCACATATGCAGGAGAATTTCTGCACGAAGAAACTGAAATGAGGTGGAAGTTCAAAAAGGCTCAAATCTCTCCAAAAGTCTTTTCTTTGAGAGGTGCAATAACTGAGCTGGTGAATGTTCTGCCCTTTTGAACATGGAATGTGACTCTGGTAGAAACATCAAACAAAGAAACAAAAAAGGTTTAGCATCAAAGCTGGGGCCTGCACTATGAAGCTGGATTAGGGGTCTAGGAAGGTAACTTCAATTTGACATAGGGTTACAAAGGGTTTTCATTACTTACATCGCCATGGTAACTCATGCTGCAGGCCTGCTGTAGATAAAAACGTGTTACTGAATATGCCATCAACCTCAGTGTGCAATTAGTAAGAGGATATATAGTTTTAGGGACACTAGTTCTCCAGGTTTTCTGAAGCTCTTTCTGTTTCTTTGGACATTTATTTTCAGTCCAGTCTTTGTATCTGACCACTTTCACAGGAATGCTTCTTGTTATTAAGACAATTAACTAACCTATGAATAATTCAGACAGAAAATAACACACCTAAATCAAGGGATGAACCAGTGTTTCTATACATAGCAGAGAACTTAGTAAAGAAGCTATTTAAAATGATATCTTTAGGCACTTTGTATCTGTCACAAAACACATTATTTGTTCAAATTTTTTTAGTTAAATGAAAGATGAAAAAAAAGTAAATTCTTTGTGGAAAACATGGATGCTGCTTCCTATAGTCTAAAGAGGAAAGAGAGCACCTGGCTTATCATTGGTGCTCAGTTCAAAAGCCTGAATTACAATGGTATTGTGGTGCATTAATACATCTATTACAACAACATGGCTTAATAGTAGAAGAGTCCTTGATCTGGCTTTCCTGCAGTCCAGACCTTTACCTAGCTGAAAACATTTAGCACATCATGAAACCAAAAACATGAAATCATTTCCAATCAATCCAAATCAATCCTCCATCAGACAGGAACAGGACAACATTCCTGTCCAAAACGTTTCAGCAGCTGGTCTCCTCAGCGCCCAGATGCTTATGGACTGTTCTTAAAAGAAGATTTGATGCTACACAGCTGTAAACATGGGCCTGTCCCATGTTTTTGTAAGACATCTTGCTGCCAACAAATTGAAAATGATTTAATCATTTTCTTAAAATGCCACATTCTTTTAGTTGGCAACTCCACCTCTCCCAACTAACTACAAAGAACTGTGAGCTAAAGCAACTTTTTTTATGGCCTAGTGGCTGAAATGAGACCTTTCGTCACTCAGTCTACGGGCTGCCTGGAGCTGCTGCTGAGAAAAATAAGCTTAAGTTCCCACACAGCGTGTGCATGACTGTGGGTGGCTCTGAAAACATTCTCCATTGTTGAGCAGCAAATGCTTAACAAAGTATTTTATCTTTTTGTCATATTATCTAACTATGCACTTTGCTCCCGTTACTGAAAAGTAATTTGTGCGTCTTGTTCGGTAAGCCTTGCATACAGACGTGTATGAAAGCTAAACAAAAAAACCACTGTTAGGGAAAAATAAGGCATCTGTCATTGCAGTCAAGCCGAGCTCTAATCTCCTTCAGTGGGGAAATTATGGAGCACGCAGTTAACGTATTGTCTGTCTTTCAAGCTGCAACAAGCAGAACAAAACCTTCAATGCATAATAGTACAGATGGAGGACATCAAAACTAACCCGAGTTTCCAGCCTTTTGTATTCTGCCAGAGCATCTGAGCATTGTGAACACAGTGAAACCTGCCTGAGATGTGACTGACTCATTTACAGACAGGCCAGAAAATTACAGTGATGTAAAACTTCTTAGAGCAATGAGAAGAAAATCATAGCCATTACTCACTAAAGGTCCACAAACTGTTGGCAGGAGGAGCTGTGGGTAGGGGGCTGAGGTTTAGTGCAGGTTGGGGGAGTGCAGATCAGTTTTACTTTGCCTTCTGAAGTAAATGGATTAGCATTGACAGATATATTAGATTTCTGCGGACCAGTCTGCTCAGGACTATAATGTTCTTATTCTGGACCACACAATAATTTTACTGTCCATCGCTGCAGCAGGATCAACAGGAGGGTACGCTTTTTTTCACAAAATGGATCAATACACGAAAAGGGATTGTGAATGGGAATGTGTAAATGATATGTGCTGTAAAAGGAAAAGAAGCTTATACATGGAGGAGGCACCAGTGGTCACAAACATTTTGTTTTTTTGTTTTTTTCCGTTGGGCATCTTTCTTTGCCTTTAGACAATAATTCTGATGGCAAAAGAGCCAAACGGGACAGGCAAAAAAAAAAAGAAGGGGGGGGATTACATTTTGGCCACAGAAGGTACAAAACATGGACGTAGCTTCTCAGCCACTTGAGGCTGGCTTCAAAAGTGAGTTTAAAACTGGAGTTTCAGTTTTAATGATTTCCTGTTTATTGTGGTAAATACCCATACTTATTTAGCATCCTTTTCTGTTTCTGTACTGTAATTGTCTGCTCACTCATCATTAGTTTCACTTGTGTCCAGTCAGTTCTCTGTAACTCGGTCAGTCCCCCTGTCCCTCATTCCCCTGGAGTAATTTCACATTACAGAAGAAGTTCTTAGATTTTGGTGTAACGGTCCTCACAAAACACATTTTTGGCCATAACTTTGGATTCACTAGCTAAATGATAAGTCTGTGTATGTTTTGTATTCAAAATCAACTTAATAGTGACATCATGATTTTATAAGTTTGGTGGTGATACTGAATTGGTAAAGCTAAGCTTAGGCTCCCACCGTGCGCCCTTGTTCTGTGCAGCTGGAAATATATGTTGAGCATCCATATATTAAAATCTGTAGCTTCATCCATATCTGAGGGATTGTTTTCTGTCACTGCCACAACTTTTGTGTTCTGGTGGAATACATGGAAATGCACTTTTTAAAAATCAATTCAAAGCCTTTATACAGTGGGATGCAAATGTTTGGTCAACCTTGTTAATAGTCATTATTTGCCTGTATAAATCGTTGGTTGTTACAATAAAAAATGTCAGTTAAATATATCATATAGGAGACACACACACAGTGATATTTGAGAAGTGAAATGAAGTTTATTGGATTTACAGAAAGTGTGCAATAATTGTTTAAAAAAATCAGGCAGGTGCATAAATTTGGACACTGTTGTCATTTTATTGATTCCAAAACCTTTAGAACTAATTATTGGAACTTAAATTGGCTTGGTAAGCTCAGTGACCCCTGACCTACATACACAGGCGAATCCAATAATGAGAAACAGTATTTAAGGGGGTCAATTGTAAGTTCCCTCCTCTTTTAATTTTCTCTGAAGAGTAGCAACATGGGGGTCTCAAAACAACTCTCAAATGACCTGAAGACAGAGATTGTTCACCATCATGGTTTAGGGGAAGGATACAGAAAGCTGTCTCAGAGATTTAAGCTGTCTGTTTCCACAGTTAGGAACATATTGAGAAAATGGGAGACCACAGGCTCAGTTCAAGTTAAGGCTCGAAGTGCCAGACCAAGAAAAATCGGGATAGACAGAAGCGACGAATGGTGAGAAGAGTCAGAGTCAACCCACAGACCAGCACCAAAGACCTACAACATCATCTTGCAGCAGATGGAGTCACTGTGCATCGTTCAACCATTCGGTGCATTTTACACAAAGAGATGCTGTCTGCGAGAGTGATGCAGAGGAAGCCTTTTCTCCAGCACAAACAGAGACACTTGAGGTTTGCTAAAGCACATTTGGACAAACCAGCTTCATTCTGGAATAAGGTGCTGTGGACTGATGAAAGTAAAATTGAGTTATTTGGGCATAACAAGGGGCATGGAGGAAAAAGAACACAGCATTCCAAGAAAAACACCTGCTACCTACAGTAAAATATGGTGGTGGTTCCATCCTGCTGTGGGGCTGTGTGGCCAGTGCAGGGACTGGGAATCTTGTCAAAGTTGAGGGACACATGGATTCCACTCAGTATCAGCAGATTCTGGAGACCAATGTCCAGGAATCAGTGACAAAGCTGAAGCTGCGGCGGGGCTGGATCTTTCAACAAGACAATGACTGGAAACACTGCTCAAAATCCACTAAGGCATTCATGCAGAGGAACAAGTACAACGTTCTGGAATGGCCATCTCAGTCCAGACCTGAATATTATTGAACATCTGTGGTGTGAGTTAAAGAGCTGTCCATGCTCGGAAGCCATCAAATCTGAATGAACTAGAGATGTTTTGTAAAGAGGAATGGTCCAAAATACCTTCAAACACAATCCAGACTCTCATTGGAACCTACAGGAAGCATTTAGAGGCTGTAATTTCTGCAGAAGGCGGATCTACTAAATATTGATTTCATTTCTTTTTTTTGTGATGCCCAAATTTATGCACCTGCCTGATTTTGTTTAAACAATTATTGCACACTTTCTGTAAATCCAATAAACTTCATTTCACTTCTCAAATATCACTGTGTGCGTCTCCTATATGATATATTTAACTGACATTTTTTATTGTAACAACCAACGATTTATACAGGCAAATAATGACTATTAACAAGGTTGACCAAACTTTTGCATCCCACTGTATATGTTATGACAGACATGGACGTGGCCAAGTTTGTTTCTTCTCTCTTCATTGTGTGCAGACACACAGACACGAGTCAAATCGTGACATCAGATGGTCATGAATAATTTAGCAGTGGTTATATATCAACTTCATTTCACGACGTGCTGACTGACAATGCTTTTTTGTGCATTTAGTCAGTTTTTTCTCTTATCCCTGTAAGAGTTTTATTAAAGTCAGCCAAATACAACATCAGATATCATGTGATATGTAAGATAAAGGTATTCGTGAACACTGGACTGCAGGTGAAAGCTAGAGAATACTATTCCCTATATTTCTTCCCGCATTTTTTTAAAAATGCATATATATTTCATATCTCTCTGCCACCTCCACTCAGCTTTCAGCGTCTTCCTTAATTCAAACTCTCACTTGAAGGAGTTCTCCTTTCGCTCTTGTTATCTCTCTGCCCCCCCCACACCCACACACACACACCTCCATCTTCTCGTGTAGTTGGGACTTTTTTTTTGGAGGGGGAAAGATCTGGAGTGATTATGTAACTGTTCTGATTCAGAATCCTTCCATTTTCAGCTGTTATCTTTTTTTTGCGTTGAAAATCGTCGCTGATGATTCGACCCTCGGGTGGTTTGGGGGTCTAGCGGTAAGCACAGCTACAAGAAGTTGCTGGTTCAAACACACTGCTCTGTGTGGAGCTCCTCTGCTCGACTGCTAGGGTCACTCTGATCATCTATAATCATTCTAAATTGGCCGTAAGTGTGAGTGTGAGCATGTTAGCCCTGCGATGGCCAGCTGAACTGTTCACCCAACCCAGCTCCAGCCTATCAAACTGGATAAGCAGTTAAGAAACAGATGGGTGGATGGGTGCATATGGGAATGCCTCAAACCAATGCCAGCCCACATCAGTTTATGGCTCAGCTGATGCCCTTTTGGGGATCCCATTGACAAATCTCCTATGTGCTTGAAACTCCCCATACTGTTACATCTGCAAGCTCTTTGCAGACTCACTTATTAATTTCCTGCAGTTTAATCAGCGTTGAGTCTGTTTTTATTGATATCTGCTCTGGTCTGTGCCTTGCTGCTGATCTCCCTGCAGTTTGGCTTGCCACAAATGGACATGGAAGAGTGGTGAGGCCCAAGAACAAAGCCATGCCACCAAATATAAATTGCTTTTGGTGCTAAAATTTATTTACTGTCCTATATGTAGCTATTTTTATATGTGATATAATGTGCAGGATTGTTTTACTGGTGGTCCATTTTATAAACCATTTTCCTTTGTCTTGCTCCTACAAGAGCTTTGATTAAGTCAGCCCAATACAGTATCAGATACCATCTGTAATGTGAGATAAAGGTCTAAAATTAGAGATGGAAACTGGACTGCAGGTTATTCTGTGCTCCTCTCAGTTAATGAGCTGCTACTTTAACCAGCAGCCATACAGATAAAGAACATGTGGACCTGATTGGAGCATTTCAGGTAATTCCAGTGCCATTTTTCTTTTTCAATAAACACTTGGTAACTCTATGGAAATTGGCACGACTAATATAAACTTTACTGCCACTACTTCATACTTCAAAGTGGCACAAATGGCAGAAGGCTTTGAATGGCATTTCATGGGAATATATAGGCTAAGCTAAAAACTGAGACATCACTATGTAATCAGTGGGAGAGTGTTTTGGAGACAGGAGTACTTGATCTTGGGGGTAG
Organism: Simochromis diagramma; assembly: GCF_900408965.1. NCBI lineage: Eukaryota > Metazoa > Chordata > Actinopteri > Cichliformes > Cichlidae > Simochromis > Simochromis diagramma. Next base: position 2,905,443 of record NW_024386948.1, read on the forward strand.
TTGAGTTAGTTGCTTTTCAAGTTTGTCAAGAAAATCCGCCATGACAACAGAGGGGGGAATTGTGTGTGTGTTTTTTGTGTTATATTGTTTTTAGGGGGTTTTATTCAAGGTTATCCAGACATTTTTTCTATTCTATGATGTATGCACGATACAGTGGACTGCAAAATGCTGTAAGTAATGGCACAACATGAGTGTCAAATCATTGTACGCATGTTTGTGTTTGTGACTCTGTCTCTTGTTGTGATCAGTTTCTCTGTACTTTTTCTTCATTAGGTTTCTATTTTTATATTTTTTAGAGAAACATAAAAATGTGCATCTCTTGCACATTATCTGCTAGCTACATTTGTTCTTTTCATATGTCAAGAATTTCGAGTTATTACCTATTATTACAGTTTAGCATATTTGATAACTATCTGCTAAACCAGTATTTAACACGTCTACAGAATATGCATGCTAATGAGCATTTGTACACTATAAGAATAGCCTGAAATATATGGGCTGTGCTATATATTAGCTGATGCTGACATTTACTACAACCGATAAGTGAAAGTTTAAGAAATAAAGAACAGATGAGAAAAACACCCTTCAAATGTCTTATGAGCAATCGGTGTGTTCCCAGCTCCCAAAACAGCAGGTCTGTTCCTGTAATCGACCTTAAGACCTTTGCTGTTGCAACAAATTCTGAGTTGGAGGAAAAGGGAACTTTGTAGCTGCTCCATGCACCTCATACACAGAGAAAAATCTGCAGTAAGCCCTCAGAAGTTGTATTAAAATATGCAAGGGGGCATGAGGTGTACTAGACCATTTTGTTTCAAAGCTTTTGTAAAACATTTTTAGATTAAAAAAGTAAAATAATATAAAATATTGTATTATTTAAATTGCATTAATATTTTACATATAAAAATAAAAGCCTTTTCACAAGCCAATAAAAAAAATGTACATAGGCCAGTAAAACGCTGAGCCACTGACCTGAGGGTAGTTAGCTGGGACACTGAATTATCATCGATATTAACATGAGATTTCAGTCACTGCAGTGTCTTTATAACCCTGCGCTTCTGGCGCTAATTTTAAGTTTTAAAGCAATAACAAAACCTCAAAATCTCAATCCCCCTAACCCATTCCCCCCACCCTCCTTCAAAAACTTTAATGCTTGCTTTAACAGCCCGAATGACAAACTATTATGACAGGAACAAAAATACTCTGTGTTTTTATTGCGTCTGTCCTTGTGATGCACATGTCCCTGTGAGTTTTCTGACATCCAGTACATGCAAAGTTTCTCACTGGTCTTTGTGCTAGCGAGCAAAAGGAAAGAGAGAGAGAGAGAGAGGCTGCTGAATGCTTAAAAAAATTGGGATGAGACGGGAATAGGTATAACAAACAGAGAGAAACAAGGAGGAGGAGCGCTAGAGACAGCAGAGACAGCAGAGATGGAAGGAAAAGGGTGGGGGGGTGAATGAATAATTTAGTCCCCCCATTCCCTCTCTTCTTCTCCCCGCTGTGTTAGAGATGTTACAAACACAGATGAGGAGAAGAAAGGAGAGGATAAGAGAAGAGGGGAGATGGGGACAGGGGAGGAGGAAAGGAGAGTGAAAGGTGACAAGGAAAGGACCAAAGGGAAGCAAAGAGTGGAGACAGAAAGAAAGCGGCATCTTCTAATGGTGATTGTTTTCCTTATGTCTAACAGCAGCATAGGCGTGTGTGTGATCATGTGCTTGTGTTTCAGTGTTTGTGTGTGCGCACAGGAGCGAGGCGCAGCAGCAGCAGAGAGGAGAAAGTCAGAAAAGCCCTGTGATTAATGTAATTGATGCCAGATGTGTGTGTGTGTGCCTGTGTGCGTGTTTGTTACCCTCTCAGCATTCAGCAGGTGTTCCCTCCCTCCTTTCGGAGACCCACCTGCGTCACTAATCACTCGTTACCTAGGCAACAGTGGACTTCCCCGCGCCTGTGCCTCTGCGAGTGTGCGTACGTGCATGTGGGCGGGTGTGTGAGCGCGAATTATGACTCATCCTGCTGAGTTCAGAGCGGCTATCCTCACACTCCCGTCTGGGGAACACCCACCCACATCTGTTACCTTCCCTGTCTGTATCTCTATCCCCTCATCGCTCCATCATCCTCTCTTCACCAGCTCTCTTATCTCCCCTGCCTCCCAGACTCACTGATATTAATAGCTCTTTGATTCTTGATCTCGACACTTGGATGCATTATTTACCTGTTGCTTTGATCAGAGCAGGAGAGAAAGATCAGTCAGCGCAAGCAGCTGTAGTCCTCATGACGGAGCCAGGCAGGCAGATAGAGCGCCACCTGCAGAGATTTTTTAAGAAGTGATTCCCGAGAACCGCCTTAAGTGTAATGCTGACTGATAAAATAGCCTCAGATGGAGGTTATTTTAACTGGTGTGTCCAATTAGATTGTGCTTTATGACCATTTGTGCTTTTCTGCAGTGAAACTTTGTGTTCGTGGCCAACAGTTTAACGCCCACCCTGCAATCCTGTGCAGCACACCCAACTCTAACTATAGGAAATACACATGAAGCAGAAATTGGGAATCAAGATGTCTTAAAAAATGAATCTCCGTGTTTTTGTTATCATTGTAATTATAAGAAAAAACACTATTTTCACATTTTATGATAATAAATCAGTTACTTCTGATGTGCATGCCATAAACCATTAACCCTGTTATCAAAGCAAAAGAAGACATCAAAAATTTAATTAAACTTTATAATTCATTTATACGTTTGTAGGCAGAAACCTTTTCCCTATTTCCCATCTTATTCCCATCTCTTCAAACTTTGGGTGATTTTTCTAAGAACTGGGACACTGTGAAACAATCAACAATCAATAGGTTTGAAAGCAAACCCTTCTACTTCTTGATTTGTTTTAGGATTGTTTCATTCATAACTAATTTGGGAACTCTGTTTTAACGTTAGAGGGATTTGATGTTGGGTGCCGGGTGATAAAGTTAATGTTCAAGTTTACCCCGAAGGTGCTGGATGGGGATCTGCGTGTATCAATCAAATTATGCTGCTTGTTATCTGACCCCAAAACACGAACTTATGAGGACATGATTCTCCTAAACATTGCTACATGCTGTACAAGAAGCAGTAAGGTCTTGCTTCATTGGAGTAGCGCCCTGTTCAAAAACAGTTAAAATGCCACTAAAGGAAAATAAAAGTGCCCTACAAGAACCAAAGAAGCCAGCTTCACCCTCCCACATCCAACATGTTCAACATGTTTGCGCGCTTCTCTCAAGGTAGTCGAGCAGTTTTGGTGGTTTGTTGCCAGAACTGTACAATAATTCTTTTTTTCTCTCTTTCTTGGCAGCACTTTGGTGTTTGTGTCTGAGAACAAACACCTCAAAATGTCACAGGCACTCTTCTTCTGTTAGCATTTCATTGCTAATGTTTTTGAGGCAATTAATTTCTTTAATGACCACAGATTTACTTTTGTAAAGGGGTTTTTTTGGTTGCAGTTTGAAACAACCATAACTATAGACATAAACCGTGAGAAAAGCTTAGTGCAGTCACCACCAAATTTGAGCTTTACTGCTGCAATAAAAAATACATTTTCATCCCTGTGGATGAAAATGTCTTCACAGCGGATGACAGAGTACATTATAATGAGAGTGAGATAGGGAAAAGTTGAGGTGAAGGAATGAGGGGTGAGTGCCGGTCTCCTTTAGTGCCCGTAGAGGGCGCCGCTGCCTCTGAGCAGGCTGAGAAGAACACTTCGGTGTGTGGAAAATGTTGAGACAGAAGATAACAGTGTCTCTCAGTGTGTTTCCTCTCAAGGAGAAGATTTTGAATGGATTTAGAAAGAAAGCGAATCACAATGTTGCATCCTATAGTTTATGCATGTCTGGTGTGTTTGTGATCTTGTGTTGTCTCCCTTTGACTCTGTTTCCCTGTAAAGTTTTTTGTTTTTTTGAGGCTGTGGGCAGTGGAATAAGTGGATGGAAGAAGGTGAGGCTTTTCCTTTTTGAAGCTTCTGAGCAGTGTCCCACCTCCCTGGGATGTTATAAAAAGCAGCTGTGGAGTTGAATTTTAATGGAAATGTAGCTTTGATTTATTCATGACTCCCTTACTTGAAGTGACCTGGATAAAAAAAGAAAAAACATGTCATCTTCACGCAAGTACACACCAACACTTTCTTTGCTCTCTTTTTTTCTTTTTTTCTTGCTGTCTGGGAGGAAAAAAACAGAGAGAAATGCTTTAATGGCAGCGCGTCATCACTGCCAGAAATTTCAGAGATACCTGCTGAAATGGGACAATAGATGCAGGGTGACGACGTCATGATGCTGTTGGATCTTGGGTCTGTTAAGCACAGTTAAATATAACATTAGGACAACGTTAAGGACACAGTGGCAATGACACAGTTTGATCTCTCAGAGATGAAAGATCTGATAGACTCTTCAGGACTTCATTAAATCATTAACGTTAAAGGTTTTACAGTCATTTGAGTTTTTCTCTTACTGTTAGTCATCATGTTAATGAAGGACTTCTGCTGCACTGGTCCTTCGCTTAGACAGGCTCTGCTGCCACCTAGTGGCAATGAGGACCAACATACATCATATTTCTGTGTTACCTTCTTAAAAAAACACAATGTGTGTGTGTGTGTGTGTGTGTGTGTGTGTGTGTGTGTGTGTGTGTGTGTGTGTGTGTGTGTGTGTGTGTGTGTGTGTGTGTGTGTGTGTAAAACTCCCCCACACACACATGCAGAGAGAGAGAGAGAGGAAGCAGGGTGACAGGGCTGTCGCTGTCTCTGGTGCTGAAATATTTTGGTTCAAGTGTTCCTGACCTGCTTCTGACGTCAGGAAGCCTCACAGCAACATCCGATTATTTTTTAATCACATCCCACTGCCCTAAAGTCATTTTTTTGAAGCCGCACAACAAGGACAAAAAAAGACCTAAGACAGGATAGCACTTTCATTATTATTGCAAAGTTTTATAACAGAGAATTTTCAAAGTAAGATAAAGAAACTATAGTAAAAAAACCCAAGAATAATTAAAAACATATATATTTAAAAATGAACACAGTAATAATTTTAGCCCCAGACTATACCAGAATCAAAAGGATTTACCTGCAGGGAAAAATGAATACTATCAAGTATAGTAATTACCATTAATCACCAAACTGCACCTTCTGGTTGCAGGGCACCACCAAAAGCACCTTGTGCTTCCTGGTTAAATTATGAATATGCAAAAGCTAAATTAAACTGAATTACAGCTGTGCGTATTTTCCTCCACACTGAAGTTTAGCCCAGCATATTTAAAGCACACGTTGGTATCACTGCTGCCGCATATCTGCAGAGAACTGCACTGTGCCAACTTGATCAAATGTGTCGTTCTCTGATAAAAAATTGAGGTTCTAGCCGGCGCGTCTTCAAAGACCCACGGGTCCTAACCCCACGGCCCTGTTACTCATCGTAAAGACAGATAGACTGGCGACGGTTTCGGGATTTTCTTTGATATCAGTTTCCCCAGAAGAAAGTGGGGGAAATTCATTTCAATGCTCTTTGTGTCCAACTGGGTCCCAGCCCAGCTCTTTATTCTGGAGAGATGGCTGACCTACATGCAGTACTGAAAAAGACAGATTCAGGCAGGCTTGTGAAGTTTAGGCAAAACATAAATTTTCAAAATAATAATAGTGAGTTTCACTGTTTGGGGGGTGATTAAATGTAAGGTGTCCTTATGGTGCATTTACCTGCTTAGAAATAGAGGTGTGACGTCAGCGCACAGGGTTGAGTTACAGCTGTTACTGCCCCACATGCTGTCACATTGTGGGTGAGTATCGTGTAGTCCGTCCCGTGGTGTAACCTAACAGCCGGAAACCTGCACCTGTAATATATATATATATATACAAGCATGTGCACTGTAGGCGAACCACACAGGCAAGGCTGCCCCGCAATTTATCAGGCTATCAGTGGAGCCCAACTCTTGCATTTTTAAACCACTCATTCAGACAGCCTTTCCTGAGCTGAATACAGACAGCGGGAATATGTGAGGTGGTAATGAGCAGAACAGGCTTCACTGGCTAAAGCACTGTTCATTTTTTGCCAGTATAGAATGAAATAAGTAGAAGGAAGCTGGTGAATGTAAGAAAAAGCGGAACTGAAGCCAGCACAGTGCTTTATGTCTTTAAACATATCCACGTCCATAGAAAACACTTGAGACATTAATGGATATAAATCAAAGGCGGGAAATTAAATTTAATCAAGGGCCAGACTGGCATAAAAAGAAAACAGCCCTCCAGAATTTTCCCTTTCTCGGCTATAGCTGAGATTTTACAAAGCTGATACCATAAATCTACCTGAAAGTTGACCCATACCTCACTTGATTGACTGAGCTACTTCTTAAACTCATTGCAATGTACAGATCACAATTTAAAGACCCAAAGTGTTTGCAGAGAGATTTTATAGCCAAATAGCAACAGTATTTTGCATCTTAATGGGTCAAACAATGTATGCAGATCCTAAATTGAAAACCAGCTACTGCTGTTAAGTTTCCTGAAAACCAATCACGAAAATGCTAAAACCAGAACGTTTAGCATTAATGGCTGTCCTGTTGAGGGCTGACAGCACAGTGACACCGTAAACTCCTACGTAAACAGTGGCTGTGCGTTTAATTAGAAACATTTTAAATAAATTATTAGCCACAAATCTGGGTTCAGCCTTACAGCAGGACTAAGGCGCGCGTAAAGGACCGTAGAAGTTCGCAGCTTGCACTTACCTGCGTTTTATTTCAGAGTAAAACCCACCTGCTGCCGCTCCAGCCGGTGACGTCGTCCCCTCCTCCCCACCGGCCCGAGGATGACCAGTTGTTTTTGAGAGCGCGTGTGTGGCCGCTCGCCCGGCGCGTGGCTCCAGCAGCCGTGTGCTTTCAGGTAGAGAGCGCTCGCGCTTTCAAGCGTCAAATAACCTGAGGGTACCAACGCGAGGACATCCGGTCATTACCTTCAAAGTAACAAGCGCCGTAACTGACGCTGAAGCTTTGACACATACCCCAAATGATAACTTAACGGGACAGTTTCCGAACTGGAAGCCTAAATTTATTTATATATGATTTTCTTAAAGCGTTAAAAATAACAGCTTTTCTCAATTAGGAGTAGAAAAAAATTAAATATATTAATTAATTAATTAAAGGTTCAATAAAACAACAAAACAAAACAAACAAACAATAATTACAGTAAATAAGAATCAGACTATTGCAGGACAAATTTAACAATAACGCGACGCTTAGTTTACACTGAAAGGCGAGCATAAGTCATTAAATGTTTTTTAAATAAACAAATACATAATAAATGTTTTTACAAATTTGTGACATTTTTTCCTAAAATGTATAAAACTGACCCCTTGATGGCAGCAACAGGTTGTTAAATCACGGAACAATCAGAGTAGAATAACAGAGTCAGACTTGAATAATAATAATAATAATAATAATCTTTTTTTATGATCTAAATATTTTTATTTTCTTTGCCGTCAAGTGGCTCATTAATGCGCACAGCCCTTTTGGAACCACAGAGAGGGCTATGAGGCTTTCACTGTGAAAGACAAACCGCCCTCTTTCCGGTGATGCTCCTTGTGACTCTCGTTAGTTGCACACAGCTGGATGGGCTCGCGCCGGCAGCACGCGCGCCTCGCGCTTCAGTCAGCGGAATACAAACGGGCGCTTTTCAGAGGAGAGGACGCAACTGCTTTCTGAGGCACTGCTGTGTCTTTCAGATATTTCTTTTAATTGCCGGTCTCGCCCGTTGACCATGGGAGCACAAACTGACGAGCGGGGTGTGGAAAGATTGTTTGGAGGAGCCGTTCAGTGACAGCTGCTGTTCCCTGACTGACAGACAGACCGGTGAAACGTGACGGACAGGTAAACCGCTGTGCGTTTCAAATCTATGGCCAGAAGAATATCGACAGCAGAAAATATGCAGTAACGTGAAGCGGTGTGGTTTATTATTTTTTTTATATATATTTTTTATTTTTCTTGGACTTTACCGCGTTGTGGCTGAAGTATGGGGCCGTTATAGCCGGTAAAGCGGAGACTGGAGGTTTGTGTCTGGTTTCGTCTGCGCTCCGTCCCCTCCGGTGGACACAACTGAAGAGACTGGAGACGAGGACGGAGACAAGGCTGTTTTTGTATCGGCTGAGCCATGGCAGCGGCAATCGCCAGCGGTTTGATCCGGCAGAAGCGACAAGCAAGAGAGCAACACGCCCACCGACCGACTGCTCACCGGCGGCGGAAGAGCCCCGGTAAGAAGCAGGGGCTGTGCAACGGGAATCTGGTCGACATCTTCTCCAAAGTCCGGATATTTGGATTGAAGAAGAGGAGGCTACGGAGGCAAGGTGTGGAGGAGGGGGGGTTGCACATGCATGCACACATACACACGGTTGCAGGGACGCAAACCTATTGATACGCACGTGCGCGCGCTTCTACACACGCATGCGGGTATGCACTTTTACGCACGGCCACATTTTGTGCACAATCTCCTTCACGTTCACGCCCTGGCAGGCTGGGGCACGCGTATACGCACGAGCACACGCACGCGCAAGCACCCCGAACATGCAAAAATACACACTGCCAGACTCAGCCCCAGTCTCCCTCTCTCTCTGTATCCTCCATCTCTCTTTCCCCTCTGTAGTGTGACACACACTCGCGCGCACTGTCATGCCTTGTTGTGCCCTATGGTTCAGTAGTTTCCAGGTACATCCATTATTGAAGCCGCAGATTAGTCTGTCTAGCCTCTCTCTCTCTGCCTGTCTCTATGTGGACCTCTGCCTGGCTCTCTCATTTTCAGCTCATAATTGAAAGTGCCTTATCACCAAGATCACACTTTGCCTTAACACTAGCAAAATGTCAGACAAAAAACCCCAAAACTAAACAATGACAGCAACACATTAACCTTTATTTCTTGTTTCCTCCCTATAGAGAAATATGGAAACAGATTTGTTTATGTGGAGGTAAAAAAAAAACAAAACAAGAAAAGGGGAAAAAAGTAAGGAAAATTTTCCACCATTCAGCTCTCAAGGCCCACTCAAATCCAAATTAACATCATTGTTACATCATGGGACGGGCTCTTTGCCACAAAGGGAAGTGATTACACGTAGAAGTGAATGTAGATTAATGAGAATGTTGTGATGGTGCGCTATAGAAAGCGTTCAATAGCAGAGACGATAAGTGCTGTTGTAATCAATTGATTGTGTGAGAAACCAGCAGGTGACGGCGTGCGGGAGGGGAGGGGAGAGGGAGGCAGGAAATGAGAGGAGGAGGTGGGGGGATGATATGGAGGGGTGGCAAACGTGAGGAGTTGCGCCGATATGAATTTGTTGTCACTGGTTTGGTCTGGTGACTGATGGGAAAATTTGTGGGGGATTTGAGAGCCTGATTCCAGAGCTCGGTGGGAGTTGGAGGTGGCTCGCTTCTCCATTGTCCCCCCCCGCTTCCACCCTTCTCTCGTCTCTCTCATCTTATTTTCCTGTGCTTCCTTCTCGTTTCCTTTCTCACCTTGCCACCTTTCATCCTTATCTCCTTTCTTTCCTAATCGTCTTTCCTTTCAACTCTCCTGTCCTCTTTTCTTAATTTTCTATTTTTTCCCACCTCGTGCTGACATTTCTCCACCTTTCACCTCCATTTCCTCAGAAATTTTTCCCTCCCTTCACTTCCTTTCTTCTCCTCCTCTTCTTCATTCCTCCATCTCCTCCCCCGCACCATAATCTTCCCCACCTGCCTTAGATCTTTTTATCTGTTGTTCAAGCTTCACCTAGTCACTTCCTGTGCATTGTGGCCTCCTATCCTTTCTCCTCATTCCTCCCCTATTTTCCCTTTCCTCTCTTTATCGTCTCCTCAGCGTACTGCTCTCCTTTCCATTCAAATCTCCTTCCTTGCTTTCATCCCTCAATTTCTTCTCTCTCAGTCTCTTTCTCCTACTTTCTCCTTTTCCCCTTCTTCATTCTTCCTCACCTCCTTTAATCTCCTGCCCTTTGGTTCATCACCCCCACCCTCTCCACCTCGTCCTGCATCCCTGCATCCTTCTCCTTCCTTTTAGGTATTCCTGTCTTTCCACCCGTTGTTTTCCCTTGCCTCCCTCCATTTCTGTGTTCTCAGCTGTGAGAGCTGCTGGTGGAAGCTTGGCAACATCCATAGTGTCTGTGCTTTGTGTGTGTGTGTGTTAAAATGAGAAAGATTTGCCAACATCCCCTACTGTCTTCCAGAGGTTTTGTGAAGGAGACACATACACACCCAACTCACAATGATCCGCAGCCTCCATTACTCAATAACTCGAACACACATGTTATATCTGCGTGCTTCTTACTGCTGAAAATGTGATATCTGACCAAAGCGCCTTCTCGTCCACAGTTATTCTTTGTTAGTTGTTATTATTAGTAATTAGACATCTGAGCAGAGAACTCATCACACTGGTGTGGGTGGATTTTAGTCAACAGTCTTTAAATCCTGCAGTGAAATCAGCTTCACTTAAGAGCTGCTGCCATCACTGGAGGATTTGATTGCCACACGACGGACAAGCAAATGAAAAAACAAACAAAAATAAAACAATTGTTGCCAAAAAAATAAAGAAATTGTACTTTAAAAAACATTCACCTGCTGTCATGCAGGATCAATGTTTCACTCGTAACACACTCTCATTCTTGGCTTTGGGGCTAATTAGAGCAGATGCATTGCATACAAAATACATTGTTTCAATACATTTTATAAACAAATATTTCCCCAAATAAAATACTGAACATGACACTTTAAAAAAAAAATTACCGCTTCTTCAGTGCGTCACATAAAGTTAAACGGGGCAGTGTGCTTTGATTTCTGTTCTGTGGTGACAGGCGGATGCTGGGCAGGTAAAGTCTTATTTTGAATCATAAATATCACAGCTGTCAGTTGGAATCATGTTTACATTAAAGCATGGGACTCACAAGAGCACGAAACAAAAGGAAAGTGCAGCTGAAGCGAGGAATGTCTATAGTATAGAGACGCAACACGTGTTTTCTCCATCATTTAAAAAAAGCATTCAGTGTTTAAAATGATCATGAACTTTGACAAGTCCAGACATTGCAACAAATGGACGTTGGTTTCATTTTATCAGACAACACAAAAGAAATTACCGTCTACAGACAGGCGAGCAACAAATTATGAATGATTTCATCTTTAATCTCTCCCGAATCCAATCAGAAGCAAAGTTACTTTTCTTAAGGGAGACCATTAAATCTGTGCTTGCAATTAGTGATAACATGCATGTGCGTGCACAGATCTTTAATTTCTGGTTAAATTTTGCTTCATTTAAAGAGATATAGTTGCTTTTTCTAGTTGTTTTTGTTTCTAGTCATAAAAAAACAGATTTTTCTTTTAAACCTGTAAGTGTTTTATCCAGGACATAAAAACATGACCTGGCATTTACTCAGGCTTTGCAGTAGGAATGTTTTCTCCAGGCTGACCTCTGATCACGTGCAGACCCTCTCCCAAGAGGCAGAGCCTAACTAAAAGGCAACTGAGCTGCTTCCATGTTGCCACATGAACCTGAATCTGGACTGAGTTGCTCTCAGTAAAACGGATTTCCACGGATCAGGTGCCAAATTGCCAATATTCTGCCACATTTTAAAGCCGGTGACTGACTGTCACCCACCGCAGCGAGGGGAAGCTCTGTGGCTCACTCTGTCGCCTCTGTTTGCCCAGATGCTACGTCTGTGAAGCTGCATGTCTGCACAGGGTGTTCCCGTGCTTTGCAGTCAATGCATAATAAGAAGCAGTATAGATAATCAATGAAGGACGGTGCTCTTGTCAAGGCTAGAAAAGCCTGTGAAGAAGTACCAGCACAGCGCAGCATTGAAGCAACGATGAAGATGTGGCTCAGACTTGGCATAAAATTTGATCAGGCTGTCTCATTATGAAAAAATTCAGGTTAAGGACTTGTATTATTTATATCTCTAGATTCATATAAATGCCCCCTTTTCAGCAGCGCCTGTTCCTCTAATCACTAATCACGTTGATGCAAATGAGGATGAAATTGGTGCACTCGGTTTCTGGACGTGAATTCTTCGCTCGGGTGCTTTTGTTTGGTGAGACGGTGTGTGCGTGTGTGCAAAGAAAAAGAGAGAAGGTCTTCAAGCGTCTCGTTTGTATGAGACACTTGTGTTGCAAACCGTATTTTACGCCGCATGTAGACTCAGACTGGGGCGAATTAACAGACAATACGACATGTCAAATCAGCGTGGCAGCCTGATTGGCTGACTGATTGAATCAGATCACATCGTGGAGAAAATTTAGCTCTGTGTGTGCGTGCGTGTGTGTGTGTGTGTGTGTGTGTGTGCGGACTGGGGAATACCCTTTCACTGGAACAGTCTGGAATCACGAGACTGTTGCCATGGCAACCCAAGAATGGGAATTTCTCTAGCAACAGACAGGATGGAGGGGAGATACTGGGAATTGTGGGAATGTCACCTCAACGACAGTGGGGAGATGACTGTAGCAGCGGCTGCTTCGTACGGTGGGAGAAGGAGTGAGTGGATGAGCAGGTGACTCTTAGAGGGTTATTGATTTTTTGTGTGTGTGTGTCTTTTTTCATCTTTTATAGCAGCGAGTTATGCAAAGACCAACATTCACCACTTTTAAATACATGAGTGTATTGTTTTCACGCTAAACTCCTGAAAGCGTGGTGTTCAGGTGAAGGCTAACACAGTTGAATTCGATCATCTTATGGAGTTAGGTAGGTTGTCATATACAGACGGGGAACAAATGAAAAACTCAACAACAAAATTATCAGAAAAGATATTTATTTATTTAGTGTTTTGACCATGAAAGACCATGAATGATGATTTTTATTTGGGGGGGGGGGGTCTTCCAGAGGACTTCTGTCACTTTTGCTTCAACATCTGTTCAGAACTTTATATTCTCTCGCCTGTAAATAAGACAAAGCTAAAGAGGAGCCATGTTGCTAGTGCAGATTGTGGAACTGGAACCTGCTAGCTAGCACCTCTTTCTTGACGACATCACTTACGTCACAACAGATGGCAGCCTTGACTGATGTCTCTCAGCCACAAAAAAACCCACAAAACATTTCATGACTCTATGATCACCCGATCTTCCACGACGACCATCGCAGCTGACGACAAGCCCGAGCCGAGCATAATGAGTCAGTCCTACCATTCAGTGAACCCTCACGTGCAGCACGGAGGCTGGAAGAGATCATTCCCATCAGGGTAGAAGCATTTCATCACAGGATAGAGGGGATCTCTCAGAACAACCTCGGATTGATTTGCTGTGACCTTTCAAGCGAAGGCAGTGGTTAATCAGACTTTTTCTGCCACACCTCAGTAACCCAAAAAACACACACACAGTGGGGGACACCCCACAGTCTGAGAAGCCATGTTAGCACGACTCATTTGCCACCCTTCTGTAAAAAAGGAGATTCCTGCACTCTTCTCTGTAGATGCGAGATTAAGTTTACACGTCACACATATTGTGATTTTTGCAGCCCAACTTGGAAATAAATTGTTCCGTTAAACAAATCGCCCGTCCTTGTAAATTCCCATCGGCAGAGTCACAACACCAGCCAGAAAACGTGTTCTTTTATTACATGCTGCCACTAAAATCCACCTGCTGCAGTATATCCATATCAGACAGGGTTTTTTAAAGCCTACCGAGAGACAGATGTATCAAGGCAAAGCCCGACTGAAAGGTCTCATCTGTGCCTCCAGGTTTAGCTCTAATGCAAAAATAAATTTCACACTCTGTTTTATTAATGCATTTTAGTTGATGGCACACCATGGGGGGAAAAAGATGAGGATGAGAGACAATGAATTAAATTTACAGCTGTCTGAGAATACGCGTCACGCGAACAAGGATAGATTGAAATGTGACTGATTTCAGCGTCTCTGAAGCAGGCGCTGTGCTCCCTGACTTTAGATTCAAATGTTGAGAGTTATATGGGATCACAAAGCAAAACGAAATACCCAAACTGTCAGCTGGAAACATGTTTACTTAAATGCATGATTTATTTATTTATTTTTTACAAGAGAGAGGCAAGAATAAAATGGATTTCTACCGAGGAGCGTTTAAAAGTATCTATTATATTATTTAGCAATCTTTAGTATAAAATGCGATCGATCCTTCCCTTGTGATTTCATAGCCGTCTCTATATTCTAACTAAGATTTTATTACAGACGCCACCGCATATCGTGCTTGGTTGTGTGCTGTGAATTTTTGCAGTTCAAGTGCTGGTTACAAGCGTCATGGCTCCTCTTTCCTCCTTCTCCCCTGCTGCACAAGATGGATTCTACGCAAAGATGGAAAACACCCCTCTCCCTCTCTGTCTCCCTCTCTCACACACACATGGTCCTCATTAACTGGGTCACTCGCAGCTTTTTTTCCCTTCTCTATGCATTAGGGTATACCTCCACAGAGTCCCTCTCTGTCTCTCACATACATGTTCAAAGGGGATTCCCACCCCTTTTTATAGCTGCGAAGTCACGATGTGTGTTATGCAGGGAGAATGGGCGTAGTCACGCGTGTGTGTGTGTGTGTGTACGTGTGTCTGTATGTTTGTGAGATGTCATTTTAGATAATCAGCTTCAGCAACCACTGTGTGTGTTTGTGTGGATGAGCGTTGTGCAGAGGGAGAGATGATAGAGAAAATAACTGTTAGTACCTGTCGAAGAAGCGCCTAAATGCCTAACTAAGACCCAGTCAGAGTTTCGTCCGATTTTCAGTCTCTCTCTGTCCTTCTGTGACTCTCTCGATCTCGATCTTTGTCTAGTGAATCAGTCTGTTGTCTGTCTCTCAGCTGCTTTACATGTCCGTTGTCATTTCGTGCGTTTCCACCCTCTCCTTCAGGCCCGCTGTCACTTTTGTCATTTTGTCTTGTTTTAGTTGTTCCTTGTGCGAATACAGGATGCACGGAGTCAAATGGCGAGAGGCAAATGCAGCTTCTGCTTAATTGTAGCGACATGAAATAGCCGAGAGCACAGCCTTCTGTTTGCTACATTAGATGTGCTTTTTAATTATTGCAGAGGTTTCAAAATCTGCGGCGGTTATTAAGTATTTACGTACGATGTATTTGAATCTGAGCTTTAAAATAATATGGGGGGGGAAAAGTGCTTGAGATAAAGAGAAATCATTAGAGCAGACAGAATAGCACGTGTATACAAAGATGTTGGTAAATCATGACAGAGCACAGTAGACACAAAGCTATTTAAGGCTGCACTTTACCATCAAAGGTTCAGAAATAATTTATCAATGTTATTCAAGTGGAACAATGACCACGAAGGACGGATTAGTCCAAGAATCCTGTAATGGATTGGATGTGCTTGACTAGTCTCTCCACAGGAAATCCCTCAGGATGCAGGAGGCTTCATGTGGTCACATTGTCCTTCTTTTTAAACTGTACTGTACCACAAATACGTCCTCCGAGATGTGCGCAGGATGTGAGTTCAGAGCAGGAATTTTCTACATAAATCAGCGTTGAAACGGACACAAATCACCACTTGGTTTTGTCTCGTGTTGCTTAACCATATGCACGGGTCCTTACAATGTGCGGCATGCTCTGATTTGAAGATCAGCTTGTTTTTTCAACTCTTCCTCTCTCTGTCTTTTGTCTGTGTTTTGTGGCGTGTAGAACCACAGCTGAAGGGCATAGTGACCAGGTTGTTCTGCAGGCAGGGCTTCTATCTCCAGATGGGCCAGGATGGAAGTCTGGACGGGACCAAAGACGACAGCACCAACTCCTGTTAGTAGACACGCTACACACCCACACTCACGCACACATACACACACTGGAAGACATCATAAACAATCATGTGTATATAAGGAATAAAACATCTGGAGATATTCAGTCATAGTCAAAAGAAAGTACACCCTATTTCAAGTCTAAGGTTTTATTCATAAGGACATAATAAAAAATCATCTGTTCCTCAGAAGGTCTTAAAACTATATAAATATCATATATAATATAATATGGCAACAAAAATAATTAAGTAAAATAATTAAGTGTGCCTTTACTGCTTCCATAGGAATTAAGAAGGTCAGTATCAGACAGGTGCTGCTAATCAAATGCACTTGGTTAACTGATCATCAGCAGGTGTGAGCACCTCTATAAAAGCAGAAGTTTGGGAAGTTTGCTGGTCTGTTGCATTCAGGTGTGTGTTTATACAATACCAAGATAGAAAGGCAATGATCCCTTTCTATCAGTTGTTTTCTTAGAGAAACAACTGTTGCTGCCTGTCAGTCTGGGTGGGGTTATAAGGTCATTTCCAAACCATTTGAAGTTCATCATTCCACAGTGAGACCAGGTTGTTCAGTAACCTAGAAAACATTCAGCATAGCCGACAGTCTTCCCAAGAGTGGATGTCCTGGCAAATCCACCCCAAGGTCAGAGCATGCAATGCTCAGAGAAACTGCAAAAATCCCAAGAGCTACATCTCAGAGTCTACAGGCCTCAGTTAGCGTGTTAAATGTTAAAGTTCATGACAGCACAATGAGAAAAATAGTGAACATGTAAGGATTGTTTGGAAGTGTTGCAGGAGAAAGCCTGTTCTCTCTAAAAAGATCATGGAAAGCATGGATTAGGTTTGCAAGATTACATCTGAACAAACCACAAGACTTCTGGAACAATGTGCTTTGGACAGACCAGACCAAAGTGAAGCTGTTTGGTCATGATGCACAGCACCACGTTTGGGGAAAACCAAATGCAGCACAAGCATCTCATATAAACCGTCAAGCACGGTGGTAGCGTACTGATAATTTGGGCTTGTTTTGCAGCCACAGGATTTGGGTGCCTTACAGTTATTTAGTTGACCATGAACTTCTCACGGTCAACTAAATAACTTTAAATAAATTTGATTTCTAGAATCAAATGTGAGGTCATCTTTCCTACAGCTAAAGCCCCAAATCGGATGATGCAAAAGGACAAAGATCACAAGCACAGCAGCAAATCTGCAACGGAAAAGAATCAAGGTTGACTTGATTATAAAGCTGTGGTGGGATCTTAACAGAGCTGTTCATAAACAAATCCCTGCAAACCTCAAAGAACTGAAGCAATGTTGTAAAGAAGAGTGGACCAAAGGTCACAGAGGAAGTGATTACGATTAAGTTGCTCCTAAAGGTAGCTAGCTACTGAGTGGGTGTACTTTCCACACATTACTTCTGCATTTTGGCTTTTGTTAACTGAATAATGACAGGTATGTTTCAAATGTGTTTTCAAATCATTTTAAGACTTGTTAAAGGCCATATGTTCTTTTTTATTATGTCCTGATATATAAAACCTTAAATTTAACAGAAGGTGTATTTTCTTTTTACCACGACTGTACAAACAGCCCAAATGTGTATTTCTGTTGTGGAAAACGGTGTCAAAGGTGGACAAGGCTTTTTCACAGTCCGCTCGCAACAATATGTTCCAAAGTTTGTTGCAGTTCTTATTGTACAGATTAGTAGCATGAGGTGTAATGCTATTTTTATGTAAGAAGTCTACACGAAACTGCTTTAACGTAATGGCCAGATTGCCAAATTGTCACTTGTAAAGTGACAGAGTATTTTATTTGCTTTCTTACAACATCTGCTCATGGCAACTAAAACTACAGATGTGTTTGCTTTTCAGAATTTACATTATGTGGAAAAAGAGCTTCCTTTAAACTTTAGGTGGCACGCAAATTATCGTGAATGCCACACATGCCTCAATGCATGAAAAAACATGAATTTATTTATGTAAAACCTAATTAATTATCAAAAACACACATTAATTAAAAGTATCTCATGCATGTGCTGCTGCATAAACAATACAAGTAAATTGGAATTAGACTGAATACACATTCAGTGACATCCTCTCTGAGTTTTTCAGGCTATCCATGAACCGCAAACGTTTACATGATAAATAGTTTCTCATTCGTGATCAAACTAGCATTTTTAACACAATGATTAAACATTTTATTAAGATGTGTAAGAAAAGCTCTCAGTTCATGTATGTTCCCTTATGCTTCTTGGTGGCAAAACACATTTTTTAACATTTAAGCATCATTTGGGTCATATAGAGGTCAGAGCCATTGCTAATAATTGGCCTCCTGGACAGACAGTTGCACACTCTTGACAGATGCATGTACGCAAGGCACGTCAACCAGTATCTACAGTAAATAAGAGAGAAATGAGAGGAGCGTTTTAAACCAAATATATTTCATAGCAGTGTAAAAACTACTGACACTGTTTCTCAAGGCTGCCTGGGTATCTAGAGATGACGTGTCAATCTCTCGACCCTCATCTAATATGAAGGTTGGGGCAGGTGTTTTTTCCCCCCACTGTTAAAGAGGAGAGTCTATTGGGAAAGAGAGAAAAAAATACAAGATAGATATTCAATAAATATTTTACAGTAGTTATAAGTGGTTAAATAGAGGTTCCTCAGTTTGCAAGGGAATTAGTAACATGCTCTTCAGCTTTACCGTTCAGTCACAGTGATCTGCACTCAACAGTTTTTAACTGGTGGCAATGAGTGAAGCTGCAGTCATGAAAGAAGCAATGAGACATTAACAGAGTGTTTATCATTGCTCCATTTGGGACATTTGACATTTTCTTAGAGCTGACCAAATGTTCTGGGACAAGTGGCTGCTCTTAGAGTTTATTTTATTTATTTTTAAAGGCTCACTTTATCGGACCCTCTACGCCCAACCCAGCCCCCCCGGGGGAGGAGCGGCAGATGGACAGCTTATTGATTGATGTAGCTTTGTTGTAATATTCTGATGTACTGGGCTTAGAGAAAATCAAATGCTAATCAGTAATCACTGCGGCGTGCCACTCACTCATCCAAAGTGTCCTTTTCACATTGGCCGAGCCGCCTGAGCTCTGCGGTCCGCCTGTTGCGGTAGTGTTCTACTTATTTACTATTATTATTTTTTTTATTTATTTTGCCAAATGTCCTCACATCTACATTAATTTATTTATTTTTAACATTTCCACCACAACGAGTCTGCAGTAAGTAGATGAGACAAAGCTTGTTGCCAAGCTGCAATTTATTTATTTATTTATTTTTCATTTGTCTGGTCAGTAACATTTCCTGCTGCATTTAAAGGGACAGCTGTCAGCACCTCTGATCAGTTTCATGTCTTCATGTTAATGAAGGCTGTGCAGCACGATGGTGGTTGACTAACTGTGGTATCTATCGAGTCTGATTCCTCGCAGGTGTGCTTGGGCATATTTCCACTGTAAATGTTGGTTGAGAAATCAACAACCATTTCTAAGCAACCTTGATTAATGAGGGCTCTGATATCCCAGGTGTAATCAGCCTTTGATTACAAAGAAAAGAGCACATCCACTGTTGTGATCTTCATTTTAGGTCATGGTTGTTTTTTTTATGCTTTTACGCGATAATGTGTGCACTCGTTTCCTTTCTAAAGGTCTCAGCTGTCGAAAAAAATACTCCAAATGTTAGTCAGCAAGTATCTATACCTAAGGGTAAATACAGTATACGGTTGATGGATGCATATCACATCAATAGGTGTTCATTGCCTGACAGTCGTATAAAACTTTCAGCAGTTGACAGTGAACTCTGTGGATTATCCAGAGTATCTGGGACATTGTCGTAGGAAAAACACAGTTGCTGTTGGAGGCAGAAATCTCAGAGGCGGATGTTTCGAAGCTGGGCCTCAAACTCGCAACATGAAACGACGACATCTTTAAGCTCGAGCCGTGGGACGCGGCAGCTAATCAAAAGAGGAGTCACAAACGCCCGAGACAATTATACCGGCAGCGATAGAGGAAAGCATCCGCACAATAAGACAATAATGTAAAGTCTAGATCTGGATTCACAGAATGCAACGGAGAATGAAAAACCTAATAAAATGCTTTTTTTTTATCAGCTGGGGAGGTTCAGGTAGGTGAGAGGAAGCGAGGGAATGGACAACAGACTTCAAACTCTAATGAAACTTAGATATGTAAAATAGTATAGCTGAATAAAAAAAGGTAGACATCATGAGTTAACAAAAATGCTGTGGATGTTAGGTTACAGCTAATCTATCACACGATTAGTTTACGTTGACCTGAGGAACCAAAGCTGTATATTACATTGAAAATATTCTCCTCTGTGTACACAAAGAAAGAAGGATTCACCTTAAATCTTGCTTGATGCTGTTTGTGTGTCGGTGCTGTCAGCACGCAGATCACACGAGTTAAATGTGGCACCACTTTAGCCGACCTCAGCGAGAGACAGAAGAATTTTAACAACCTTGAAAGGTCATAACTGCCGATGGGCGTGATTATTTTCATCTTTTCATATCCGAGGATCTAGATTAAAAAACTATATCAGAATGGAAATCGTGAGCATATTGTCGGTGATTTTTCATGCCCTGCCTTTGTCTTTGCGGGTTTATTTTAAAATTGAAAGATTTGCTGCTTGTGATTGTTTAACTGAAGTGACACTCTAGGCCTGATTGGGTTATTTGCTCCGTTTTTGCATCAATTTAATTTTAATCCTGATTCTCTCGCATGCAGAATCCATTACTGTCTTACTGATGTTTGTAAAGCAGTTTTGGTAAAATTGAAGTCACTCTCATAGAGCTAAGAACATAATTAGAAAGCACAGTGATAATGGAGAGCCACAAAAATGCCATAGGTTATTTCTTCTTCTTGTAAACTGCCTAAATGAATTCCTTAGTTGACCCCTCAAAGAGTAAATAATGTCATCTACTGATATTCAGGTTTAAAGTTCTGTGTATATGTTGAGTTATAATTCTAGATTATTTATCTATTATTCAGTTTAAGAAAAGAAAACAAGATAAAAGATGCTACGTGATTGCAGGAAGTGAACAAAACCACCGGTGACGCTAGCCCCCGGGCTACATGGGTGCAACCAGCCGTCTGTTTCTTTACCGTCACTGACTGCCGTTCTATTTAAATAACACTGACCGATGGAGCTGAGAGGTGGACTGTGCCTCTGGAAAAAATGAGAAGTGGCTCATATTAAAATGTCACAGAGCCCTTGGTTAAGATATCCTTATGTCCTCCACCTGATCTTTATTTTGCTGGTGTTCAGATTCAGATTGAACAAACATTTTTCACTGTCCTGCAACGCTTTTAAGAAGACTTTGGTCACAAAGTCTTTTATATGTTAAGCCGAACAATGGATGATTTTTTTGCTACACAAATAATATTTCTTATCCAGTTATATTAAAAATGTTAATAGACACCTATGAGCACTGGTGTTGGGATAGAAGAAAAGAAATCCATCTCTCTTCTGTAAAATTCAGAATTTAAAAGCCCTGCAAGCAGCCCCACGAGACCGTGGAGGCTGCTTCACCCTTCACCAGCTGACCAAACCAACTGAGCAGTTCTGGGAGCACTGCATTTCAACAAGAGACACACAACAAGTGTGCAGGAAGCGCAAACACATGAACTGAGTTTGTCTCCTTTTGTCTTCAGCTCTGTTTAACTTAATTCCTGTGGGTCTGAGAGTCGTGGCCATCCAATCAGTTAAGACCGGTCTCTACATCGCAATGAACGGAGAGGGTCACCTTTACTCCTCGGTGAGTGCACGCGCACACACACACACACACACACACACACACACACACACACACACACACACACACACACACACACACACACACACACACACACAAGACACAACAAGAAATGCTTTGTTTCAGCTTCTTTAATGCGTGCGGCACAGCACAGGGAGCTTTAACCGATTACAACCGGCATTACAGCGCTTTCCTGTTTTTTGTGCATTGGGGAGCAATGCTCAGGAGAAATTGTTTAGCTTACTTGCAGATCTGATTTTATCAATGACAACTTCTTGTGTGATTTTAATTATTGAGAATTGGACATATTATTGCTTTGAAAAAAGTCAGAAGGCTTTGCTTTGTCTGCAGGGAAACTGTGAGCTGAGAGATTAGTCTGTTAACTTTAGCTCTGATTAAATTGGTAAATTACTTTGCTTGAATCTGGTCAAAAATAGTTTGGGAAATAAGCAGAGATAGTTTTTAAGGTGTTATTTCATTATTTATTCAAACTTCATATATTTATTTTACATTTGAATAATAAAATGTAAAAGAAAATTGTCACTTTCACCTTAATCGTTTAATTTGGTGGGAAAAAAATCTGTTTAAAAAGAAAACAAGTAAATATTACAGTGTTTTTTCCTCTTGGCAAGCAAACAATAAGAAACAACAGGAAAAATTAATATTTTTCAAGGAAGGTAACACAGGGTTATTACGTTTACTGTGCATGGATTGGTTAAACTTGTGATTTCTTTTGTCATTTTTGCTTAAATGGCTCATCAGTTATCAAAATGAGGGCCTATTATTTCTGTGAATTACCTAATGGGCTCCCTGACTGATTTCCAGAATAACATTTGGATCTAGTGACACTCTTTAAAAGAGCCAGATGTGAACTAAATGAATCACCGTCCGGCTAATGTGACAGATATTTTAAAACATATATCATCACCTTCCACACTGACGTTATATTGTGTGGAAGAAACATGAGGGGATTTTTTTGTACAGCCCTGCTTAGTTACCAGGTGTAGGGACTGTTTGGACTGTATCCAGGGACCTTGGTCTTGATGTGGAGTTTTTGGCTCGAAGGACACATGAGCTTATGCCGTGGTTAGGCGTCCGTTATCCATCTGTCCGTGTCACGAGAATCACTACGCCTCCTAGAGTTTCAAAGTTTTATCGGTCGTGCACACAGTGATCAACCAATGCATCTCGACTCAAATTGTGCTCAAGGTCAAGGTCAAGTTTGTCATTTTACAGGCACTTTTCCATTTTCACAAGATTCACTTTTCCTCCTAGAGTATTAGTCATATTTTACTTTCACACAACAATCATCTCATGGGTCCTTACCCAAACTGAGGTCAAGCTCAAGGTCATATTTGCTGTTTTAGCTTCTGTTTTAACAGCATAACTTTCTTGCACACTACTTAGAGTTTCACCAAATTCTCACACTTGATGTACTGAACAATAGTCAGTTGAAACCATTTAGCAAAGATTCTCAGTGTCTATGAATTCTGCATGCACATAAGTACAAAGAATGAGCTTCATGAAAATACTAAACAAGTGATAGCTTTAAATATCACTTTGCACACGTGTTGAATCCCACATATCCTGTTAGATGGTGATGAGCATGATCTTATTGGTCATGATTGTGAAGGGAGTGGTCTTATTGGTTGCCTCCCACATTAGAAGGGATGGTTGGAGGCCCTCCCTATTACCATAACCTAACATCAGTATTGGGACCAGTGCTCTGAAATGCTTATACATTCATGTATTTTCATGCTTATTATGGCTACAATGTTAAAACACTTTTCTTTGACCTCAATTTGAGTGTTTGTGAGCCCCATTGACTTAATAAAGGACTTTTGATTCTCATTAGCTTGTGCAGTACTTTTCACTTCTGTTCTGCACTTCACACATTACAAAAACCTGTGAATTGTGATAGATCGTGAGCTGTGTGAGCCACTACGTCACAGATCTTTTGTATTCTGCTCTGTGTGACGGTACACTGATTAAAAATCAGATGCAAAGATCACTAACCCAGCATGTGTTGGGGAACTTTACTGAAATCTGGCTTTAAAATATGAAAAAAACAAACATACGCTGTTGTTCTATCAAACTGGCAATGAGCTGCAGCTGATTAATTCTTAAAATCAATTAAAAAATAAACTGGAAGGCTCGTCAGAGTTTTGATTGAGAGACGAATACTGAGTCAGAGCCAGCGGTGCATAATAGCACAAAAAGCTTTTTTCATGTCAGAAGATAATGTGAAAGACCCATTTTTTAGGTTTTGTGGGACAGAAGATTGGAGACAGTTTCATTAGATAGAAAAAGAGAGAGATGAAAAGAGAGATAAATTGCTTTGAATAGATGCCAGTGAAGCATATTAGCCTGATTACAGACGAGTATGCGTTCAGTCGGTCTTTTATTATTTGATAATCGTTAGACTCTGTGTCCTTTCCAGAAGCATCTCCTTCCTGAACATAAAAAATTCAGACAATGAAAAAAAGAAAGAAAGAAAAATCTGAAAACCTTGTCGAATAATTGAAATAAGAAAGAGACATGGAGAACAATAAGAAAGACATGACAGGGAGACGGCAGAAGAGGTGAAGAGCAAGTGGAGCGGAGCAGGATGGAGGGGACGTGAGGTAGAAGAGTGGCGGCGTGAAGATGTTTGAGCAGAATATGAATTATTTCCATGCTGACTCTTCAGAGAAAGTTCAACCTCTTCCACTGACATCCCCTCTTCTGACATCACCCCTGCTTCCTCCCCTTCATTTCTTTTTTTGGTTGGAGATGACAGGAGCTGAGGAGGAGGGGAAAGGAGGTGACGGGAGAAGGAGAGAAGTAAGGAGAGGTGATGGAGAAAGAGAGAGAGAGAGGGGGGGAGGAGACGGGGGAATAGAAATGGATGGCGGCGGAGAGGAGAGGCAGAGACAAGAGAGATGAAAGGAGGGAAATGAAAGGGAGAGGTGAGAGGAAAAAGGGTGAGGCCAGTACATGACAGAAAAAAATGAAAGGAGGAGAGGGGAGAAGAAAGAATAGACTTGGATGTGAGGCAGAAGAAAAGAAAGTGGAGAGAAAGTAGGGCAAGGACAATGAGGAAAAGATCAAGAGGATGGAGGAAAAGGGCTGCAGACAGAAAATAAGAAAGGAGGGAAGGTGACACAGAAGAGGTGAAAATGAAGAGCATGTAAAAGGACGAGACAGTCAAGGAAAAATGGGAAAGGAACGAGAATAAAAGTCGTAAAAAATGACAGAAGGAGGTGGAGAGAGGAGATGAATGCAAGAAAGACAAGAGAAAATAGAAATATATAATGTAAATGTGAGGAAACGACATTGATTAAATAAGAAAGAAATCTGGAAATGAAGGAGAAAAGGGTAAAACAGAGGAAAAGACTGAAGGGAGGGGACTGCAGACAAAATGAAATGAGGTAAAATGTTGTGGAGCTAGACGTGCAAAACACAAATGAAAAATGTATGGAGAAAAGGGGAGAGGATGGAGAGGGAGGAGGAAATGTTTAGGCAGAAGGGGGAAAAGGGCGAGAGGAAAAAGTTGTAAAAAAAAAAAAGAAAGGAGCAAAAACAAGCCTGTAGACAAAGGGGGTAATCGGGAAGAGAAAGAACGGAGATCTGTGCTGCTCTGCTGGGCTTTCTCAGCCTGTCGCTGAAAGTCACAGATGCATGAGGACTTCCTGTAAATAATTGAAGAGGGGGAGTCCCCCCCTACATATACACACTCACACTCAGCATAAATCCCCTCTAAAGCTGCATAGAGGGAAAGTGAGCATGTTTGATCATTTTCCAGCTCTGTGACTGATGTGCAGACAGCTACAAGATAACAAATATATAAATTATATACAGCAGGATGGGTTTATTGTGATGTCAGCACTGCTTGATGCTTAATTGGTTGCTGCAAAGGTCCTGGCTGTTGGAGTGCCTCGCACTGGTAGTATGAACCAACCTGTAGAAATACTCATTAAATGTTATAAGGGTGCCATCATAGTTCGTTTTATCCTGCTCTGGACATGAGCAGCGATGTTTAGCTTTATGTATTTGGTAATTGGTTGTTTCAGGTTCGCACTAACCAAAGAGCTTTATTTTGGACACAGTTTGGTTTATCTTTCATCCCTCTTGGCTACATAGGAATTGGACTCCAGTGCCTGCAACTTCAACAAGACATGGTGCACTTGTTTGCAGTCTGTTCTGTAACGACTTCAAGATAGACCAGCAGTCCAAAGCATTTTGCACTTGGAAGGACTTTTACATTACAGCGTGTTTGCTAGCAGGTGTCAAGACATTATCTTGTAGCTGCAGTTGTGTGAAAATGTAAGCAACCCTTTCAAACAGTGCCTGCAGAAAAAGGTGATATATTTCAAGAACACCACAAGGAAAATCAGCTTTACCATATATTAATTAAAGGTTTTTTTTAAGACAGATATCAATACTTGATGATTTTCTGATATATCGGACGATATTTTCTTTCCAACACACAAAACATAAACAGATTCCCCAAATGTGTTATATGTACTTTTTTATGAATCCTTATTGAGAATATTATCAATATAATATCAATCTATTGTCACAACTTGTGCGTTACCCCCTTACTCTCTGACAAACCCTGCTCAGGTCAGTCGGTTGTTTTTGTCACAGTGATGTGGGAGTCGACAAATTATGCAACTTCCACACTCATAACATGGTTGAAGGATGCTTCTCCCTGCTCTTTGTTACGTTTTACATTTTAATTTATCATCTGTTATAAATGCCAACACTGATATACCGGCAAATAGCTAATATCAGCGGGGCCAATATACTGGTTGAGCTCTAATATCGACATATGGAGAATTTAAGTACATCTTTGACATAAGACTTATGTGCTTCCTAAATTCCTTTTTTTCAAGGATGCCTTCTTGTTTCTTCCATATAAAGCTTGTATTAAATACTCCACAACAATTAAATGTTTAACTATGAGCTATTCAGTAACCGTCCAGTTTTTTTTTTTTAGACATTTCTTAGGAGAATTGTTGATTCGCTTAAGGTCGTTATCTTGCTACAAGCACCACCTCTAGTTCAACTTCAGTTTTTAGACAGATGGCCACACATTACCTCTTTAATATGATAGAAAGTCCACAGCTGTGGTAATGGCTGGGATCTGGTCAGTCCATAATAAAGCAAAGCAAAAGTGAAGTCTAACATTTCCAACACCACACTTGACAAGTGGTAAAAGAGTCTTCTCTTAACAAAGCTGTCTTTGGTCTCTGCCAAACATGGGTATGGTTACTGTGAACACAGCAGATAATGTGCCCAGTACACATTATTTCAAAAGATCTTTGATGTTTGTAGGGCTGTCAAAAAAGAAAGATAGTCAGATACTACTTGATACTAAAAACTGTCGCTTTAGATCAGGGGTGTCGAACTCCAGAACTTTCTGGAGAACTTCAAGACATGTTGAGGAGGTCATTCAGCAATTTGGATCAGCTGTGTTGGATCAAGGACACATCTAAAACCTGCAGGACACCGGCACTCGAGGCCTGGAGTTTGACACATGTGCTTTAGATACTTACCAGCAAACAGAACTGATACCAACAGAGCCGTCTTCGCTTCTTCCAGTCCTCATACAGTCCTTCCAACCTCATACAGCATTGCTGCAGACAGGCACAGCTGACCTCACTAACAGCTGAACACAAACACGAACAGCTAACTTTTTTAATGTTAGTAGGTGACATTCGCAGCACTAGATCGTGGCTCAAGAGTTGGGAATTCGCCTTGTAATCGGAAGGTTGCCGGTTCGAGCCCCGGCTCCGACAGTCTCGGTCGTTGTGTCCTTGGGCAAGACACTTCACCCGTTGCCTACTGGTGGTGGTCAGAGGGCCCGGTGGCGCCAGTGTCCAGCAGCCTCGCCTCTGTCAGTGCGCCCCAGGGCAGCTGTGGCTACAATGTAGCTGCCATCACCAGTGTGTGAATGGGTGGATGACTGGTTGTGTAAAGTGCTTTGGGGTCCTTAGGGACTAGTAAAGCGCTATACAAATAAAGGCCATTTACTAAACAATGCTTTATGAGGAATTCTAAGAGGTCAGTAAATCTCCTATTTCAATGACATTGAAGTATTAAACTGTTATCACAAACATCAGCCTGTCAGGCACACGTGTTAACACTGGCCATTTCACTATAAGCAATTATTCCACAATCATATCGGCCATCTCTTAAGGTATCATTAAAGTAACGGCAGTGGCTAATAATAAAACAGTAATGTTAATGTTGAAGCTGGGTAGCAAACTATCATTGAACTTTTATCTGTATTTTCCTATCAATAAAGACCTACACCACCCACCGCCATCCGTACTACACCAAAGTACAAAGACATTTTCTGTAATTTAATGAAAAGGTTATATACTAAATTCATAATTACAGAACAGTCTGAGGAATGATCTATCAGAACGTTGTCTGTAACACACATTTAATCACATAGTTTCACTGGACTGGCCCACTTATCATCAAGTGGACTGAATGTGGCTCACGTTGTAAAAATGAGGTTGTCATCCCTGCTCGAGACCTTTGCATAGTTTTTTTTTCTTTTTAGAAAATGTTAGTTTTGCTTACCTACCATTTTTGCTATCTCTATTCTGATTGTAGAATTTACATAAATCGAATAGAAAATTGATTTGATTTGATTCATGCGCGCTAAGAGGCCTAACAGTTCTTAGATCTTTCCGGTGGTGACACATCAGTAGCACGCAGAACACCAGACCCCAGATGAAACAGGCTTCAGATGACGGTCATTAAGGAGGATCTAATCACTGGCACCTAATATAAAACTCCTGATTCTGATTTTGTAAATCTGAAGGTTATGTAAATATAACCTTTTACATGTTTTCATGTGACAGAATGCCAAAAAAATAAAATATTTGCTTGTCTAAATAGATTGAAAAGGCCACAGTTTCTACAGGATGTGTTTTATTTTTGAGTATATTTAAAAATTTCTAGTCTCTTATCCGATATAGTTTAAATAACATTTATTTTGTGACCCATTAAGCATCAGTGTGTGTGCGCAGTGTGATGGACTAAACTAAACAGGAGTCCAGTTCAGGTTCTTGCAGAAGGAAAAATAATTCCATCGATCTCAACTTTCATATTCGGAATTAAAAGTGCCAGAACGATTCACACGACTTCACAGCCTACATTATGCATTCAAATCCCTGAATAAATGTGTCTCATTTGTCACTGAAAACAAGGAAAAGGACATTTTTGAAGAAATGTGAAGTAATGTAATCAATTTTAACACATTTTCTTCTGACGTGTCATCACTCACAGTTCTCAATTGTAAATGAAACTGAATTTTCTTCTCCAAATCTCAAAAAATATGAGATGTAAAATGCAATAATGTGCATTTTGGGGTTGCGTGGTTTTTTTTACTCTTTAAATGTCAAAAAAGACAAAAAAAGAGGAAACATTTCTTTTTCCCAAATTGCTTTAAGTATCCAAGCTGTGTATGTAGATTACATCATCCTCAGACATTTACATTATTCCTGGTATAGTGCATTTTCTTTGCAGCTTCTTCCTGGATGTATGCTGCTCTCCTCTTGGTGTGTTTTTTATCCTCTTATTGCAAATTGTTAATGATATGCTGCAAACTTAGTTATACATGGTGGCTCTTATTAATCCCAGATAACCATCATCTGGCGGCTGTGTGGTTGTGCACGTATGTGTGGTTTGTGTGTGGGTTTGGGAGTGCGTGCGCTCAGCTAACAGATGGCACAGTGTGCAATGAGCTGCTATGTGATAATTATGGAGCATGCTGGGGGAAGTGGAAAAAAAGTGCTGATGAGTTTGGGACTGTGTGTGTTTGCGTGTGAATGAGGACGAGAGTGGTAAAAGAGTGCGTCCCTGCGCAGAAGGGTGAATATTCCACGCATCGGTATGTTGTGTGTGCGCGGACGTATCAGGGGTGTTGGGTAGGTGTAGGTGTGAAGATGTCGGCTGAGAGGTGAAAGAGGAAATTGAGTTTTTGCCTTGTTTTTTCTTTTTTCTTTTTGCAAAATCATTGCACATTTCCTGCATCACACCGCTGTTACCGCCACACTGTGTTCTTCTACCGCTGCTGTATATGGATGAGAAAAAAGACAGGCAATATTACATTAGGGATGGCTTTGAACGTTATTTCCTGTTGATAATACCTGTTGTGACACACAGCAAACAAAACAGAAACATTTTTCAAAGGTGAATATTTTCATACATTTTGCCAACAGGCCTGTAAGGAGGTTTTGTAGACATGGTAAGTTAATCACTTTATATACATTTTCCAGCCATTTTTTTAGTTACACCTTGTGTAATAGGGGCAGGTTGAACCCCCATTTTTTATCTTCAAGCTGCTTTAATTCTTTGTTGCATATATTCAACAATGTCCAGGAAAATTTTGCTCGGTGTTGGCATGACATGATCACATGTTGCTGGAGATTTGTCAACTGGATCCCAAAGGTGCTCTGTTGGATTGATCTGGTGACTGTGGAGACCATTTGAGTACACCGAACTCATCAGCAGAGTGGACAAAGTTTTTCTAAAGTTTTTTGGTGCAATTTTGGTTAGCTCTTGTGAATTGTACCTTCAGTCTCCTGTTCTTAGCTGACAAGACTGATACCCAGTGTGGTCTTCTGCTGCTTTACCCCATGTCTAAAGCAGTCTGGCCATTTTCCTCTGACCTCTGGCACCTCTTCTCAATTCTGATGGTCGGTTTGAACTTAAACAGAATCTCTTAACCACGCCTACAAGCCTAAATGCACTGTGTTGTTGCCATGTGATTGGCTGACTAGGTATTTGCATTAACAAACAGATGTATTTAATAAAGGGCCTCTGTATGCTAGGTTTGTGTAGGTGTTGGCATTAGGTGTGTGTATCTTGACAACTGTCCCTGAAAGCTCCTTTTTTCTCCCCTTTTTTCAATTTGTGTTTTGCTGACTGTCCACCATCAAAGATTAGAAATGCAAATGTAGTCCTTCATGCAGTGAAGTCTCAGTGAATCGACCTTAGAGCCCTGGTCTGCTTGTTTGGGAGTCCCCTGTGAGCTTACACACCATCTTGTTGCTACTCTTCCATCTTTGTCTTTATACACCCCTCTTATTTTTTCAGTCACCTTTCTGTCCAGGTATCACTAGATGATAGAAACATATTGGCATACCAATATATAATGTACCTTAAAAGAAAAGGACAATGGTATTTAATGAAACTGTTTAAAAAAAAAAAAATGATTAGGAGCATTTTTAAACAAAAACACAGAAAAAAATACTGAAACTAGCCTAATATAACATAAATAATAATAAAATACTTATATAAATTAGTAAATTAAATAAGGGACCAGTAAGGTAGAAATTATACAAAAGAGAAAGTACAATCAATAGAAAATAGAAAAAGGTCAACTAAAGTAAAAGAGCTCAGTGAATAAAAATGTAAATGTAATACATTAAGGTGGTTTTGGGACAGGCCATTTGTTTGGCTTTGAATAGCGTCAGTTTCCAAGTATAAAAGCCATTAATGCTCCAATAAAATCATTCACTTTTTACAACAGAGGCATTCTGCTATTATATACACAAACATTGTAATATGTGATACACTTTTCTCAGATCCATATCACACGATATTCAGTATACATACTAATTCTACACATTATATACTATAGCTAATGGTCATCATACACAGCAGTTCATGACAAGTTTATTATAGTTAAAACTAAAACTAGATGTGAGAGAGCATTTCAGTTTACCAAAATAAAAATGAACTGAAACTGAAACATTTGTCATCACACCTTACCTGATGAGGCATTAACAGACACGTTTATTAGTCATGAAACATTAAAAGTTATGTTTTTATTCCAGCAGCTGTATTGATTTTCCTATATCTTACCTCTACGATATACCCTCCACACAGTAATACTAAAAGAGACTAAAAAAATATATTGAAACAAAAAAAAGATAATAATAAAGTGTAATAACTGTTGTTTGTGATAAGGAAACTGCACCATATATAAAATAAGTGAACAGCTGAAATACAGTCAGTGTGCTACTAAATTTAACTCCAAAAATCTAATCTTTGACTCTCTTTTTAGTTTATCAAACGTTTTGTGTACGTGCAATTTATAAAACTGCCTTTTGAGATTCCTAAGCTGACTAATAGCATATAATTATAAAGATTATAGCATTTAACAAAAGTAGCATTACATGATAAAATATAGTTATGTAGGGAAGGAAAACAAATTAATGACATATGATTTAAAACATGTTACATTAAAAAAAGTAGCGCTGTAAAAATAAAATAAAGCAACATCAGGAACACAGTAATTGTGTTTAACTGATGGGTTTTGACATTTCAGATGTGGAGAAGGAGAGGCTCCCGATGCATAGGAGCGAAGTCTAAAACAGGCTTTCTCTAATGGTCTCCAAGCTGAAAAGGAAAAAGGACGGATTCCTGGTGTCACAGGAGCAAAGATTTCAGACGTGTGTAGATAGAAAGAGATCAGGGAAGTAGTGAGGGGCAAGTATGTGAAGGAAGAGCCTGTGTTTAATGTGTTTAATGCAAAAGACTTTAAATCAGCAGCTTTAGTTCCAGTTATCCGATGCTGCAGAGATGAATCTTGTATTATTTCACGGAGCTGTAAGTAATGATTATTTCATTATTGATCAATATTTTTAAAAGGTTGTTTGCAAAATAATTGGATATGCTCAGAAAGGCATAGAATATTTATTATTTAAGAGCATAAAAAGATCATATCATTCTTTTGCTTGAAACTAAAACAGTGAGGGTTGTAGTCGTGTTCTGACGCTGGGGTTTGGTGATGTTGAACGTTTGGTTCTTTTTTATTTCTTGAATCTCGTGTGCTCTTGATTTCGTTGTTGTTCTAATGATGGTGAGTTTTTGTGATTTTTGTGAAATTATTTAGCTGTTTTGTTATTTCAGAATCACGTTTGAGTCTTTTGGTCCGTCTCTTTAGTGTTTGTGTGGTTTCTGGTTATTTGCTGTTTTGATAACTAGCTTTCTTGTGTGCCTTGTTTGAGCTTTTACCTAATATCTGTCTGCTTGTCTACATTTGTGTTGACAGGCCTATATTATGACAAGTCAACCAAAGAAAATCTGAAATTGTCTCTACTCTCTATTAATCAATTGGTTTTTGATGATGACCTCTCTCAATCTCACATAAGCTTAAGTCAATTATTATTAGATATAAAAGCTTCTTTTTTTTCAGCTGAAAATGGCTTTGCAGGTAGTCTGCCTTTCCCACTGCCAAAAGTAATGACTTAATCCTTAACTCCATTGATGTGGTGCTTTCACAGACTATTGTCCGACCAATGACAGGCAGGTCAATTGAAAGCAACCAGTCGATCTGGAGAGCATAGCTGTCGACGAGAAAGTCAATCAGGTATGAAAATAGTTGGTTACTAATTGTGTGACGGATCTATCGGGTAATTATTTGTCTCAGCACACTGTTAAAAGAGTTCTTTTCCATCCGTATCTGCAATGTGGATATTTTTTCCCTTTTCAGCTTCTCTGCACAGCTCTGCGAAATGTTTCAGAACAAGATGTTTTAGGCAAACACCAGGGGTGTGTGTGCTTTGTATGTACGTTCATGTCTGTGTATCTGACACACGCCTGTGTACGTAGGCGTGCGCTTCCATTCAAAACGCAGTTGGTACAGCACTCAGACAGAGTGAGTCCTGTGATGTCTACATCCAGAGAGAGATGA
This sequence comes from Simochromis diagramma, assembly GCF_900408965.1. Classification (NCBI taxonomy): domain Eukaryota; kingdom Metazoa; phylum Chordata; class Actinopteri; order Cichliformes; family Cichlidae; genus Simochromis; species Simochromis diagramma. Next base: position 2,938,636 of record NW_024386948.1, read on the forward strand.
GAAGGAAGAGGAGTGGCAGAGAGAATAAATGTTAGCCATGTGAGTCATGACACACGCACAGATTTTCTGGTAACTAGAGAATAAATTAGTTACTGTGGAGCTGTGAAGCCTCTTCAAAGACACCACTCTGTGAATCATGACATTGAAGTACCACAGGACAGGCTTCACACTCTACTAGCAGGTTTGAACGTTTATAGAAACATACTGTCCACGGCTGATGTTTCAGAAAGGAGTGATATGCAGTACTTGTGGCAGTTTTTCCAGTGAATCTGCACCTTTTTGCAGAAACTCACATCACTAAAATGGAGGCATAGAGAAATCTAAAGAAACTCAAAACACCCCTGGGTCAAGGACAAGAAATATTTTTTATCAGCTTGGAAACAATTTTGCAGACCACGTTCAACGTGTGTGAATTAGATTCTGAGAAAAGGGATAGTTCTGTGATGAGGGATCCTAAGGATGATTAGACTTTGGTCAAATGAAGTTGACCCAAACAGAACCAAACAAGAAAACATCAACACCCAAAGCCACATGTTGCATTTCAGTATAATTCAATTCAATCAAGTTTTATTTATATAGCTCCAAATGACAACAACAGTCGCCTCAAGATGCTTTTTATTGTAAGGTCCCTACAAGGACCCTACAATAATACAGACAAAATCCCAACAATCAGATGACCCCTATGAGCAAACACTTGGCAACTGTGGGAAGGAAGAACTCCCTTTTAACAGGAAGAAACCTTTGACTGAACCAGGCTTTGGGAGATATGTTATTTTAAAGTATTTTACTTTGTCAAAATGAACAAGGTGAAATGGTTTATTTATGCCTTAAAGACTAATGCACAAAAAAATATGAAATGACTCTTCATTAAATTACCTAAAATTTGTACACGAGCAACCCATCATGGATTGCTCAGTCTCCAAATGCAGCGATTAAAAGGCACATTTTGCTCGGTGTCTAAATGTTCAAATTTGAGCTTTATACAAGTGATGTTACTTATACAAGCACCGCCTTACAACTAAAACATACTGCTGGAAAATGCTGCCTGTAGAAGATCCCACAGAGTTTGCTAAGAGGGTCTCAAGAGAGCAAGAGTGTTCAGAGGCTTTACCTGACGAGCACCTGTAGGGTATGAGAGATCAGCGCAGAGAACTCTTTATCTTTGTAAGCTCATTAAAGCACTTGTTGACCTCATAAGAATTACAAGTAAGCCTGCTTACCAGTTTGAGTTATGTTTTCATATTTGTTCAAAGATTAAACACTGCCAGAGTTGCAGCTTCAGAAATAAGGCTAAAATATTTCTCTCACCCCATAGGAATATGTTTAAGGGCCATATTAATTTAATGGAGTGCACAAATAGAATTATAGTCAGATATATTCATGCCTTGATGGTATGCTTTCCTTACTGGCTTTGGTTGAAGCAGCTGTCTCGCTTTAAATCTGTGTTATTTTGTCTGAGTTATATGCAGCTTTAGTCCTGTCTGAGTTTGCAATTGGTCATCTGGTGCCAGACCAGAGGTGAACATGCAAAGTAAAGAATGAAAAATGCCGTTGTAGTGCCATTTACTGTGACTGCAGTTGTTAGGCTTAGTGAAACCAGATAACCAATGATTCTCATTTCCAGTTCCATATTTCTCCTAGAAATATTTCTGGTAGAAAATCCTGATTTATCCTATGCTAGGCCTGGGCCTTGGTCTAGCCTAGAGATAGGCATCTCCAGGCCTCGAGTGCCGGTGTCCTGCAGGTTTTACTTGTGTCCTTGATCCAACACAGCTGATCCAAACTGCTAAATGACCTCCTCAACATGTCTTGAAGTTATCCAAGGGCCTCATAATGAACTAATCATTTGATTCAGGTTTTTGACCCAGGGTGATATCTAAAACCTGCAGGACACCGGCACTCGAGGCCTGGAGTTGCCTACCACTGGACTAGCCTCTCAGGTATCTCAGTCATCCTGGTCATCGTAGTCTAAGGAGCTTGGAAAGAAAAGCAACTGGACTTCTTTAAGTTTCCTTGAAGACATTTCACCTCTCATCTGAGAAGCTTCTTTAGTTCTAAGAGCAATTGGTGGAGAGTCCCAGATTTTAAGCCCCATGGGAGTGTCCCATAAAGCTTGGGATCCCTTCCCAGATGCCTTAACACCTACTCACAACCTGGGCTATTTGACCTCAGTTAATCACATGATAGGGTGGGGCTAGGTTTCCCAATGGGTTCCCCTGAAACCTTGAACAGGGAAACCTTGGCTGATTGGGACCCACAACCCTTTTCACACCTTGGCTCGTGTGATTAAGTAGAGGACCAATAGGGGGCCCATGACCCTCTTGTGGACACTCCCATAGGGCTTAAATCTGGGACTCTCCACCAATTGCTCTTAGAACTGAAGAAGCTTCTCAGATGAGAGGTGAAACATCTTCAAGGAAACTTAAAGAAGTCCAGATGCTTTTCTTTCCAAGCTCCCTAGACCTCTCAGGTAAACCTTCTCTCCCTTTAAGGCCATCCTACCCTTTTTTCTGATTGGCTATAACTTCCAAATAGAAGGTTTAAAGAGAAGGTGTGTGGGGCTTCTTTCCTCATAGCCATACCTGTGTCCCTGAGATGACCTCATTAGCGATATCTGCTGTTGCTGACATCATGCAGGGTCAAGACTAGAATCTGTCTGAAATGGAGCATTTGCAGCAGGCCCAAGCATGGGCTTTTGGATCACATTACTGTTACAATTGACCTTATTTTCAGTAAGAGGGCCACATTCAGTGTGATGGGGCCATATTCACTATGAACATCAACCATTGTAATAATATAAATATGACAGAAGAGAAGGAGAGGAATATTTAGTCCTCCCTAACAGGAGCCTGTGCTGTGGTTGTTGCTGCGCCTCTAACACACCTGATCCAATTAAGAGCCACACATTTTCATCACAGAGTAATTGGATCAGGTGTGCGGATCTGAAGTGGTTGAGGAACACTGTGGTGTTGCTGACATGCTGAGAGCAACGCTGTGATCTGAATCAGATTTATGCTGTAATTCAGTATGCCTGGGCTGGAGGACATCCTTTCAAGTCTCTTTCCCAAGCACACTCCTCGCTCTTTTGTTTCCTTATGCCAACACTTTTCTTTCCACTCCTCCTCTTCCTCCTTCTCTGTGGGCTTCTTTTCTTTAGGATGATTTGTTTACCCACAATTCCCGTGGGTAATTAGCTCTGTGATAATAACTGGTGTTGGAAACAAACACACCCACTCACTGAGCAGTGCACACAAACAGACACACAAACACGCGCATTGGGATGAAAAACAACTTTCTTGAGCTAAGTCGCATTAAGTCTCGTTACAAGGAGAGCAAATTCACGTTAAAGAAGGAGGAACAAATACGAGCAACGTGTCTCAGCATTTGGTAATAATAAAACTGTACAATTTTTATGATGTTTGAACCGAATTAAATGACCGTAATGTTGGGTGATAATCACTGCCATTAACTTACTTGATGTCTCGATAATATAATTTTATGATCATTTTGTGGTGGTTGATTCGATTTTACACCGGCAGCAATTAAATAGAGTTAATGATTTTTTTTGTTATAATGGAAAACATGACACTAGGCTATTCAATTAAAAAACATAAAAATAAAAATAACTTGATTAAGTAGACATTTAACGAGGACGTTTGGAAGCATGTTTCCGCCACAGAAAAAAGTTGCCATCCATAACCTAAAATTCGGAGTAAGGTATTTAAAATTTCGAGTTAATCAGTCAAAATTTCAAGGTAGCAACTCGAAATTTTGAGTTAGCTCTCCCAATCAGGAATATCTGTGCAAGTATGTTAATTCCTTGTTATTGGAAACATTAGATGCCAGCTGTCCAACAATTTGGCATCATTTGCTAGAAGGCATTCAAAGCTGAAGAACCTGGTGTTAATTAAGTCATGGTTGTTATACACTGGTAGCTCACTCATGCTGATGATACTACCTGATTTTGAGCATGCATGCATCTGTGCCATCTGCTTCTGGGTAACAAGGAAACAACCTGATTGGCAGAGCTCATCTGGAATTCAACTTATCAACTCAAAATTTCGAGTTGAGGATGTCATAAGAAAATAATAACCGGAATAAGGTGGGAAATTTTAACTTTTATCTGAAAAGGATCTTTGTGTGAATCATAATATCTTAGATCTTGGTATTGGCATTTACAACAACCACTAAGTGAAAATGAAAAGAACAAAATAAGACAAGAGAGAAACACCCTTCAACCATGTTATCTGTGATGTCATTGCATAGTTTGTCCACAAGAGGGCACTCTGCAGCTTCCCTATTCACGACCTGTAATATGAATGCCAGAAACGCAACAAGAAGCTGATCTGAGCAGAGCTGGACCGAGCGTTAACGAGTAAATACATAACAACACAAAACATACGGCAGAAAATTCTGGTTATGTTTTGTTTTTCCGAAAGAAAAAATATCGTCCGATATATCAGAATATCAGATTTTTAAATTCAGAAACATTGGAATCAGTCTTAAAAACCCTATATTTTTATATTTGGCTGTAATTTGTGTTTACATTCTCTAGTTAAATTAATTTCGATCGATGACAGAATGGTTTGGCTCGTCTCCATACTGATCCATCCCTCTTAACTTGCTCACTCAGTCTTTAGTCTTTTAGCCCACAGTCCAGGACAAGCAAATCATGAAGCCTGTGAGTCATGTAGCAGGTGCCACAGCCACAGGTCTGCACTCTTTGTCTTCTTTTAACCTGTGTTTGATTCGGCTCCCTTCAGCAGTACATGTTCCTCATTCTACCAAATCAATAGATTATAGGCTTTGGTAAAATGCAGTAATTACTTACAGTGGTGTATTGTTGCCCGTGTTTCTACTGGGAAGTTCCCAGTGGCCAGCAGTCAAGCTGTGGCAGCATTATCAGCTAGGTGCCAAGCTCTGTTATTAGTGCAGCCTTACGCTGAGCCAAGACTTTAGACTGCTTCTCTCTCTCTCTCGGTCTGATTTTGAATTCCTTATTTTTTAGGTCTTTAATGGATGAGGGACAAAGTGCTGCCTGTATCAATTTAGTCTGTTTTTGAGCAGCATGTTTAACATGTTAATGGGCTCTTCTCTCTCTGATTATGGCTGGCCTGAAAAGCGGCGTCTGTTCTGTCTAGCATGCGTGTGTGTGCGTGCTATTCAAAAAAGATAACAGTGTGCATGCATGTGTGCAGTGTGTGTGTGTGTGTGTGTGTGCACTTTCTCTAAATCTCTGCAGAGCGCAGAGAAATGACAGCGTTAAAAAAAAAAAGGAGAGCGATGGGAGAAATACAAAGATAAGAAAAGGGAGCGAGAGTAAAAGAGAGAGAATCCCCTGCTGTTTTTCCAATCAGGAGGCGTCGTCCTCCTCACTTGGTGATTTATTCTCTCTCCCCTCTTCTTCATGTCCCAATTTCCAACCTCCCCTCCACCCCACCCCACCCTTCCATTCATTCTTTCTCCCTGTCTTTCTTTCTGCGGGCAGCCCGTGAACATAGCTGTTTAGAAATGACGACAGAAGCACGTTCGAGGCGGGCCGCGCTGTTAACATGACTCACCTGTAAGGCTGTGAGATTTTCATATGAAGTCTTCCTTCTACTTCACTTCTTTTCTTTTTTTGTCTTCTGAAATCATACTGGACCAAATATTGCTGCTGCAGACCATCAGACGTCAAGGATCTTTTATTTTAAAAGCAGCATTAAATGATGTATGACCTTACTGACCGACATTAATAAGTGTCTGGCACCGCTCCTTGCACGCCCCGGCAAAGATCACCCTACTTAACAAATGAATAATGAATACAGGGTGCAGGTCAAGACTACATATATATATATTATTAAGCTGGTGTTTTGCAAGAATCACAAATAGTCAGCTCTTTGGAGATGCTCTTTATTTAAAAGGAAGCCATCTGATTTGCTGCGCTGTGTTTGTGTGCTGAAGGGGTGTCACTGAGATTGCCAATAAATAGAGCATTCATTCATTATAATCTGCCTTGTTTCGTCACCAGCCAATCATGTAGTCACATTTCACATCCCAGCAAGCCCTCCTGCATCTCCCTCCATTCATCCCCTAGAGCCACAAGTGTGTGTTTTGCATTGGCGGCATCTCCCCGCCGTACCTTTAAAACCATATCACTTTAAATGTCTTCCTATGTTAGCGTGAGTGGATGTTGCAGAGCACCAAATGCATCATATTGTTACTGTGTTAAATTACCAATGCAAGTGTTTCTCTCTCGCTAGTGCAGCCCTCCCCTCAGACACACACAGACATACACCCACCCACCCGCTGACCCCTCCCTCTCAGCGCTGGTTGGTTGCCACGGCTACCGTGTCGCCACTCTTCCTCATGTTGCTATGAGACTCGGACCGACAGACCTGAGCTGAATGACAATGTGTCTGTGGCTCTGGCAAAAGGCCCACAACAACCAATAAGAGACAGTCTAGACAAACACTTCCTAATCTGGGGTCTGGGGACCTCCGGGGTGATTGTTTGGGTTTGCAGGAGCCTTTGCAGCCAAACGAGGTGCAGTTTATTAACGCCTTAGTATTATTTTTATTAAATTATTACTCCAGCACCGTTTTGTAAATTATTGCGTGATTGATATCTGTGCTTGATTAAGACAGGAGTGCTCTTGTTGAACGAGGAGGAATCAAAATGAATGCTTGGATTAAAATTTTACAGTAAAACAGAGGTAGTTAGAGCTATCGTCGTCAATATATATCAATATATATTCTATATATATAGACAGTGGGCTGCTGACCATGAAAAAAGCTCCTCACATAATCAGAAGAATTTCACCAAAGCTTTTCAGCCTCCTTTAGCTCACTGTTTTGGTTTTTAGACCCTCAGTCACTCCATTTCCAGCCACACAGACACAAGTCATCTCCCTGTCTCGGTATGTATATTAATATGCAATCTTGGTTTTCTAATCATCTCTCATGCTTTGATATAATGACTGAAAATCACTCTAATTTCCCCACAAGGGCTATCGAAGTTTAATCTTATTCACAGAGTAAAAGGACATAACAGATAAAGTGAATACCGTTTTGGGAGCTTCTTCTTTGCTTCTTCCGCATTTGAACCTCAGAACTATAGAAACTCCCAACCATTATTCAATTAACTGATCGGCTTTAAAAAACAGCAGATTAAAGAACAGCCGTTGTATTATTCTATTAATTTATCACGAGAAAATGCAAAATGTTCTCCCATTCCTGTTAACCCTACAGTTTTAATCAAAAATGGACTGATAATGAGATTAATCATTAAGTGCAGCCCTAAGGGAGAAGCGCGCTCTCCATAAATGATTTCATGCTGGTTTGGTTTGATATTACTTTTATTTCTACCCCAAACATAGATTTGATTTGCCAAAGGCGAGTCGTTCCACTGTCATATACATATTTTACAAACTACATAATACAACAAAGAAGAAAAGTACTTGTGTTGCTAATCCTCTAATAAAGCAAAAATAAGGGAATGAAGAAATAAATGCAAGAAACATATTGCTTTTATATCAGCTATGATATCAAAATCAGTTCTGTAGTATGTACAGGACATACACAGTGGTTTCTCCCTGACCCACGGTGTACAACTAAAATAAATAAATATAATAAATAAAGTCCAGGTTAAAACAGAGAGCTATGAGATTATGGGTAAAGAAAAAAGAAATATCAAGAATATGCATTTCACAGGATATGATCCCTTTAAAGCCTGAGCCAAGAGATAATCGCCTGAAAATTCACATTTTCTGAAAATGGAGTTTTTATTGAGCCTTCTGACAAATTCAAAAAGCTAAATAAATAAATAAATATTAATTTGCATGTATGAGTTTTAATTAATGAGGTTCATAAACATGTGAGGGTCATAAATGTTATGTTATTATGATAAACATGTTAGAATATCAAGTAAAAGATCCAAGTAGAAATTATACATCACTAAAATTGTTGTATCTGAAGTTGTATATGAAGACATTGTTACCAGTTTTATTTGTTGTGGTGCATTAATTTTGTGATGGCTAAATGTTCAAATACAGTGGGATGAAGACTTTAAAAAGGCAAATCTTTTATGTGTGGCTTTTTTCCTGCCTGGTTTAAATGGGAGTAAAAGAAAATAAACCAAGTAAGCCAAACTATTATTTGAAGGACTGAATTTCAGAGTTGATAACAAATATATATATGAAGCACTTTGGTTCAACAAGCAGAGCCTCCTGATATGTCATCTGCAATTATTCTATGAGTCTTTTTAGTGTTTTTGTCATACCTCCGTCCATTCACCCCCAATAGGTAACAACAGATGGCCCCGCCCCTCCCTGAGCCTGGTTGTGCCGGAGGTTTGTAGCTGTGAAAAAGGGAGTTTTTCCTTCCCACTGTTGCCAAGTGTTTGCTCATAGGGGTCATCTGATGGTTGGGTTTTTCTCTGTATTATTGTACCTTGCAATATAAAGCGTCTTGAGGCGATTGTTGTTGTGATTTGGTGCTATAAAAATAAAACTGAATTGAATTGAGTCTGAAAACCCCCAGAAAAGAGTAACGTTTTATCCCAGCCTGCCTTTTATTCGTACTCGGCAGTGCAAGCGCACACCGGGGAGAGACGATTTTTCTCCCCGTAAGAATAACACCTTGTCTCTAGGCTGAAATATGCTCCGCTGGAGGCGCCCGCATCCATGGAAAAGAGTTTTGACACATAACAGCAGAGCTGATGTGGGTGGGGAGGTGAGATCTTTGGGGCTTTGTGTCACCGGAATCTATCTGCTTTTTCTTTTTATCTGTTTAGTTTGCTGTCGGTGCACATAGCCAGAGCGTCAGGGGAGAACGAGAATGACACGGGTTAGAGCAGTACATCATTCAGGCGGTGCTGTGCTTCTACTCTTTGTCTGCGGCTGGTCAATATCGGGTTTTTCTTTCTTTGGTTGTTCCTTTTTTTTCCTACAGAATCTGTTGCAAGAAAATAACGCCAGATCAAGCATAAGCAATAAGTCGAAAAGGGACAATTTGTGAGGAAGTGAGACTTTACAGATAATAAACTTTATTAAAGTCTCACGCAGACAATAGCAGCAAATATACAGTGCAAAGTAGTATCTATACATAAAGCACACATAATAGAAAACCGTATTAAGCTTGAAATGAGAGAACAAGACAGTTAAACCATAGAAATGCAGGCAGTATAACATTTATTGCAATTTTATTGGAATTTACTGCTCTAAAGTTTTCACATTTGCCCACATTCACAACTATATACACAGAGACATCTCGGTAGACTCTCATTAAAAACTTTTTCTTTTTCCCTTTTAAACCGAAGGCAAATATAACACCACTGTAAATTAAGTTTTCTGTAACAGTGATGCATACATACACTATGTGTGCAGCTATTTCGTCAGTTCGTTTATTTTATTCTGATACCATTTCAGTTCAGAATTTGGTTTAATAGTGTAGAAAACATAAATATTTCATGAGTTCAGCACTGCGAAAGAAAACGTAGCTCACAAACTGTGGTAAAGTAATGTGATCGATATTTTCTTATGTCTCTGTCTCCCTCAGGAACTGTTCACGGCGGAGTGCAAGTTTAAGGAGTCGGTGTTCGAGAACTACTATGTTATCTACAGCTCGATGCTCTACAGGCAGAAAGAGTCGGGTCGGGCCTGGTTTCTTGGCCTCAATAAAGAGGGACAGGTCATGAAGGGCAACAGGGTCAAAAAGACCAAACCAGCAGCACATTTCCTGCCTAAACCCATAGAAGGTAACAAACTGGGCTTTTTATTTTCACTTTATATATGTATACATAGACATATATCCTCTGTCTCTCTTCACGCTGTCCTTCTGCTTTTCCTTTGCTCCTCCCCTGCAGTTGCGATGTACCGAGAGCCTTCGTTACACGATGTAGGAGAGGCAGTTCCTAAACTGGTCGGGTGCCCGCCATCCAAAAGCACAACCACTGAACCGGTAGTCATGAATGGCGGCAAACCAGTCAACAAACCCGACAAGGAGGCGACATAACCCCGCTCCCTGTTTTCACCTCGCCTGGCTGACGGGAGGCCAGGAGAAGCCACAAACTCGCCCCCACCCCCACTGCTGCGCTCTCCAAAAAAACAAAAACTGCAACAAAAAAGGTAACAAAACGAACAACAGTGGGACCACACGTCCAGCCTCACCAGGGGGGCCCGTAGAGACCACGCTGCAGTTGACGGCGGGGGGAAAAGGGGAGAAGGAAGACAGTAAAGTCAGGCTGATGTCTGACTGATATTTCTGAACGAGGACAGTAGCATGTCCTCATCGTATGGCAGAAAGCAGGACTTAAAATCTAAACAAAACAAACAGAAATCAGAAAAAAATGACGTCCTCACCGGTATTTTTCTGTGACAATCTGTAAGAATGAGGCTGTCGTCGTCCCCGCACCCTCTTTTTCCTTTTCTGTTTTTTCCTTTGCCTGGTTCGCTCGCTTGCTCGTGGCCACAGACACACATGCACGCAGCGCAGCCTCCCCACAGAAATCGACTGCGCGTTCGGGTTCGATCTTTGAGTAAATAAGGAACAGATTAAAAGCATCAGCAAACATTGGGCGAAGAGAACACCTTAAACCAAACACTGATGATTCAGAGGACGCTTAGTCATCGATCAATTAAGATTTGGCACAGGACATTCTGTACTAAGCACACGGGGACATGTGCTTGGAAATTGCCGAATGCACTAAATACAAGGTAAACGCACCGGTTCACCTGTCCCTACTTTTGATCACATAATAAAGAGAGACTTGTCATTTATGACCACATAGCTTAAAGCATGTTTGACTTCTCAGTATTCTTTTACTCTCTGTTTCTCAGTTATTATTCTAAACAAACAAAGCACTAGTGATTTTTGAGCTACACTGCTGTACAGACGTAAATCGGATTTGAGTTTCTACCTCTGTGTCTTACACCCCCACCCCTTTCTTTTGTTTTGGTTCCTTTACAAATGCTATGATTTCCACATCGCTGACATAAGTGCAGCTCAGGAGAGGAGGAGGTCGGCTGATAAATGAAGAGTTTAGGCATCGAGTTGCTCAAATCAGCATGTAGCTGAGTATTGAAAGGAGAACGATTTACACAAATTCCTTGTTTGTAGCAGCACAGAGAGTATTGGAGGCATGCTGGTGTCTAAGCAGCATGGTAGCAGTCAGTGTTTACATAGAGTAGCAGATATTCTAGACTGGTCGGATGGCGCTATAAGCCTGGTAGAACTTTTATTTTTATTTTATTTTTCAATTGCCTTCCCATGTACTTGAAAACAAAAGCAGGAATTAGGAATACTGAACAGGGTAACTGATGTTAAAGCCACTGTGTGTAGAACTTGAACATCTCTCGCTTGACTACCCCGGTGTGTCGGAACCAAGGCCAGGTCTAGATCGGGAAGTGTTGCCAAAAGCCAGTAAAAAATATGGATGTAGCTTCTGGGTCTGAAAAACGAAGCAAACGCAGAAGTGCCTTAGAAACCTGTACTCTTTTTAATGGCCAGCAGGGGGCAACTCGTCTGGTTGCAAAACGACTTCTGGCTGTATAGAAATCTACGGGAAAACAGGCCTTGGCTTTCTTGGTCTGTGACCCCTGTAAACACTTACCTGATGACTTTATGTGCTTTCAGGTCACGCTAAATAAAACATCATTTTCCATTTTGTCAATTATGGTCATTTCTAGAGTTAGGATGATTACCCTGGTCAGCTCATTGGCTAACAGCTGGTGATTGCCAAGTCACTAGCCAGTGAGCAACTGATCCAGTAAACAACAGCCAGATCTGCGCCTTGTTGTCACCAAGACGCAGTGACGGTAAAAACATTCAGCTTGAGGCTTTAAAGCAAGACTTTACTGAGCATTGGGGGACGTAACAGTAGCTAAGTCCGTCTTTTATACTGGCTTTGGTATTGCCAAGGGTCTTTTGCATTAGTCGAACATTTAGATTCTTCCGAGAATTTAACAAAAACGCACTGTGAAGTTGGTTCAATGAAAAAAATTGCTAAACACAAATGATAAACAATGATACAAGTGTACTATCAGCTAAGTATACTGCAAGGGTCCGCTTAAGTCCAAGTGACAGACTTCTGCCATCAAAGGGTGAATATGAGGCTCTGCGTTATAATGAACTCGTTCAGGGTTTTCACAGGTCTTCGTGTCTTTATTATCAGTTTTCATTGTGATTTTAAAAAAATAACCTAAACTGTAGGATTATAACAGTGAGTCAGTAAACAATTATTTAGAGTTATTAAACACATTTTAAAACCTCTCAACTCACACAAACAGAAATTAGGCACAACAAATCAGCCACTTGAGTTTTAGTCATAATAGCATTAGCGGGTCCTCTTCAGTGAGCCAGCTTTAGTTTCATAACAGATTGTGTCTGGTCCAAGTACAAGGACTTCAAGGTTGCAAAAGGTTCAGTCATCATAAAATAAAAATTCTTGTTATCAAAAAAAAAAATGGCCCTGAAATTCATATTAGTCACTAGTTACCTCTGCCTCAATGTTTAAGTGCCATTGTAGCTGAGTCCAGAAGTTTATTGGTTTTTAAACATCAAGAGCCACAAAATAACTCTGGGCTGTGTGATGAATGGGCTGGGAAAGAAGATGATGTTTGTGAAATGTCGGGCCGACAGTAATTACACGAACGAAGCTAAAATGAGGCACTTATAATTAAAAGGAAGAAAAAAACCTCTCAAGTAATTTAGCCTACGATATGTTTTATAAGGCTTATAGTGTAATCTTTGTAATGTAAACTCGTTATCCGAGAGCTAACAGATTCCAAATAAATGTGGTGGAATAAGGAGAAGAAGATTTTTCTCTGAAATGTTTAAAGTGGGCGTGTTAAGGTTATTTCCAGCTTTATTTTTTTTAGCTTTGCATGAAATACTGTTCAAAATAATGCTTATTTGCTGCCCTTTAGTTAATCCAGTGTCTGAAGGCAGTTGTTTTAGCTCCTCCTTTAAGCCAACTTCCTTCTGATTGGCTGCCCCTCGTTTACTGGTTCCAGAGCTGTGCGCCTGAGTTTTTGACTCCTGCGTACACTAACTTATTTATTTGAAGCTCCGACCGTGTTCGATGTGAACATACTCCACTGTAACACCATTTGTATATAACAGATTATAAGGAAAAGCATGATCGGTTCCCTTTAAGTCTATTAAAATATGCAGCATGTGTTTACCTTCCACCTCTGGTTGCAGATCTGTGTGTCAACGCTGGATGTGTGAAGATCCGAGCAAACTGCCTATCAGCGCTGCATAATCGGGCAGGAGAAATGTTTGTTTTTGGCTGTTACATTTACACACAGTGGCTTTAAATCAGCCTGCGCAATGGCCTTCAGAAATCTGTGTAGTTTACTTAAAGTGTGGGAAAAAAGGTAGTTTCTTTAGAACACAATAAAAAACCCCACCAAACAGCATGCATCAATCCCAGCGTTGAATAAAGCGGTTGTAAAAATCGAAACACTCAAGAACGACAGTACAAGGTAGAAAATCAAAGAGATCAAACCAAATAGATTCCCCCCGCTTCGCCCTCTCACTGTGACTGTCAACATGGCGCCAGTCTGTTCTGGGCCTGAATCCTGTTCAGGCTGCCAGCCTTTCTGTTTACTCGTCTTTCTTGTGATGGCAACACTAGATGCCAATTAACTCCTCGAGAAGTTACACTAAGTAGTTGGTCACATCGCTGAGATCCAACACTTCAAATTAGCGTTCAGTGACAATGAGGCATGCAAATGAATATCTTCTGCGAGGCTCAGGATTGCAGTGCGTCTGCTTTTAATCAATGAAAACAGACACTGTGCATCTCTCTCCCTGTTGCGTTGAGTCCCAGTTTTTTGGGGGGAACAAGCGCTTTGCACGTTAATCACGCGACTGAACCACTGTTCAGCAGCCTGCTGACACGAACCAAGCCCAATACCTACATCAAACGAGCGCTGGCCCCGAATCTGCGGCCTCAGCAACAGGTATGTGTCGCCATAGCGGACGAAACGCAGAGCTGATGTAAAAGTCGTCTCGCTGCGTTGTGCAGAAGATCCCCTCTGTGACTGAAGAGACTGTGAAAAACACTAGACAGCTCACAGTGTTTCTAATTTTCAGATTTTTTTTCCTCACATACGCCACGTTTTTTCTCTCCTTCCCTGATCTCATTAGCTGTTGCCTTCATGTTCCAGTATGTGTGGCTGACCAGCGTTACATAAACTTATCCAGTCTATGTGGTGATGCAGGTGTAATTTCTCAGCCCTTAAATGCTGTTTTGAAAGAAAAACATTAGTTAAAAAAAAAAGAAGTCTTATTGAGCCAAATGAAAAAAGAGAGAGATGTTTCTTTGTCATGTCGTGTTTCAAACTGTAATCTTGATACTGAAAATCTGCAAGTACATGTGCAGGTTATGAGGTAATATATATATATATATATATATATATATATATATATATATATATATATATATATATATATATGTATCTATAGCTAGCTAAATGAGTGCCTCTCATTCATCTCCAGCTAAGAGAGCTGTGAGCTTGCAGGGCGGCTGTAGATTTGTGTTAAACCCTCAGCCTTCCTGGAATTCGCCAAGGTTTACTGAAGATTTCCCCAAATTCTCAGAGTGGTTTGACTCCAGCTCTGCTCTGCCTGACGTTACTTTGGATATTGTTGATAAGGAAGACGTCTTTGACTGGTGTTGTGCTCGTCTCACATCGAAGAAACATGGATGTATCGTTTATTGACTACTCGTCGTGTCACACTAGGGGTTAGTAATAAAAAAAAAAAAAGGTTTAAAAAAAGAATAAAAATAAAAATAAACCCTGACAATCAGGTCTGTGAACTCCCTTTTTTATTTCTTAATGTGTCCGGTGTTGCCTGTGTCAAAGCAGAACCTTTTTAATGCCGCTATAGAGGACGATGTTTTTGTACTTAACAACCATTAGGAGATACAACTGGTAACAAGGCTCCAGGACAGCAGCTGCTTTTCATTGAATTATTGTCAAGCGACTAATTTGCGCTTCGCTGCTGGCAGAGGGGAAAAAGATCGACTTAGAGAGGGAACCGAACCTTCCTGTATTCAGAGAGCTTGTTAGGTTACCAGCAGGGGTCCCATCCTGTGAAAGCAGCTATTAAAGATCTACGGGACATGCTCAAGAATTAATGATGGCTGAGGCCACCGAAAAATGGCCCGGTTTCCTGGCTACTGACCAAATATAGAGCTTCAATAGTGTTTCCAGGCTGGTAATCACAGCTCCTGGTTCAAACAACGAAGGCACAATTACTGTCAGCTTCTCAGTGAGAGATTCCTCTCCACCGGGTGGGTAGCCGTGTAGCGGGGCTACACTCACGAAACGTCTAGCAGGCGTCTCAGCACAGGAAGAGAGTATCTGATTTAATTAGAAGCGAGCAATCGCGACAGCCCGGGTCATTTTTAATTTCCACGTACCAGTACCGCTCGTGTTCTTGTGGCAGGTACACATGTAGCCATCTTACTTTGTCCTCTGTGAACTGTAGCTTCTGGAAAAAAACAAAACAAGATGAGACATAGTAGGGCAAAAAAGAAAAAAATGCTTTTGTGACTCGACCACTGCGGTGCAGGTGCACTTTAGAGACACAGGAACATGTAATGGCTAGCACTGTACTCCTGATGTAGCCTGTCTCCCTCAGGTTTCTTTTTTTCTGTTCTACTTTATTCCTCTTACAAAAGACTGCCTTATTACATCTGAATCTGCAACGAGACAGTAAACGCGCTCTCCTCCCAGCTGTTTCTTTCTCTGAACACTCTCATCCCACACACGCAGCAGATAGTCACTCCTCATCCTATTTTACTTTTCAATTATCCTTTGATCCCCAATCTTCTGTTCACTGTAACTATGCTAGCTTTCGCTCTCTGCTCGTCTTGTAATCATGCAGCCAGAGAACTTATCCCTCCACAACCACCCCCCCAATTCCTGGTCCTCCTCCACCCTCCCCAGTCTTTCTCACTCTCTCTGTTTGGACAGTTTCTCCACCTGTTGCATGGTTTTCAAAAGAGGAAAGACGATGGGGGCTAATGCATGTGGTTATGTAGGAAATGTGCTCTCGAAACAAAACAAACATTTACAGCGTAGCACCGGTGAAGCATTGCCTCTGGCTCATCCCTGCCGTCGGTTAGCACTGGTCATTTATTAAGTATTATAGGATCAGTTTCCAGTGGCATCAGAGACGACTCACAAAGAAATATTGTTGTTTTTTTTTTAAACACTATCCATCATTGCAATTTCACTAATATTGTTACACTAATGCAAGTCTTAGTCTTAATACTTTAAGCAGGCCATCAATATTTAATTCAATGCCTGAGAGTAAGAAACGTTACAGTTGTGACATGAAAATAAGATTGTTGAATGAGTGCCTTTGCTTTTAATAGTGATGGCAGTTTAGAGATTAGGTTGTTTTAGTTAAACTGTTCCCCCTATTCCTAAAACACAGTAATCTTCTGTGACTCGAAAATAGCAAAGCCAGAATTGACTCAGAAGATTTTCTTCCTCACTCAGTGGCTGGATTGTGGTGTGTGAGTATACTCAGAGGCCAGGCTCTAAAAAAACACCTTTCTTAGTCAGAATATATCATCTCTATGTTACCTGGCACCCAGCTGGTGCTGCTTTTTTCTGAAGTCACAAAGACAACAGCTTTTCATGCAGTTAGTTATTTTCTTTTTACTTTTTTAAATCAAATAAAACATATTTTATGAGCCAATTAGTGACTAAACTACCCAGGCTTTTCCCACTGATAGCCTTGAAACAGCAAGAGTGTGTATATACACTTACTAAGTTGAACAGATGTAACTCACATAAAAGCAAAGTTAAGATGAAGACTAACAAAACCACAGCCGGTTGTATCTCCCCAGTGCAAGCCATGCAGGCTATGAGCCAAAAGCAAAGTGTAGCTCGTGCTAACTTTAAAGGAGATTCCTCTGTCTGTCAGTAAATGTACAGTTACCTTTACATATATAAATATATATATATATATATGTATAAATATATCTTATGCAAACAGAGTTTGTCTGCACTGTACAGTTTGTGTCCAATCCATTGTATACACAATGAAAACAAAGATATTGAATAAAGGATTTATAGAAAGGAAGTGTGACTGGGCTGATTCATTGATTGATTTTAAATGCTTTGATTGATTTCTCACATTTCAGTCCACTGTGTTTACATTCATATATAAAAGCCCCTTGATACTGGGGAGGGATCGATACACCACCACTGCGATATTTTTTTAGAATGGCAATGTTGTATGAATACTTGGGACACCAATTATCTGTATTTTTATTTAATAAATTAAAATACTACAAACAAGAGGGCTCCACCATCCTCAGGTAACGTAAACCATCAAACGCTGGAAACACTTAGCTTGACAAAGCAGTCTGCTAATTCAGCACAGAAGTATAAACAGGACAGCAATCTCTACAAAAAGTAAACAAATAAATAAACCAGTGGTCATTGTAATTATATACATACAACCAATTGCAACTCATTTGGACTACATGGTTGCCTGGAGCTTGAGGCGATTGCACAGGTCGCCTAAAATGAGGCAACCTTTCTGCAACCAGTTGCAGTCTGACTTGGGCTGACTGCAATCGCTCGCAAAGAGTTTTTCAAATGTCTATTTTATAAATGCAGACAGATTGCCAACATGTTGCCATCAGCGTGAATGAATCCTTGTCTATGAACACAACTCGAGGGGACTCGACTCAACTGTTTGTATTCTGGTTATGGTCATGTGAAATAGGAAGGTTGCTGAGTGCAAATGTAATAGTTAAATGTGAATTTCTGTGTGTGGAGACAACAACAGATATGAGTTTTGAGTTAATTGCTGAATTATCAGAAACAGATTGCATGTAATTGCCAACTTGACACATTCAATCACAGACTGACTGTGTTATGGCAACATTTACAGCAGGTTTTACTAACAGTCTCATTTTTCAGCCAAAAAATAAGTGAAGTGAGATAACGTTCTTATTGGATAAAACAGATATTGGTGAAGTTTACCTTTGAGGACATTTTTTGTAGGATATTGAAAAAATTTTTAAAATTGCAGTAATATTTTATTGTGACTGTCTGATGATTCCCACCTTCATCTAGAAGAATGTGAAAATACAAAAGCCTGTTTTACATCATGTCTGAACTAAAATTCTCCTGCAAAACTGCCTGTTTCACTTTTTTTTTTTTTTTAAATTATAAACGCTTGGTCTCTGGTGCTCAGCCTGATGCAAATGCTTCAGATGCAATGCTTTCAGACCAGAAAACACTGGCTCATTCAAAATACATCGATTCGGAGGTGTGGGACCGGCCTAGACGTCAGTATGTGTGAATACTTTTGAGTCATCATCATGAAAGTAAGATGTGGAGTACGCAGACATCGCAGAACACCTGCCGCCACCTCAATTCTGTTGTTGTTCCCCGAATTTCATTAAGCTGTGATCAGTAAATGTCAGAAGAAGCGGTTTTTCTCCTTTACGCAAACCAGTCTTGTATTTTTTTTGAGAAAAAAGGAAAACGAGACAAAAAGAACGTCTAGCATGAGAATTTGAATTTGCTACAAACCTATAATTAATTAAATGACCTCAAACAAATAAACCCAGAGCCTTGGGGGGTACTTGCTTCCTGGCTGCCAGATCAGCCTTGGAGACAGATACACACACACACACACACACACACACACACACACACACACACACACACACACACACACACACACACAGAATTACCATCACTCAGTTTCTACAATGCAGACTTTAATGGAAGTACCACTGAAGTGCTCCACTGTCAGACAGATAGCTGGAAAGACAGATAGACACAGACAGATACTGCAGGTTGACAGATATAACACACACACACACGCACACACACACACACACACACACACACACACACACACACACAAACACACACTCACACACACACATTGCATCACCTGCCTCCTCTAAATAGCAGATGAACAAGCAAATACTGTAATTAAGTGGATATAATTATAATTTGCATATGTAAATGTAATGTAAATGAAGTGTTCTCTGAAGAATAACACGGTGCTTAATTAGGGGTTAGCTCTCCAGCTTTAACTATAGCATTAAAAAACTGCAACTTCAGCTCTCCTTCAAGCTGAAACTCGTTCTAATTCCACGCAAGTTTCTTTTTAGAACTATGATTAAGACTCTGGACTTAATAATATTTCTTCCATCACACCATAGTTATTTATTATTATTTTTTAGGCATTTTGTTGCACTATCTGGAATATTCTCATGTGCGCAGTGACATTGAGGCTTTCTTTCGTGGTGAAATCAGAGGCCCCCTGCATAAATTTAGGCTTTGACTTCCGTGCTTTCATGGTACCGCACTGTGTAATTCATCACTCTGCAGATAAATTCAATTAGACTAGTTAAATATGAGCAAAGCGATAGTAAGATCAGATTTAGCTGCTCGTTTGGATTTCTTCCATCTTCATGTATCTGTAAGCGTGGACCTCAGCATGGAGCATTTTATCTTGTGAGGACGAGATAACATATCCTGCTTTATTGATATTACCTTACCTGGAGGAAGTGTCGTCTGCATTCTGGAAACATCCATCTTCCTCTTTTTCGCGTTTATCGTGGATGAAGTTGATGATGAGGCCTAGATATATATAAACAAGGGTTTTGATCATTATACCATTCAGTTTATTTATGAAGCTCGTGCTTGTTTTTAAGCGTTAGTTCTGAAAATATTAAGTGACAACAATGTGGAAAAAAGCCAACAAAGAACCCGCCAAACACTACGATTCCTTGGATGGCCATTTAGGTTCCCACAGCCTCCCATGCTAAAATTCTCAACTCTGAAGCAGCAACAAAGATGTTTGCAGACTGGTAGGAAAATAGAGTTTGGCCCCTGTAGCTAATTTCTCCTTTAATGAAAAATATCTATAAACTTCCTTGTGACTATTTATGATGTTATCATAGCAGATTATCTGATTATCTGAAAGTGGTGAAAAAAGAAAGCTATCTGGCACTTCCGTTGATCCATCTATTGTGAAACCTTCCACTGTGACTATCGGAACTGGTTCTAGGAATAGTAAGCGAAATTACACAAGAACTGCAATCAGTGGCAACAGGCCTGATGGAGTGATGAATCCAAATGGAAAGGTTTTGGTTAAAATTGTCTTCAATATGTACATAATATCACAACAGTGTCTACAGCAATCTCTAAAGCATGGTGGAGACTAAATCATGGTTTGTGCTGCATTTCAGCCTTTGGTGTTGGAGATCTTATCAAAGATCAAGAGATCAAAGGATGAAGCACCAGCTTATTTTGTCAGCATGACAATGATCTCAATCATGGATTGGCCTCCCCAGAGCCTGGACCTCAACATCACTGAAGCAGTGTGGGATCATGTTAAAAGGGAATAGAACAAAGGGCAGAAACATCCAAAGAAGAGCTTTGAATGTCCTTCAAGAAGCCCTAAGATTGTTTACAGATATGACAACCTCTGTTTTTGCCTTATATACTGTATTTCCACATATAGTTAGCCCTAGTTCCCATTTTTCTAGCAAAATATGAAGAAATGAGGGGCGTGTGAAGCATTTTACACAGAATTGTCTAGCCCCTTTAAATTGTATTAATACTTAGGTTAAAGGTTTGGTAACTGTGAGTGACATGTATATAAAAAGCTTTTGATACGTTACAACATTCTATTTTGATTTCTAAATTGTATAATTATGGTGTGAGAGGAGTGGCATTGACTTGGTTAAGGAGTTATTTAGAAAATAGGTCGCAATATGTACATTATCTCGGTAACACCTCTGAAAGATTGAAGATTGTATGTGGCGTTCCTCAAGTTTCTATTTTGGGACCTAAACTTTTAAATTTATATATTAATGATATCTGTGACGTATCAAAAAGGTTAAATTCTATTTTATTTGCAGATGACACAAATTTGTATTGCTCTGGAGAGAATTTGAAAGATTTGGTTGAAATTATGACTTCTGAGATGTTAAGATTAAAAATATGGTTTGATGTAAATAAATTATCTTTGAATCTGACAAAAACGAAATTCATGATATTTGGCAATCATGTAAAGGAGGATGAAGTTATTATGTCCATTGATGGAGAATTGATTGATAGAGTTACTGAATTTCGTTTTTTGGGTGTAATAGTAGATGAAAATTTGACGTGGAAATCACATATTGAGTGTATTAGAAAGAAGATGGTTAAAAACATTTATATTCTGGGAAATGTAAGAGATTTATTAGACTATAAAACAATGCGCATTTTATATTTTTCATTGTTTTTCTCATATTTTAGTTACTGTATTGAAGTCTGGGGGAATACATATGAGAATACTATAAAACCTCTAAACTTATTAAAGAAGAAAGTGATACAAATGATTCATAATGTTAAATATAGAGAACATACAAATAAATTATTTATAAAATCGAAATTATTAAAATTAGGAGATTTAGTGAAATTACGGACACTATTAATTATGTTTAAGGCTAAAAATAATAGTTTGCCCTTTAAGTTACAAAGAGTATTTTTTATTGTGCTCAGGGGGAGAAGATAGCAGAAGGAAATTTTATTTTAAGCATCAGCTAGCTAGGACTACACAAAGATTAATGAGTCCAACGGTTAGGAGTATACGACTGTGGAACTTACTTCATTATAATTTAAAGAATTGTATAAATTTACATTGTTTTAAAAAGTGTTACATGCTTAAAACGATAACTCAATATGAAGAATGCGAATGAAATTGGAGTTTATTGAAAAAGGATCCATTATAATTTTTTGTTTTATTTATTTTAATTTTATTTTTCTCCTTGTTACTATGTGGAGTGGTATATTCTGATTGTAAATTTGTTGTTTGGTTTAGGTTAGGACCGGAGATAAATGTTAATGTTAGTTTGTTCCCTGATTTTTGGTGCCTACTTGTAATATAAGTTGGATTGTAGATAGGGGGCAGGGTTTAATAAGAATATTTTCTTCTTCCTGCTCCTTTTCACACATGGTTGTAGTGCTTTTTGATAGAAAGTGTGGTTGGTTTGTTTGAATTGTTGTACCAAGTGTGAAATAAATAAAGAAATGAAATGAAATGAAAAGATGCTTAAATTTAAAAGTTTTTGCACATGTTTAGACATATACAAATAAATAGCTGAATGGATAAATTATGAGTGGACCCAATAAATGTGTCTCGACCCAAACCCCATGAAATCACGCTGGCCACCAGCTAAAGTAAAACTCCATTATTCACAAAGCAAAATGGCAGAGCAGTAATCTCTTATTAAAAAGCAGCCAATTATAGCCAGAAAGCAAAATGGCATTTTGTTATCACATAACACGAAATGTTTCGATTTCCCGTCCTTTTTGATTAATTTCATTAAAACAGCATCGAGTTGGGATTTTCGGTCTCTTATCTGCCTGCCACGCACACGCACACACCCCACACACGTGCAGGGATAGTGTGCAGCAGTGTGTGTTTGAGGTGGCAATGAAAACTCACTTGAGAGCCTGTTTCTGTCTGCCTCATTATCATCAAAGACAACAGGCACTCCAGCACACACATACATACACACACACACTGACACACACACGCACACATACACACACACACACAGGCGTGCGTCATAGACGGTTTCCATTGCAATCATGGCCACTTGAAGCTGCAATGCCCCTCTCCGCTGCTGCTGCCTGGCACGTGAAAACCTTGCATCCCCTAAGCTGTCAACAACTGTGAAACTGAGCAAAGGAGGGCAGCCCGGAGCTTTAACCCACAGTGTTTGTTTTCAGTTCCCCGGCACTGTTCTGCGGTAGGAATTTCCCGAGAACAGAGGAATGTGTGATCCATTAATTTCACTGAAATATGAAGTATGATAGAGCAACATTGTGAGGTTTTCACACAACAGCCGCATTATATAATGACAGTCTGTGGTTTCATTATATCCCCATGGCAACCAGGCTGCTGTCAGTCACTCTGAAAGGTTAAGATCAAACCCCATACTCTTTTTATCACCATTTGACTGATGTTGTTTTCTCTCCCTCTCTCTCTCACTCTCCGGGCTCTCTTTAGATTATCCCAGGACACAAAAACATCCCAGTGAGGCCCAGGATGATGATCATAATGTATAACACACTGCTACTCATGTGTATTATTATCCAGATTCTTCGTTATATTTGAAAACCCAGTTTTCATTGACAATCTAAGCCTCCTCTGACCGAAAGCATATAGATCAAAGTCTTCAGAGTGGCACCTGTCATACAGTTGCTGTCACTCACTCTTTGTCATCTCTTTGCTGCTCTTGCTCTTCCCCACTTCATTCCCCTTTTTTACCCATCTTTCTTCGCCTTCTCAGTCGCTGGTCCTCCCTCTCTCTCTTCGTCTTCATAATAAGAAAAGGAAAGGAAAAGTTGATTGAAGAAAGAGAAAGAGGAGAGGATGGAATAATTCATCTCTCAGGTGATAAGTGACATTTGATGGACACACACACACACACACACACATGCACGGAGCAGGGTATGGTAGCATCCAGCCAAGCAAGCATGCTGTCTGAATACTGATCAGCCAATCAGAGGCCATTTCTGCCGGGCACCAGAGATACTTGTTGGCAACCATGGCAACCGAGAAAGCATCATAGCTGAGAGGAAAAGAAGTGCAGCTGTGTGTGTGTGTGTGTGTGTGTGTGTGTGTGTGTGACAGTACATAATGTTAAAATGATCACTTCCACATTGTTTGTTATGAAACTTTCAAAGTTTAAACAGAAGCGCACATAAAAAAAAATTTGCAGTTGCAAGTGTTGCATTTGGAGGAGAAATTTATTTTGAGCGAAGAAAAGCTGAATTTGAGTGAACAAAATTCATTGCTGCGTGCAAAAAATGTATTTCAGTGTTTGCTATTATCCACACACACACACACACAATAGCAGCCCCTCTCGCTCACTTTTTGCACTTTCGCAATGTGTTGCTTGTGCTCTCAACATTTCTGCCCGTGCGCGCTCAACTCTTTCTATACTCCGTTATATGTGTGCCACAAAACCAGCCAATCACAGACTTGGATGCCAAAAAATCTGATTGGCTGCTTTGGTCTCCAATCAGCTCGAAATGACGAAATGCAATATCCCAGAATCCATTTCGCCCAAAACTCAAACGAGGCAGTCAACATGGAACACAGAGTGGCGGAGTTTGAAATATTACTCTTTCTGGGTCACAAAATAAACTTTTAAGATATTTTCATGCGAGAATGGTGCTGTGTTAACTTCAAATATCTGCTCGATTTATCACGACATCACATATTTGCATAAGTGTTCTAACGTTTTCGGAGAACCTGTTACCCACCAGCTGACCGGGTGGTCACTCGGGTTAAACATAATATATAAGGCTGAACTGACAAGAAATCGGCCGACTGCACCACCAGGTATTATAGGAAAAACCATAAAGCCTTTGAACAAAAACAAACAGTGATGTACACTGTCTTGTTGGTATATATGTATGATTTGTATCACCTTCATGTTTCCCTCTCACCACATATCCAAACCAATATCATGACCAGCAGCTTTTACAGCTGTGGCTCCAGCAAACATCAGCTGATACTAGAAAGTAATATTAAATAAATTCTAACAACAGCTGATCAAGCTTAAAAGTGCTGCTGTTGTTTAACGCGACATCCGCTGGTTTCCTATTTTGGGCAAAGTGGGCGATAAACAAAGGAGAGAGATGATCAGCTGATCATTTCATGATTCAGTTTCATGATTGAAGTAGCAACAGGAGAGGGAGGGGAGAGAATGAGAGAAGAAGAGGCAGCTGACAGTGTAAAGACAGAATAACTCCAGCTTTGTGTCTTTTTCCATTCTAGCTGAAGTCCGGGACAAATCACGTTCCTTTCCCCCTCAGTACAGATGTATTGTAATTGGTCCAGCCCAGAGTTGATCATGACCAATTGGCTAATCCACCACCTTTCATTGTTTATACCGTTACAAAAACAAACAAACAAACATAAAAATGAAAAATCACCATCGGCCCACCGGGCAAATGAGCGGTATGCACAATGGCAGTCCAGCTATGCGGTCAGCTAGTGGGTAACAGGCATCTCCGAAAACGTTAGCGCACTTGTGCAAATATGTGATGTCGTGATAAATCAAGCAGATATTTGAAGTTAACACAGCACCATTCTCGCATGAAAATATCTTAAAAGTTTATTTTGTGACCCAGAAAGAGTAATATTTCAAACCCCGCCACTTTGTGTTCCGTGTTGAATGCCTCGTTTGAGTTTTGGGCGAAATGGATTCTGGGATATTGCATTTCGTCATTTCGAGCTGATTGGAGACCAAAGCAGCCAATCAGATTTTTTGGCATCCAAGTCTGTGATTGGCTGGTTTCGTGGCACACATATAACAGTGTACCAGTGTTGCCTACTTAGCGACTTTGTCGCTATATTTAGCGAGTTTTCAGACCCCCTTAGCGACTTTTTTTTATAAAAAGCGACTAGCGACAAATCTGGCGACTTTTTCTGGTATTATTGGAGACTTATTTATGACGAGTTTTTAAAGTGAAAACGCGTATCGCTCTTACGCTCAACAAGCAGTGGTGCTGCCATGGGCACCTCGCCGTGCCAAAGCGCTCACAGGTGGAGGATAGTCCTCCCCCAGTTGCTATCAGGGCAGGAGACGTTCACACACCTGTGCGTCCAAACGGCAAATGAATCGCGCATGGGCGAAGCCGCTGCTCCCGTACTGACTGTAACGCAGTCAGTTCTTCTTTTACTGTTATGCTGTTCTGTGGATCACAAGGTTTAAAACTACTGATAAACACACACTCTCACACACAAAGTAACTCCACCAGAGTGCCAGTTTCGGGTCACTTTTGCCGGTCCAGGCCCGGATAAAGGAGCAGGGTTGGAATTGTGACAATAATTGCTAAAAGAAATTTAATTTGTAGTTCTAAATAAATTCTAACTGCATTTAGGACGTTTTTTACTCACTTTATGTCTCTTCCACGATGTTATTTCTCCCTCCAACAAAGTAGGTTACAATTATATTAGCATGACCAATTATGCAAATTAGGCGATGACGTCATTTGGCGACTTCTAGCGACTTTTCGACAGCCAATAGCGATTTTCCTTACTGAGGAGTTGGCAACACTGCGGTGTACAGAAAGAGTTGAGCGCGCACGGGCAGAAATGTTGAGAGCGCGAGCAACACATTGGGAGCAAGCGCAAATGCAAAAAGTGAGCGAGAGGGGCTGCTATTGTGTGTGTGTGTGGACAATAGCAAACACTGAAATACATTTCTTGCACGCAGCAATGACTTTTGTTCACTCAAATTTAGCTTTTCTTCGCTCAAAATAAATTTCTCCTCAAAATGCAACACTTGCAACTGCAATTTTTTTTTTACGTGCACTCAAACTTCTTTTACGTGCGCTCAGAATAGTGGCAAAAAAATAAAGCCATACAGCTCCTCCACTCTCCTCTTCCCACTCTTTAGAAGTGCACGGTTACTTGTCAGCATCAAGCATTACTGCAACCGGAGCACCAAGGGGCAACTTGTGCCTGTTTGTGCTACACCAGCCACCTCAGAATGGCAGTGTTTTACGCCCCGGGATGAGAACGCGCTGTTACAATTTTAAAAGAAGGCAGTACGTCAAAGTGTTTTCAGTTCACTCTTTCCCAGAGGCACGTGTGACAGCTAGAAGCGCTCAGTTTGCGCTCCAGAATATTTGGTTTTGCCGCCTGTAAAAACCAAGTTCGACATCCCCAATCCACTGAGACCGATTTAATTATTCAGCTGAATTTAAACCTAAAAATGATTTGAAGCACAATGAACTCATTTATTTGGAAATGCTGCTGCAGCTTTCTCCTGAAGAAAACTTCAGACTTTATTTCCACGTGACATCACTGCTCTCTGTGATTTGGTGCACGTGATCAAACCTGTTGCTGGCTTCAGTCTGGACAGGGGGTCACGCTTTGATGACTGCGAAACATCCCATTATCTGAGAGGCTCTGAAAGAGAGAAAAGAGAACAAAATTAAAGACAGAGAGAGCCTTTGTCTGGACTGCTTCGGCAATATTGTTCTCAACTGTCATGCAAATGAGGAGCAGTGGACTGAGGAAAACATTGGGGAAACGGACAGAGTGGGAGGGAGAGAGTTATTGAAATTTATTATTCCATATGGAAGCACCATTGTTCATCATTAAAAGGTAGATGTAACCCTGGAATGGCTAACGTTTATCCTCACTTTCCCACAGCATACCTAACAATGAAACGCACAGTAAAATGAGTGCAATTAAAACATGGCACTTCCTTTATGTGTCCCCCAGTATTTTTCACATTTGGAGATTATTATAGCACAGAACCGCTTCATGCACAAACAGCCTTATTTACTCATCCAATCCCCAAGATTTAGGTTTCTCTGCACACCCCATCCATGCTGGCAGAAACACTCTCTCACACAGCAGTGAGTCACAGGGAGGTTTTCACAGTAATCACGTCCACTTCAAGCCAATGCATCACTTATCATCTCTGTTGTGCTGCGTCGTGTTTAGCTTTGACCACTGAACACTACCCACTATTGTACTGCCAAACAGACAAACCACAAGCATATTTACCTTGAGAATTTGGAGGCACGAGCGGCGTCTTTCACCCGGCACTTGATCAGGATCAGCTTGGCCATGAACTGCATCCACTTTCAAAGGATGAACTGTAAGCCAGGTGGAAATTTGAAGGATTATTGAGTGGAATGTTATCCTTCCTTTAACCCTCAGTTGTAATATCCTCGGATTAACGTTTAACAAGTGTTTCTTTGAATCTTTTGGATTAGCCACAAAGCCCGAGTAGTCAGAGTCTGTCCTTACTACACAAAAAGCAGCACGTATAAAAAGAACTGTGTTTAAATTTATCCGAAAAGAACATCCAACAATGTAGTTTTCTTTTTTCTTCAACTGATTGCTTTTTAGGTCAAAAGTGAACCAAATCTCTCACTACAAAAGCACCAGTACCCAGTTGGATTAACACTATTAATCCATAAAGGCATACATTTGCAATGACGGAATAAAGGTACTTCAGTGAAATGACCTAAAGAGTAGTGAAACTTGTAGTGAAACAAGCAAAGAATAATAAAATCTGCAATCGCTGACTGTACTGAATAGAAGCTGTATTTTAAATGCTTATTAGTATTAATTTTGTAAGAGGAAGACTGTTCTAGCTTTAGCTCCAAAGAGGTTCAGAGAAGATTAGAAGAAGAAGATTATTTAACCTATTCACGACTTATTCTGGCCTTCTGGTTTAAGGTAGAATTACCTTAAACCTACATTTCTTCTAATGCCAGCAGGGGGCGACTCAGAACAAGTCCAATTGTATATGGGAAAACTGCCCTACTTGTTCATGGTCGACTCAATGATTGCATGGTGTCCAGGTTCTTTGGAGTCCAAAACAAGCCCAAATCATTGCTGCTCCACCACCGTGTCTGACAGTTGTTTTGAGGTGTTTGTGCTGATATGCTGCTTAGTTTTCTCCAAACGCGCCACTGTGGATTATGGCCAAACACCTCAACTTTGATCTCATCTGTCCAAAGGACATTGTTCCAGAACTTCATAAGTCTAAGCTGTGTTCTTTTCAGAGAGAAGGGTTTTTTTTCTTTTCCAGCAACCCTTTGAAACCAGCCATACTTGCTTAGGCTTTTGTTATTTTCACTGTCATGAACTTTATCATTTAACATGCTAACTAAGGCCTGTAGAGTCTGAGATGTAGCTCTGACTGCAGGGTTTAGCCCACTTTGTTGACAGATGACCTTGTGCTTTTAAGCTGTAATCGCCTACCCAACATTTTATTGCACAAGCAACAGGAAAACCCAGGGAAAATATTCCTTTAAACTCCTAAATTGTGGGAGCTGCTGCTTTATGTTTGGATTTGTGCGAGTAGGGTTATTGGTAGTGATGTGTCGGTCGCGAACAAAACGGCTCTTAGATCCGGATCTTTGAAGTGAACGACGCAAGCCGGCTCCTTCTTGGGAGCCGTGGGTTTTTTTCTTTCTCTTACCCTCTCTCTTGCACTTTTTTGCCGCTTCACTCCGCACGTGAGCCTTGCTGCTTAGCGCTGGGAAGAGGGGGGAGGGGCGGTAGTTACACTCGCAGTAGCACAGGAACAGAGCGGGAGGGAAAGAGAGAGAAAGAGAGCCAGGGACAACAACGTCACATTGGAAAGGTATAGTAATCATCCACAACTATTTTCAGTTGCGGATGATAAAAGATTCACAAAGTTTATTCATGCAGGCCCATATGACAGAGAATATGCATCTTCTTTTTGTTTTCATATTTATATTTAATTGTGTTGTGGTTTGCAGTGTTTTGTGTTGTTTCACTTTAAATTTGTTTAAAAGGAAAAAGCTGAAAATTTAAATAGTTAAAAGTTGAAATGTAAACATGTTTTTGTATTATATGATTTATTTATTACATTTTATGTGAAGTGAATAAATAAAAGTATATTTACGGTGGCCCCTAGAGACAAAGCACGTACAAACTCCAAAACATGTACAAACACAACAGAAGTGCTCCAGGATGCTAGGCGCAGTGTTGAGCTTTTGTTACCTAGAGGCTACACAAGCCAGCAAGTACCAACGACTGGATTTGGTGTGTGGTAGTAACAGGTAAATGAACATTTTTTTTAATTATTTGAATATATGAGTGCCTGTGTACAAATACACAAACAATACACATTTGCTTTCAATTGTGTAATTTAAATGATCTAGGTAGCTCTGTTTTGGAAGTTCAGTTAATGCTAGAAGTGTGTTTTGGAGTTTGTACATGTTTTGTCTCTAGGGGCCACCATATATATTTATATATAAACATATATATAAATAAAACCACTGTTTTGTTTGTTTGTTTGTTTACATTAGTAATTCCTTTTGTGCATAGTTTTATATTGTTGTTAATAATAAATAAATTAAAGCAACAAAATAACCCGAAGAGCCGGTTGGGAGCCGAAAGAGTCGGCTCTTTTTAGTGAGCCGAGCCGAAAGAGCCGGTTCTCTAAAAAGAGCCAGAAATCCCATCACTAGTTATTAGACAGACCGATGGGGGGAGAATAGAGAAAGGGAGGAGTGGATTATTACGAGATTTTGAAGGGCACCTCGGCAGGTTTAATATTGAAGTTAGAAAGAAGCCTTCAATATCAGAATTCATAAATATTGTATTTCATTTCACTGTGATTTCCCTGGCTGGCTCTCATCAGACAAACACACACCAATATCCTATTATAATTTGAGATATTCAAATCTTCTATCATTGAGCTGCCTCATCAGCTCTTAACTCACTAATAAGACGCTCAAACAAATTCTAGTTGGAGTGCTTGGCTTTGTGGGGTCTTTAGCAAGTCTCAGTCAGGGGGCTTCCTAATTTAAAACATCTGGAATGTGTGTATATTCACAGTTATGTGTATGACCAATCCACTGCATTCATTTGCATTTCTTTCCTGGAGTTTATGAATATTCCATGCAGTAATATACAGCAATTTCGAAAAGATATATATGAGACATATAGAAAGCAGGTGTGAAAATGGAGCTGTTCCACCAGTAAGAAGACCTCATTAAAAACATAGTTGACCTCTATAATAAAAATGACAGAAATATGCATATGGAAAGACGTGCTTTACATCTATTCATGTAAACATGGAGTGAATTTAATGTTTTTTTTTCTCTCTAAAAAACCAACAACATAATTTTCAACAAGACTTGTAGTCAGCCTGGGGTGAGCAGTTAAGTGTGGTTGGAGGAGTGAGCACAGGGAAAACAAAGGCAGCTCTATATATTCCCAGCAATGTTTTATTGCTATTGTTATTATTATTATTATTGATTTCTTTTTAAATTCATTTAGGAATAAAATGAATTTATCAATGGGCGGATGGTGTTTTTTCCCCATTAGCGAGCACTAATAGAATTGCAGCAGCTTATGTTAATAATCATTTACCAAACAATAACTCATGGATGCATGCCTCGTGTGTTGCACTGGGAGATAAGAGATGTTGCAAATGTCATTTTGCACATGAAACGTCCTGCATCCAAGGTGCACATTAGAACAGGATGAGACGGGCGCCTCTGCCTTCTTTATGGCTCGAACGACGTAACAATGTTTGCTGACATAAATCTGTTACAGTGGAACAAATGTAAAGCTGTGCCAGCTCAGACATGCTGTGGGTCACCTCCTTAATGCCCACTGACATCTCGAGGACTTCTTCAAAGTGCTGTCACACAAACAGCGGACAGCACCTCTTAATGAGTGCAGCAATTTGCAGCTTCTCGAGGATGAATAAGGGGTTTGTCTCCGCTGTGGAACGATCACTGTGGGAATGGGCAAGAAGATCAAGATGGTTCCAAGTGGAAAAAAGAACCAACAACAGGTAAGTCAGCATGTTGGTTCATTCACAAAACAGCTGAGCTATAGCAGGTAGGAGCCATATCGAGCGCCTTTTTTTCCTCCCCACATTTTTAGAGAGGGGCTTTTGAAGTCACAGCTCCGTGGACTGAGAGAAAGAGGGAGGGCGCACTTCCTTTGGAGATTTCTGAGAATAGGCCCGCTTTATTTCTGTCTACCTCTTTACTTCTGCGTACAAGGGGAAAAATGGACTGAGGAGAGAGAGAGAGAGAGTCAGGCAGACAGAGAGATCAATGCCTGACTGCAGCACAAACAGCAAGAAAAATAAAGTGTTTTTCTTTGCTGTTAGGGAGCAGTAGGTGTGCGGGTTTGGTGACCTTGGCAACCGGGAAGTGGAGCACAACATGATGCGTGTGTGTGTGTGTGTGTGTGTCACGGGCAGGGGAGGAGGTCAACATTTCCAAACGGTAAAATCAATAGTTCTTCACTTACAGACGCGCAACGTGTGTTTTCAAAATAAAAGCCGCTCGGCCCTACATTCGAGCAGCTACTTCAGGCACACAATAGGTAAGAAGCCTTTTAGCCCGATGAGTCAGATGGTTTTGTCAGCTGATGACGATGATGTGAGACACGTCGAACCTTCCAGCAGTTTCACCCGTGGGTGCAGCCGCCACTCAACCATTTCAGCCCGTTCACAGCAGGTAATTGTCCGGATCTGTGCGGTGTTTGTTGTGCCAAGAAGTGGTCTTCTTCCAAACACTAATTTCCAATGTTTCCGTGTGTTTTTATTTTTTATGTGCAATGTCTTTACTTATATTGGTTAATATACTTTAGTGAGCAGGATTTACGACGAGGTCATATATGAAAAATTTTAATGGCCTGTTTTCCAAGTATCTTATCTTAGTATCTGTCTATTATTGTATCTGCATTATAGCTAATCTGGTCCTCTTTGGCCACTTATAATTAACTTTACAGAACTATTGTTAT
This sequence comes from Simochromis diagramma, assembly GCF_900408965.1. Taxonomy (NCBI): domain Eukaryota; kingdom Metazoa; phylum Chordata; class Actinopteri; order Cichliformes; family Cichlidae; genus Simochromis; species Simochromis diagramma. The sequence continues at coordinate 2,970,951 of NW_024386948.1, forward strand.
ATTTGTTACAATTTCAGCTAAAGTCTTGGCCAGATCACGCTTAAAAATTTTTTTTTTTAACATCAAAGAGATTTTTAAACTGGATAAATAAAGGATATCTAAAAGTCACTTTGCCAAAAACTAATTGTGGCATTCTTGTGACACGAATATTGTTTGTGGCTCAAGATGACTTGATATCATTCATGATGGATACATTTGACATATATTTCCCATATTACTTACTTACAGCAGTTTAAATACGGACAACAACTTTGGCAAATACCGGAAATCAGTTTTTGGCACAGCTGTTATGCAATTAGGTAAAATCGTAGAAAAGGAGGGGAGGAGGAAATAAAGAACCCAACTTTGTTAAGCTGCTCTGGTTGACATTTTTTCTAACATTTCGCTCGGGCTGTTGTCAAAGCCATGAGATGATTTGGGGCTTTGGAAGAGGAGGTAATACATTAACAGGTACACTGATCACAGTTTGTCTTCAAAACTGCCGGAAACACAGCATATAACAAATCACTGCCTCTCCAGCGGATAACACATGGAACCATTACGGAGACAGTCAGCAGCATTTATGGGCCTTTGTGTCGAGCTGTATTACAAGAAAATCAACTTAACAGCACCTGCAATACTTTAGAATGATGGACTGCTGTTCCACATAATCATATCAGCCTAGGAATAAGACTGATGTTTAAAACTGTGAATAGCTCTGGCTTAATACTTTGAATCCTTTAAAACCCTTAATGCTCTTGTTATTTATTTATTTTTATTAAATACTTTGTAATCTAAAGTGTTTTGGTCTTCAGTGAGTGTCACTCTGAGTCTGTACCTAATGCAGCATAGGTGGCAGGAACAGTGTAGGACTAATATTACATCTTAGTCACACCTTTGGCTTTTGCTGTGTTACATGTTTGGATTATAAACGAGAGTGTACCGCCTTTTTCATTATGTAAAATAATGTAACTGCTACACTTCCATCCATTCATCCATTTTAATTAAATGCTAGGTTGTGGCATATCCAGGGGCATATCCAGGATTTTGGAGGGCAGCACAGATGGAGCCAACAACAACAGCTTGGTGGACTCGAGTCTAAATATTATTTGTGTTATGTAAAAGTGGGGGGAAAGTATTTAGAATGTACATAAATAAAAGTTATAGAAGCTTAGTTATATAATAAAAATACAGTCAGTGTATCAAAAGTAAAAATACTCATTATGTATGATGGCACAATTGAATTGGATAATAATTACTGATCCACTGATGTCTCTTCAATCATGCAGCAGTCGATGATTTTGATTACTTTTATAGTTTAATCTATGCTAATGCAATTAATCTGCAAAATAATAAGTAACCTGACCTTTAAAATAAATGATATGGAGTAGAAAACACAATATTTGCATCCAAATATAGTAGAGTAAAAGCAGAAATCAGCAAATGTAAAAACACTTAAACATGTACTTCAGCAAGGTACCTCTGTAAATTGACTCTATTACGTTCCTGCAGGTCCTGTCCGGGCTCTCATCCAGTGGTGTTGGGCACTGTATAATTAACAGTACTCTAGTCCAGTGGCAGACATACAGACACACCACTGAGAGTATCCCAGTTGTCTTAGGGTGAACGGTGTGGAACACCCTGGACAGGCTGGCAGTCTATCGCAGGCCCAACACGGAAAGACCAGAATTACCAATTAAACTCACAAGCATGTGTTTGGACTGCACAAGGAAGCTCGAGTATCCAGAAGGAAGCCACGCAAGCATAGGGAAGAACATGGAAACTCTACACAAGAAGGTCCCAGATGACTGGTGGATTCAATCTCAGGACTCTGTATTGGTGCAAAGGACACTTCTTCTTCTTCTTCTTCTTAAAAAAAAATCTCACTGTTGTTGCATACTTTTGAAATAAAAGGATCAAAAAAGGTATTCATGCCCCATCACTTTTTTTTTTTTTTTAAAGGTTTCTTCCTGTTAAAACTGAGTTTTTCCTTTCCACTGTTCAGGCCAAATTGCCTGATCATATGAGGTTGTGTAATTGTTTGGGTTTTCTCTGCATTATTTTAGGGTCTTTGCCTTAGAATATGAAGCATGTTGAGGCAACTTTTGGTGCTATATAAAAAAACTGAACTGAATTGAAATTAAAAGGATTGTTATGGGGAGCATATCAAAAGCAAGATCATTGTAGCATGTTTACCTTTCTTGAATAAGCAGTAAACACAAAGCTGAGGTGATGCAATTCCTGTCTTCAGTCATAAACAACTTCAAGTTCTGGACAATTGGACCACCTTCTCAGAAAAATGAGTGTAGGTTTCGGATCTAACCAGTGTCTGTTTGACTCTGAGCTTCGACATTAATGTTTTGATTTAGTGCCTTTGTACCCCAGGAGAATAACACACAGAGAGTTTCCCCCTCATTTTCCACTGCGTGATAATTAGCAGCTGCTGTACAAACTAGACATGTGTTGAATATTTTCTGAGTAAACTAATTATTAACCAAATGAATTCGTGTGCTTATTCCCAGGACGCCATGCCAAGAATGTATATTTGTCAAAATGACCTTTGCGCTTGTCTCGTGTGCACACAGATGTATCATCCTCATGTATAGCCCTCGGACTGAACAGTAGAGGAACAATGATGACATACCATCTTTTGTTTTCACTGCTTAAAATATGCGACAGATAGGCAAAACAAACCCACCCTTTTCCTCCCACGTCCCTCTGTCTGTCGATCTGGCTCTCCCTCTGTTTTTGCTGTCTGTCAGCGTTGGAGACGATGGCATTTCCAGTCTGCAGACAGCTTCTCCCATCAGGCCTCATGACTGACGCTGGAACTCTTGTGCATGCGCATGAATACAAGAGCGATAATAAACGATTCTCTGCTCGTACTTTAATGTGTCCATCAATCCATTTCGCCATCTTGGCTGAATAAATATCTTTAAAGCAGCTGCGGCTTGCCCTGCACAAATGTCACACCCAGTAACTGAAATCGCACTGGCTTAATGGGCGGTGGTGTCAATCAGCTGTTTGTCCATCCAGCACTTTGTTCCACTGCATTAAATCTCAACAAGCTTTTTTTCACTAGATGTCATGAATGTTGGGATACAGTATCAGAGTTCCACTTCAGATTTATAGCAGTGAATATTGGGCAACCTACTGAGACTAATGCCTATAGAAAGAAGTTGACTTTTCAGAGACAATTCTCATTTTCCCGCCATCACCAACACTCTGTGCACCGGCTGTCTTCATGACCTTTTTGAGAGTATCACACCTGGAGAGTTCACAAGATGATTTGCCTCACACGCTTTACTCTGGAATATTTGAACAGCGAAGTTGCATCATTCCCAAATGAGCACATGCACAGCGCTGATAAACCGCAGGTGGGAAACAGCAGTGAAAATGTCACCAGTGCTTCTTCTAGCTCCAGAGTAAAGGAAGATTTGAAAAGGAATGACACAAAGAGGGTCATCTAAAAAAATCTCTATTCATCAAGTGCAATCAGACAGTCCAATCATTCATGTCCTCCATTTCACAGGCACAGTGTAAAAGTGCAACTCAATCAAAAGTCAGTCAGTGCATTCTGGTATTCATGCAATGTCCATATATAGCCCTAGATCTATATTTAAACAGTTTATAATTTCATTTTTTATATTTTTACCAATATGTTTGATAGTTTTGGACAGTCCCAAAAGATATATAGTTTCCCACCCAGCCTCAGCTACATTGCATCTTTTTCGCACAGACTGTAGATCTTTTGAAATTTTTAATAATTAAACACTGCTCACTAATTTATAACTATTGACCCAGTCTGCACATATGGGGGGCATTACAGTTTAGCTTGTGATGGTTGTTTTTTTTTTTTAATCAATCTAATTTAATTTACAATAATACAGAGAAACCCCAATAATCAGACAAACCTCCATGAGCAAGAACTTGGTGAGAGTGGGAAAGAAAAACACCCTTTTAACAGGAAGAAACCTCCAGCAGAACCAGGCTCAAGGAGGGGCGGGGCCATCTGCTGTGAGCGGTTAGGATGAGGGGAGGGAGACAGGACAGATACGTTGTTAGATTTATAATTAAATATGGATGCCAAACAAAAACGTGGCAATAAAGAAGTTGATATGAAACTTCAAATGTTTAAAAATCTGTGGCAAGAAGACAACAGGTACAGTATAACACAAGCACACCATCAACTGTTCACTGTTCCAGAGGAAATGTCTTGGCTTCCTCTTCTCCCTGCTTTCACTTTTTTTAAACAGAAACAGGAGGAAGACAGAAATGTGAGCTTCTTAAAAACTCCAGCTGTATTAAAAAAAGCAGAGAAAGAAAGAAAGCTCACATCAGTGGGACAGCGAGAGGAATCTGTCACAGCTTTGCACAGCAGGGCAAATTGTTTTCAATGTTGTAGCTCATTTTTCATCAGGAGGAGTGAGATAAGAAATTATTTAAATTCTGTAAAAGTCTCTTACCAGATCTGAACCTAAGATACTTTATATCAGGGGTGTGAAACAGCCAGAATCGGCCCAGTAAACACCCTAATTTGCACTCCTGGACTGCTTTGGAAAATGTGAAGGAGGACTTTTAACATCCATCCATCCATCCATTCGCTTCCGCTTATCCTTTTCAGGGTCGCGGGGGGTGCTGGAGCCTATCCCAGCTGTCATAGGGCGAGAGGCGGGGTACACCCTGGACAGGTTGCCAGTCTGTCACAGGGGGACTTTTAACAGTGTTTTTTAATACATTTTTTTTAGCTTTTCCTGCTGACAAAGATCTCTCACGTGGTCAGTCACACTACAACAAAGTAATCAAGTAATACATAAAATGACAGAAAAGGGTTTTTTCACATTCTAGTATAGAAGTTGCAGCTTTTTCTGGGTTGTCAAAAAAAAAAGAAAAAGGACATTTTTCACAAATTAACAAAAACCTTCTGTTTTATGATTACAGGACAGTCGATGTGTGATGAGCAACCAGAACCTCTAAGGTCAGAGTTGTGCTGACATATTTCTTTAATTTACCACAGCATCATTATTTTTATCATGTCAAAAAACTGAAATGTACTTCTGAAATTATACTTCTTTTTCTTATATTAAGGCAAAATGCATACTTAAACCAACACAAAGAGCAGTGTTTACTGGTTTGGCCCACTTGAGATCTATCATCTCACTTGAGTTTGACATCCCTGCTCAACATGGACCATCTACAAGTTACACCCACAGGAGCTTTTCAGCCATGGAAGCACATGCCATGAAGCTCCCGGCACACGGTTTTTGTGCTGATGTTAATCCCAGTGGAGGTTTGGAGTTCTTTGTGTTGCTACAAAGCTGTGTCACTGTGGTTCCTAAACATTTCCACTTTGCAGAAATACCACTTAAAGCTGGTGTGGAACATCTAAGAGGGGAAAAAAATTCACAAACTGATTTGTTCCAGTGGTGACATGCTGTTATAGCACCACACTTTAATTCACTGAGCTCTTTAGAACAACCCATTCTTTTACAAATGTTTAAAAAAGGTCGTCTAAATAGCTGAATTCAAAGATTAAGATGTGTAACCCAATAGTTTTTGTCCATAATGTTTATCGCAGATGAGGTTTATTACTTATCAGTGACACTATCGATGTCACAATGAGCCCTAAATCAGCGGCATGCTTACTCTGTATTTATTACAGGTTTAGCATGTGAGACTGTAAGGCCATATAATTCACTGTAGTAGGAGCAGCACACTGCAGCCGTGAGTATAACTTGACAGCTCCCAGCCAAGACTGCATTGTCACGGCTCTCTGCAGCCTGTTGACAGGCAGCTCTGCTGTCCTGTGGACACTGAGGAGCTACAGCACCATCCACAACTGAAAATCATTTGATCCGGGGGTGATGGCAACTCAGCTGGAACTGTCGACATGTTGTCTGCTCCACGTGTTGAATAGTCTTCCCTTGTCTGAACGGTTGGCCGCCCACAGAGGTGGCCTGATTCTTTTCCAGGCTGAAAGTGAGGAGGGAGATATCATCAAAAATGAAAAGCTGAAAGTACGCATTTAGAAGCGGAAAACACCGTCCTCTCCTTCGAGTTTTCCACCCAAATCTACCGACCTCTCAGTTGTTAAATCAACACAGCACATTTGGACTAAGTATCAGAGGAACCAAACAAGGTCTCGCTGCTTTTTCCAAGAGAAAGAGATGTGGCTGAGACAGCTGAGACAAGGGCTTACTCAAAGAATCCAGAAGTGCCGGCGATGGTACGGGTGCGTGAGGCTTGCTTAAAATTCAAAATACAAAAGTACAGAGCGAAGCTGTCAAGAAGTAGATGTGTGCAGTAGAAGGGTAATGCAAGAGAGAGAAGGAGCAGAAAATATAGTAACCCTGTTGCAACATGAAGAAATCCAGCTGAGCTGAAGTAAGCTCACCTGCCCAAGTGTTTGAAGGTGGAAAGCTGGTGAGATGAGAGGCAGAGAAGAAGCACGTAAGATGGAGCAAACACGGATTAACAAGTGCAGGTGAAGGGCTCCTTTAATACCCGAGCGTCTCTTTATGAGTTATCTCCCGAGCCTTCCTCGTTCTGGTCTGAAGTTTTGTTTCAACCTTGTTTTTTTGGTTTCTTTTGCTGGGTGTGTTCTCTGATCTGATTCTCTCCAAAAATTTAAGCTGTCAGCAACTGGAAGACTCAAACGAAATCATCCCCCCTTTCTAGTGTCCCTTTATGTGTTGTCTTTAATATAATGTTTGTCATTTTTTTTCCCTTTTGAGGAACTAAAGAAATGTACACCTTCTCTTGTGAGACTTCAAAGAAAAGAAGGAAGCGCTGCACATTCAGAGTAACTCTGCTGCAATCTTTTCTGGTTTCCCCACACTCCCACCTGACTGACACTGACAGCATTTACTACATCATATGTGGTTTTCAGCAATGATCAGAATGGATGCTAGTCCTATGTTTTTAACCACACATTGAATTTTACCATTCATCATTTATGGTAAAAATGGCAAAAATGGCAGAAAATTACCAGGATATTTCTCTTTTTATTCTTTTCTTTAAAAAGAAATATTTAATTTTTTAAGCTCTCAGATGCTTTCTTTTTCTTAAATAAGAACTCCCAAAAATAGACTGCCCTCTGCACGAGTTAAAACTTTCACAGTTTTGTTATAATAATAATAAAAAAAATTCTTTTTAACAAAAGAAACAAAGTAACAGTTTTTACATAAAACTAGAGATGGCACGATACCACTTTTTTTTTTATGTCCGATACGATACCGATATCATAAATTTGGATATCTGCCGATACCGATATGAATCCGATATAGTGTTTTTTAATCAATAAAACTGTTTTTTAAATATCTTGCTGCATTTTGTATAAGTTCATACTCAAGTTTAAATAAACAACAACACTAAAGCTATTCTGCTATACCTGTATATAAAAAATACACTGCACCCAAAATATTTCATAGCTCAGCAATACTGATCAATCTAATAAACTTAAACCTACTCAATCCTTCCTATTCTGGTATTTTAAAGAGTACTTAGCAGAAATATTAAGCAACCTAACTAATAGGGTTGCAAACTCCCAGCAAAAAAAAAAAATAGGGAACCACCCCCCATCTCATGATACTTATTCGACGTAATCAACTTTAATTTGATGCAGTGTGAAAAGCAAATGCACAGAAATCAATTAATTTTGAAGAATAATTAAATAGATTCAACATCTTTCTTCATCAGAATTGCAGACTGCACAGATCGCACCTTCCTAAAGGAAAAAGTATTATAGCTTACTAGGGTATATTAGACTTAATAGTTACTATATAGGGAGTGCAGAATTATTAGGCAAGTTATATTTTTGAGGAATAATTTTATTATTGAACAACAACCATGTTCTCAATGAACCCAAAAAACTCATTAATATCAAAGCTGAATGTTGTTGGAAGTAGTTTTTAGTTTGTTTGTAGTTTTAGCTATTTTAGGGGGATATCTGTGTGTGCAGGTGACTATTACTGTGCATTATTAGGCAACTTAACAAAAAACAAATATATACCCATTTCAATTATTTATTTTTACCAGAGAAAACAATATAACATCTCCACATTCACAAATATACATTTCTGACATTCAAAAACAAAACAAAAACAAATCAGCGACCAATATAGCCACCTTTCTTTGCAAGGACACTCAAAAGCCTGCCATCCATGGATTCTGTCAGTGTTTTGATCTGTTCACCATCAACATTGCGTGCAGCAGCAACCACAGCCTCCCAGACACTGTTCAGAGAGGTGTACTGTTTTCCCTCCTTGTAAATCTCACATTTGATGATAGACCACAGGTTCTCAATGGGGTTCAGATCAGGTGAACAAGGTGGCCATGTCGGTAGTTTTTCTTCTTTTATACCCTTTCTTGCCAGCCACGCTGTGGAGTACTTGGACGCGTGTGATGGAGCATTGTCCTGCATGAAAATCATGTTTTTCTTGAAGGATGCAGACTTCTTCCTGTACCACTGCTTGAAGAAGGTGTCTTCCAGAAACTGGCAGTAGGACTGGGAGTTGAGCTTGACTCCATCCTCAACCCGAAAAGGCCCCACAAGCTCATCTTTGACGATACCAGCCCAAACCAGTACTCCACCTCCACCTTGCTGGCGTCTGAGTCGGACTGGAGCTCTCTGCCCTTTACCAATCCAGCCACGGGCCCATCCATCTGGCCCATCAAGACTCACTCTCATTTTATCAGTCCATAAAACCTTAGAAAAACCAGTCTTGAGATATTTCTTGGCCCAGTCTTGACGTTTCAGCTTGTGTGTCTTGTTCAGTGGTGGTCGTCTTTCAGCCTTTCTTACCTTGGCCATGTCTCGGAGTATTGCACACCTTGTGCTTTTGGGCACTCCAGTGATGTTGCAGCTCTGAAATATGGCCAAACTGGTGGCAAGTGGCATCTTGGCAGCTGCACGCTTGACTTTTCTCAGTTCATGGGCAGTTATTTTGCGCCTTGGTTTTTCCACACGCTTCTTGCGACCCTGTTGACTATTTTGAATGAAACGCTTGATTGTTCGATGATCACGCTTCAGAAGCTTTGCAATTTTGAGACTGCTGCATCCCTCTGCAAGATATCTCACTATTTTTGACTTTTCTGAGCCTGTCAAGTCCTTCTTTTGACCCATTTTGCCAAAGGAAAGGACGTTGCCTAATAATTATGCACACCTGATATAGGGTGTTGATGTCATTAGACCACACCCCTTCTCATTACAGAGATGCACATCACCTAATATGCTTAATTGGTAGTAGGCTTTCGAGCCTATACAGCTTGGAGTAAGACAACATGCATGAAGAGGATGATGTGGACAAAATACTCATTTGCCTAATAATTCTGCACTCCCTGTATACAGTAATGGATTTCTATACATTTTACATCAGATTAAACCTTTGGGTGTAAGATTCAGATAATCATTTATTAAAAGCTACACTTTTTAAATGAGAATAAGAAAGAAAAGTATGTCTTTATGCCCCCTTTTCCCTGTTCATGCCCTATCGGCCCCCCTGGCTAAACTTTGCTAGATCCGCCCCTACACAGTTACCAGAAAAGGATCCTGGTGTAGAAAGTAATATTAAATAAATTCTAACAACAGCTTATCAAGGTTAAACGTGCTGCTGTTGTTCAGCCGCTGGTTTCCTCTTTCTGGTGCAAAGTGGACGATAAACAAACAAGAGAGACGGACTCTCGACAGAAAAGCCGATCAGCTGATCATTAAGCAGTTTTGTGATTCAAGTAGCTACAGGAGAGGGAGAAGAGGCAGTCGGTCCATATATCGGTTGTTAAGCTTAACGCTGGAATGCTTTACAAACATTCAGAGATGAACTTACACACTTGCTTTATGTCTCTCTGGGATAACTTCCTCAGAGATGAAATGCTGGTTTGGTAGCGAGGCTACAAATACATACAGCTGCTCTATGTGAGCACACTGCTCCGACGTGCTACGGTTATGAGCCGAGTTACGCCATGTTGCAAGTTTTGTGAGGTGCTTTCGTGATATTTAATGGATCGGATTACATTTTTTATTTCTCTCCGATATCCGATCCAGTAATTTATGTCAGTATCTGACCGATACCGATACGTAATATCGGATCGGTCCATCTCTACATAAAACATCAATATGTCAAAAATGGTGAAATACACCTTTAAGGCTCTGACTCAGATTGAAACACATCATTCGATCAAGGTGATTCTAATATTGAGTTTTATGATTTTTTCTGTGCATTCCAGCAACTACAGAAGACAGAAACGTTGCCATGTTAGATACAGTCAGTGTTGATCACATGCCATTCAAAGATAATACATGTTGGCTGTGATGGGGTCTGACATTTTGTGGGGTGGGATGTGTATGAAAATGTGTTTTTCACTCATAAAAACGTGAGATGGCATGATATCTGTTTTTCATGGAGAAACGTGTCCTCCAAATGGCCAAACGTTTTCATTTGAGAACAAGATCCTTTTTCATGTTTTTCTCCTGTGATTTTTTTTTAAAGAAGTGTTTCTGGAAGCCTTGAGCAGCTGAGGCAAGGTGTGAGTGGGAGTTGAAATGTCTGGGAAGGGATCTCTGTAGGTGGCTGATATCAACCACCTACAATGTCTTTAGATCCCTTCTAGGGTGTTTCAGCCCCCACTCAAAACTTACCTCAGGTGCAGGGCAACATATCACAGAGATTTCACACCTTGGCCTCGAAGATGGGAATGACCTTTGCCTTTTTTGTGATGACCACATCCCAACAAGTCACAAGAACACCACATTTCACACAAGCTGTCACAAAAGGTTGTGACACGTGACAGAACACTTGGAGAATGTTTGTTGCTTTGCACTTCAGAGCCACTGTGATATTTTTACACCATTTAGCTGATTGTTTGATACTGAGGACACAACGCCAACATCGGCTACACAACGAAACGAGAGGAGATTGTTATTAACAACATTCCTGTGTGCAGCACTTGCCACAGCAATCTGCTTTGTGCACTTCGTTTGGGCTAATTTTGGAACATAATCACACTCGGAGGAAGGATAGCAAGAAAAAGCATTCCCAGTGCTTCCACTTCTTCTCACACTTAATTAGACGGTCACAATTAGGGAGACTCTAACCTGGGAAACCACTTCAAAAGGTGAAAGTTTTGAGCTGGATGAGGGGACAATTACTGCATCCTCAGCTTGGAGCGTGTTTTCACACCTTGTTCTGTATCCGGGCAAAGCTCTCAGACCTAACTGTGATCTGCCGGGCTAATTAGCCTCATTAAAATCCAACAAATGCAAATGTCCAATTAATTCAGCACTTCTATCTTCGAGACTATTGTAAAAGCAAACTGTGAACAAAAGGAGGTGGAGGTCTTGGACGTGCGGCCTTCAAGGAGCAGAAAGTTGTAGCGGCTGTGTTGTTTTGCTCTCTGCTGCAAACTGGGGTCCAGCTGGCGGTCATCAGAGACAATAGGGATCAAAAGAAGAGACAGGAATTCAGCCTTTTTTCTTTTTTTTGTTGAAAAGATTCTTTCAAATACACCTGCTGCCAGAAATGCCATTAAAATGTCAGCTGTCTGTTCCTGGTTTGACAACACACACATACAGGTTTTTTTCTCTTTCCCTGCCCTCCGTCTAGCCTTAAAACAGCGGTGGAAGGTCAAACAGGGCTTGAGTCGGTCACAGGAAAAGGAAGCTTTTCCTTTAATGACATTCACAGAGGAAATAATGAGGAGCACGGAGGGAAAAGAACGGCTGGCAGACTATTCTTCAGATCGCATTCATGCACTTACAGCGAGCCTTGTGCATGATGGGACACGACAATATGCTTTGTTTCCGCAGGTCAAACTGAGTTTAATTCCTCTGCGGAAATGGAAGGGGCGTTACATGCTGTCCTCGTGGATCCGTTATTTAGTGAAAACTGGACCCCAGATTGAACTAACTGTCCCACTATTATCTATCAACTTTGAAGTTGTAGGTTGATGTTAAACAGAAACTGGAGCAAATATCTAAACACAACATTATAATTAGTAGAAATGTATCAGTCAGATCAAATAAGAAGAATGAAAAGCAACTTTCACTTTCAACTGCTTTCCAATACTATCTGTGCATGGCAGGCAATGCAAACTATCCATCCATAGAGCTGGAGCCTATCCCAGCTCTAACAGAGTGAAAGGTGAGGCACACACTGCTGATATTCTCCATGTGTATAATTCATTATACCAGCCATGTGCTTTACAAAGTCTCTGACATTTTTCCATGTAGACACAGGTTGACCTTGCACCATCATGTGCTCAGCTGTGATGCTACTCTCCTACACCTGCTGCAGACAGTGCTGAGAGCACTGTAAACATAATAATCCAGCTAAGTTTTTTTTAACACACAATACAGCATCAATTCAAGTTGTTCATCAGTTTCAGCTGCTTTGGTGTTAATGAAGCTAAAAGCAGGTGCACTAGAAGGGAAAAATGCCACAACCCCTAAAACAGCAATGATTTTTACATCTGGAAGCTACTAAAATGTTTTCTCTCCTCATCTTTTCTGACTATTTTTTTTTCAGTAGTTTTGCATTTGGCTAGTATCAGTGTCACTACTGGTAACCACCTACAGAGGTTACACAGGTAGTCCAACTCCTCCAGGATGGTGCATCAATATGTGCCATTGCCTGAAAGTTTGCTGTGTCTCCATGGAAGGGCTGTATAAGACCCTTAACCCATCAGCTGACTGGTATCTGCTTCTTTGTGCAAGGAGGAACATGATGAGAACTGCTAGAGCTACAAAATGACCTCCAGCAGGACGTGGATGTCTCTGACCAAACAATCAGTAGCAGACTTCATGAGGGTGGACTGAGGGCCTCTAGTTGTCCCTACGCTCACTGCCTGGCACTGTGGAGCCCGACTGGGATTCGTCATAGAATACCAGAATTGGCAGGACCACCAGTGCAAAATGGACTAGCCTGCTGCATGTTTTCACTCTGTTTGTCAGTGTGTTTTGATTCAGCCCTCTGTAGGTTGATCATTTTCATTTCTATCAAACAATGTGGCATCCTTTCATTCCCAGTTTATATCAGAATAGATATTCAGCATGACGTTTTTCCCACTGAGATGTTTCAAAGCGTTCCTTTATTTTATTTTATGTTATTTTCTGAGCAGTGTATTTGTGATAAAACAATGAAGTAGCAGCATGTCCAATATTTCAGTCAGGCCTAACCAGCATTGAAGAACATCATCATCATCAACAATGAAATTCAATCAGCCTTTAAAAGGCCGTTAAAAATGTGAAAGGAGAGATTCTACTAAACACACGACTTCAGTGCATCCGTGGAAGATCTGACCATCACGTCTGAGTGACTGGGAGCCCTGCGGCTGCTTGAAGTACAGACGTGACTGTTGGGGCCAGCTGGATCTATGTGACAGGTATTAGAGAAGGTTCACTGCACACAGACAGATGTGAGGATACACAGGTTTGAAAAACACAGCATGCAAATAAACTCACAAATACAATTGTGGATTGGTCCTGTATTAGGTACCAACACAGAACAGTTTTTCTAAAACTGTGAAAGTGAAAATGTATTTGCTTTAAAAACACCAGTGCACAAAGAATGAACCAAAACCAGGCCAGTTTTTCAGGGAGGGCTTTCTCAATAAAAAGGTCAGCAATGAAAAGCTTTCTTTTCTGAGGGAAAAATGACATGAGGGGCCTTGGGAATACTGGGAGAAATGTTTGGAATGATCAGAAACCATTTCGATGTCATAGACCGGGGCTGACAAACACATCTGCGGGCTTAGTTATAACCAATACAGACATGTAGAGAGGAAGGAGCACAGAAAAGGAAAGAAGAGAAGAAAAAAAGAATGCAGATCTGTCTGTTCCAGCTCAGCAGTCAAGCCTCTCTGCCTCTCTGTACTCCCGCTTCCCAAATTGACAATTTCTTCAAAGTGTTATCTGCAAATATGAGAGGCTGTTTTTATAAAGGGCTGACGAGAGAGCGCTCTGGACAAGAAAACAGGTATTGACACACAAGTATACAGAGCATTCCAGCAACTGTCTGAGCAAGTGACTCGTGGAAAGAATTGGTTTTTCAGAAGAAAAAAAAAGGAAAGCAGACAAATAGAAAGAGGCCACATGGACACTGTGTGTAACAGGATCTCGGGAAGGGGGATCTTTTTTTTTTCAATCTGTCCCACAGAAAAGGTAGGGCGTTTAATTTCTTAATAAAGAGCAGCTGAAGTAATCAGATCTCGCACACGGGCACGCTCAGAGAATCTGAAGCCACACAGAGCTGGAAAAGAGAAGCTGTTCCTCCCTCTAGTGGTTCAGCTTTTGCATAGTTTGTTCTAAAACATAAAGTGAGATTATTACATGGGTGAGACAACGAAAACCACTTCATTGTCCTTTTGGACTAAATTTCATCTGCAGGTAAAAGTCTCTTAGCTGTTCACAAATTTAGAACTAAAACTTATGGGGGAGCTCAGAGCTGCTGCCTCTGAAACAAGCTGCCTGCTGAACTAAAAGCCATCTCAACTGAGGCCCCTTTCAAACGGAAACCACATTTGAATATATATATATATATATATATATATATATATATATATATATATATATATATATACACACACACACATATATATGAACTGGGTGATCCCTCGCCTACTTAGTCTGCAGAACACGGCGTCCATGTTTTCCAAAACGAATTTAAAGTTTTGTATTGTTTTACAACAGAACGGTTTTCCACAGTTGCCTCAGTCCATTTCAAATGAGTTATCCACAGAACACGGCAGATTTCTGGATCACACTCACATATGGCTTCTTCTTTGCGTGATGGAGCTTCAACCTGTAGTTGTATTCACAGATGGTGATTTCTGCAAGTGTTCCTGAGCCCATGCAGGGATTTCTGTGATAATGCTGCTTGAGGGCCTGATGATCACAGTAACTGATACTGATCTTTGGCCTTGTTCCTTGCACACAGAGATTTCTCCAAGTCTTTGGACTCTTTGATATTATGCACTGCAGTTGATGAGATATTCAAAGCCTTCACTCTACACTGAGGATCATTATTCGGAATTCTTCTTTATCTAAAACATACGAGTTTATTTACATTCTAATAAACTGAATAAAAATTGCAGTTCTTATTTTTATTATTCGAGGAGTCTGAAAAAGGTCATGCTCAGTGGAGCTTTTACTGGAGTGCACTTTTCTCGCTGCGTCTCACTCCTTAAGACATCTTCTATTTATGGGCTTCTTTATCCAATATTGAAGATACTACAAGACCTCAGTGTGCTCCCTTATCCCACAGAATAAGAATAGAAACGGGTAGAAAAATAAAGCTGACAGTAATCGTTGCGACTTGGGGACTATACTTCTGGTTAGCAGGTTGCTTATTCTTTGTTTTCTTTGGCTTCAAGCTTAATCCAGGAGGCTTCTCGGTCTCCTGCATGAATTATCTGCAATAACAGTTCCATAACACACTTCTGGGTCATTTTAATAAACGTGTAGTTCCACTGTTTATATAGCAAGACTGTGTCGCTGTCCTTGGTACTGAACTTAAACACACTCGTGACAGAAACTCTTTGATGCCAGTGATTGGGCAATACCGTCACCTCTCGTCCTCTGATTGGTGGAAACGTTAACTGTGCTTACTATATGTGGAAACAAAAACCTTTATGTTTTAGTCAGTTATGTAAGCACTTTTTTTTATGCACACCTGTTGTCAGTAGCTATAATAGGTAAAACTGTGGTTAGCCACTTTATTAGTTAAACACCTGGGAAAAATGGCAATGCATCACAACACAATCACATAAACCCAAAATTAATTTTAAAAAAAAAATCAAAGGGTTTTTAGGGCTGGTCATGTCTTATTTGATGAAACAGAGCTCTGCAGTGATTTGGCTTCAAAGAGAAAAGCCGGTCTGGTGTTAGTACAACATGGCCTTTAAAATATTATTTTCTATACTTTAGAGAAAATTCTCCCAGGTAAGATGAAGGCGAGGCCTAGAGTAAGTAAGAAGGTTGCCTAATCAGGCAAAGCAGATTCTTCTGGAATGTTTACCTAGACAAGGTCGATCCTTTTTGACTCATCCCCAGGAGGTGGCAGCAAGTTCAAACAAATCCAGCCCAGACGCAAAGCTGCATAGCACCACGTCCACCAAAGTAGAAAGCCACCACACATTGATATAAAAGCAAATTTATTAAAGAAAAAGCGGGACAGTTTGTATCCCTTTTTTGTTTTTTTAACTATACATTATGTGCTATACAACATAGACAGAAACGTACAGCCCATAACCGCTGACCAGGTTCAGCTTTAGAGTGATACTTCATCTTTTTATGTCTATTTGAAGGAATTCATTGTCCCAAAGCATTTAAGTGGTCTTCAGACCATAAGCAGCACCCATGTGTTTCACTGACGATAAAAAAAACAAACCACACATCGAAAATCAAACTTGACTATCGCACACGTTTACACAGAGGGGCCAGGGCTTCTCAGAGGCTGTCACAAATACTGACAGTTTACCAAAATTGGAGTATAAATCAGCAGAAGTACATATTTTCCCTGTGAAATATTTTTCAGTCAGCAACACTGCTTCAAAACACAACTTAATATTAAAAAAAAAACACAACCAAAAAACCCACTACTAACAGATGTTAAAGTACTTATTATTTGAATGTATAATTAAACGCTAATGAGGGCGGGGCTAATAAGGGATTTGACAGTGACTGTAATTTGGGCTGTTAGTGAGCCTCTATCTGCAAATGTCAAAACTTTCACCTCACTGCACAAATCTGACTGATAATTCACTGCTTTGGACTAAAATGTTTTTTCAAAGCTTTTCCTCCTTATTAACAAAAACTCAAAGGTTATGAACACGAGGAGGACTTTCTGAGATTTGAAAACTAATAACTGACACATTTCCAGCCTGAATCAATGCTACAATACTTTTTCTCATATGAGGCACACCTCACTTTAATAGACTATTAAACAGCACTCTTATCTTTATAAAGTCAGAAAAGCCTCAGAAAATAAAACAGACCAAGCTGACATTTATAAACAAATTATTATTTACACTCTCTTCTTAAAGAAACTCAGAAATCAGAGCGTTTTATATTTCCTGTGGTTTTCTCAGTGAGGAGGAGTGAGGTTGTTGTGGTTGCTGCGAAGATTGTGTTCCTTAAGATGATGCATCTCTTTCGTACGGACACAAAAACACAAAACTAAGGAGAGAAATAAAGTGAAACCCACACTTGCATATGATCTAAATCAACCCTTAACAGTCTTTCCATCGGCTGATACTCAGGTAATCTGATTATTTACAGAAGAAACCGGGTAAAATGAAACTAATGTTGATCCTTAATAAATAAAGTAGTCTGTATGGACACATTCTGCCTGCAAGTGCAACCGTCTGTGTGTGATGTGTGGTCAAGTTGACACCTTAAAAAAACAAAACAAAAAAGAAACACCCTGCACTGTAAGTAGGAGAGAGTGGAACACTAGGGTTAGGCTGATAAACGGGTGTGCCAACTCTGATCACACTTCTTTAATATTCGATTCTCCTGTCAGTTTTAATGCTCCGACGCCTGCAGAAACACTCTTGTTGAGAAGCAAAGAGCACAAAACTGACAGTGTTATGAATATCGGCCGTATCGGCTGAACCGTAGTGAGAGCTCGGAGAGCCACAGGTGTCGCTGTGTACAGATGCAGAAACAGGTACAGACATTTTTGCATAAACACTATGTACATACATTATGTGTGTTGGGACTAGATTTGGGAACCCTGCCAAGAGGAACAAAGGTTTGTTGTTGTTTTCTCATGAGTAAGGCATGCCATGGAAGGTGGCCCGCTGTGACCCGGTGTGGTGGGGAGCTCAGTCGGACAGCAGCGTTCGTTACCTCCTCCTCCAGTTTTCCCAAAGTTCATTTTAGAATTTGAAGAATTCTCACTGGAATTCGAGCGCTGGACTTGCTTCCTTTTTTGATCCCGCTCAGCTGATTTCATTGAAGCCGTCTGCTTTGATGTCATTACTTGGCAACTGCCGCTGGTCCAGCAATCCCAGAATGCTTTTTGCGTTTCCTGGATCGCTCCTCCAAGGCATGACATCATCACCTCGACATGAAGCGCCTGAAGTCAGCTGTTCAGCCCGTGTCAGTGATGTCATACCCTGCACTCCAATGTGGGAAGCATCCAATGCTGCTGTTGCAGGATCAGATATTTGACAGTCGTCGCCCTCTGGTGGCACCAATTGAGGCGCGCAGCCTCGGCTCTCTGGCCCTGAAGAGGAAAGGAGTTGATTACACACACACACACACACACACACACACACACACAAAACCCCCCAGATGATCTAATATTTTCTCTGTAAACTATAGATATGTTAGCAGTGATATCATGAAAGAAACCATTTCCCTTAGCAAATAAATAAATCACTGTTAGAAAAAAAGAAATATAAAATGACCATCAATTGCACTCTTGAGCTCCACGCAAGATCTCGCCTCCTGAACTGAGGGTGATCATGAGAAAGGTGGTGGATCAAGCATAAACTACATGACAGGAGCCTGTTAGTGATCTGAAGGCAGGTGAGCCAACACTCAGCAAGAACACCACTGGTAACCCACCATGTGGTAATTTCAATGGAACCCTCAAGGTCCTCCCTGATCATAAAGGCACATGCACAGGCCCGTCTTAAGTTTGCCAGTGAACATCCAAAGGATTCAGAAAAGGTTTGAGAGAAAATTCTGTGGTCAGATGACACCAAAATAGACCTCTGATGCATGAACTCGACCGACTGTGTTTGGAGGAAGAGAAATACTGAGTGTAACCCAAAGAACACCATCCCCACAGTCAACCACGGAGGTGGAAATATTATGCTGTGGGGCTGTTTTTCTGCTAAGGGTAAGAAGAACCCAATGAACCTCTGTACCAACTACATTGGTAGTTGACATTCCAATCAATGTATAACTTTAATGTAATGTGAGTAATGCCTCTACATTAAAATGAAACTACCATAAAAAGTAGAGATTGTTCACATCTTTGAAAAAAGATTATTATTATTGTTATTTCCAGATTATTTCCCCCACTGGCTACATACTGTGGATGCAGCCTCAGACGCATTAGGCCGATTAGGTCATATCCTGACATGCAATTCATATCCACTGAGACCTGGCTACTGTAAGTCACATCAGTTATTTCCATTTAGAGTCCATCTGCACACTCAAAATGCTAAAGCCTCGAACAAATTAACCACTTCTCGGAAAATGCAGGAGTCATCAAATATTTGCAACATCACATGATGCATGATTTTCTGCATTTTTATGCGAGAACAATGCGCATAATTTTAGATTACAGTCACAGATTTAAGTAAAATTTATAAATGGGCCTACTAAGTATTAGAACGGTAATAATTACAGTTTCAAAGGACACCAACTTAATGGAATAAACTTTTATATAGGTCGTTTTGGTTTTGGAGTCTTTAAAGTCAAACCTGTAGTGCTCATTGAAGTCCAGTCTGAAGCTGAGGAAGCGCAGGCTCTCATCAGAACTGGTCATCAGCAACACCAGGAACTGTTGGACGATGCTCTGAGAGGGAGAGATGAAGGGAAGGAAAAAAGTGAAATGAATTGCAATGGCTGATTCCACTGAATACAGTTCATGACGAGCAGCAGCTTTAGGTGGTGGCTCGAGCTGGTACCTGATAGAAGTGAGTTAGGATCCGCAGCTGTGAGCGCATCTTTGGTATGGTTTCCTGGAACTCTTGAATCCTCTTCTTCTCCTCTGCTTCCTGCTCGGCCGTCACTCCCCACTGACCCTGAAAGACGACGCAAGAAACAGATGACATAGCATCACTCACTATGCATCCATCTCCAGCCAAAACAACAACAACAACAAATATACCTCTCTTCCCTTTCATTACTTACCTCCTCCTCTCTCTGCCGCCTCTTCTCCTCATACTGCAACCTGAGGCTGAGTTCCTCCAGCGCTGAGCGGTAGAGGGAGTCCTGGGCGCTTTGAAATTCAATGATTTGGTCAAATATGGCCCTCAGCTGGTTCAAAAGAGACTGGAGATACAATAACAGAGTTTCATTAGGGGTATGCAAAACAGGGAAACAGAGGAATGACTAACAGAACACAGAAATCTTGTGTGTGTTTGTGTGTTACCCTGCTGTTATTGTCCAGCAGGCATCTTGAAATAATGGTGTCTAGGAAGACGTCGTGGGCAGCGATTATGTGGTCGAGGTCCTGAGCCTGACGCACTTTGTTCCACAGCTCGTCCCAGGAGCACTCCAACACCTGCGCACACATCACAGTTTACTACTGTAACTGATACAGTTTACTGAGGTTTTACAGCCTGCGATAGTAACAGCACTGCTGCTAATGGACCTGACCTCAAAGGTGATGTAGTACTGCATTTGGTGGATGAAGTGGACCATCTCGGAGGCCAGGATGTGACACTGATGCAGCACGCCGGACAACTCTGCAGGGTAAAGAGCACAAGGGCGGGTCATGTTATACAACAGGAAGTAGGCATGCTATCAAAATATAAATATATTTTGCCATAACGCTGCAAAAGATTATGTACAAAAAACCTGAAAGAAGGATGAGAGTTAATTTCAAGTGAGTTCTCCACTAAGTATGTGTGTGCGTTTAAGTACCAGGCATGGTTTTTAGTAACTTGGCGTTACACATCTGTCCCTTCCAGATGTCAGTCAGCGTGTACTCCATCCTCTTGGCCCTCCACAGGAAATTGAACACCCGCAGGTAGTGGCCCATGCACTCCCTCGTAAACACCTGACAATATACACACAGACAAATGGTAATACTCACATCTTCAAGCTTCCACATGCAAAAAAATAAAATAAACAGAACATGTAGGAGGCTGTGTGTAGTCACCGTTGAAATCGGTCCATCAACATGGTAGTCCAGACTGAAAACATCCCAACCTGTATCACCAGGAGACACCTGGAGGCCACACAAGACGAGCCATAGTGAGAAAAAGGATCATTCGTCATTATTAATTCAATTACTTCCTAACAAGCAGGTGATGATGCTACCTCTAGCAGGCGTACGTCCAGCCTCTTGAGGATCTCAGCGTTATCATACTGGGCGTTGGTGGCCCTGACTGCCGTCTCCAAGATACCAGTCAGATTGTGTTGGTATAAAGTGGTGGCGGGACGGGCCAGCTCTGGTCTGAGATTAAAACATGTAGCATATGAGAAAATTAGGATTTGCAGCTTGATCATCAGTGTTATAGATCAGGAAGGAAAACCATACTTCAGTAGGTCCATAAGGTGTCTGATGAAGTCTCCCTGGCCCAGCAGCAGGTATCTCCTCATGGCCTGCAGGTGCTCCAGCAACAGGTAGTTACGGTTGAGGACATCCAGCAGGTACTTGCTGGTGTCGAAGTAGGCCGCGTCGATCTTCTCCTGGAACGCTCCCTCCAGGTCAGACAGCAGCTCTGCGGCTACGTGAGCAAGAAGGTATCAACTGGAGTTTCTCTGCTGGCTACATTTTACACATTAATGAATGGCGGTCTTTTATATAAGATGAAAAAAATTTATGAAACATTTTTAAAAGAAATTTTTTTATATTAGAGTTCAAAACTGCTGATTCATGGACAAATATTAATATGGATTAAAAAAATGTAACTTATTTATCAAATTATTACAATTATTTATTCCTAAGCGTTTAGATTTTTGCTGTAATTTTGGACTAACCCTCATATTTTCCTTTGGATTCAGGGTCAACCAAGTCTTTGAACTGTTCTACTAGACAATAAGAGAGAAAGAGAACGTCCTTCAGCTCATATTCTAAAAGCCACAGATCAAACTGGTTAGATGAAGTCCTACAGACAGAATCAATAGACTACAGCTGAGTATACCCAGTTCTTCTCTCCAGTCAAAAGGAGAGAAGGACAAGGCCCAAGAGCATCGACCAGTGTCCACTAAAAACAACAAACGTCAATACAGTGTAATGAAATCAATACGATGAAGACAGAACACACATATACACAAAAGGAGGCTCCAAGTTGGTTATGAGCGTATGCGTGTATTTCATGAAAACACTAAAATTAAACCAACACAGCACTCTGAAAAAGCCAGCAAACCTCTATTCACAACTTCACCATACTGGTTTTTCTTCTTAATGTCCCATTATGGGCTGTCAGAAACAAAACAAATGGAAGTATTATCTATGAATTTGCTTTCCTGAGACGCTTACCATCTTTTGGAGTGTCTGCAGATTTCGACGCTGCCGTGATTTTGCCTGGCGGCGTTCTATCGTGGCAAACCTGATGCAGGAAGTTGATGGATTTGCCGATCAGCAGAACCTAAAGGGATAAGAGAAAGGGAGGAGATAGCAGCTCCTTTTCAGTCATTTCACAGTCTCGTCTACAAAAGCATGCTCTCTGGCATCCAGTGAAGACATCTGTGATGGCACGCGTACCTTGCGTGCCTGGTCCATGGTGATGAACGAGGGGATCATCGACTTCCTGAGGGAGTACTTGTCGTGCCACAGACGATCGGTCTTCACGTTGGGATCTGATGCTACAAAGAACTATGAACACACACATAGAAAAACACACACTTAACAGTTTTATTTTGCCTGCTGGGTTTAATTTCCGGTGTAACAATCAGATAGGCGCTTGTACGCATGTTGACTTTGAAGGTATATTGACATACGTTACCCCACATTCCCAGTGATATTGATATAGCCTGAGGTTGCGTTACATAATCGTTTCTTTTAATTTCTCTATAGCCAGCACAGTGGTTGCATTTGACATTTTTTCCCCATTACAACTAGCCCTCACTGTCCTCCATCAGCAAACAAGCCCTTTCCCATTCCCTCAGAAGTTCTACTAGATGTTGCCGACTTAGTCACCTAATATTGAGACACCTTCATCCACAAAACAAGCAACTTTTTAGACAAACTTCAGCTGCTTTTAGTTAAAGACCAGTACAGCCATATGAGCACAGTTTTCCCTGCATCCACTCCTTTCACTGAGTAGCAGCAGCACACTTAGCTGACTGCATGGCAGCTGATATGCACATGAACGACCAGTGGATGTGAACTAACTGTACTTATCCAGACAGGAAGAGGCGCTTGGCTGAACAGAGTCTAATGTAACATTTGTCACTGAACAAGTAAGTCTATAGTCAGTGTCCAGACCGTTGCAGAGGTTTCCATCCTTTGTCACATTCACTTAAATTATCCATTTACTTCAGTGTCAGTACAGCAGCCTCAACTGGCCGTCTAATGAGGGCGCTGAAGGCTGTGTACAAGGATACATTTTAAAAACTGATATCAACTGTCAGGCTCACTTTAAATTCATCGTTATGAAGCTGTGTGTGGCTGAAATAAGACTTTCACAAGCAGTGTCACTATGAAAACCACAAGGATGACATTTAAATGCCTGATCTACACGCAGAAGCAAACAGCCTTTTTGAATTCTAAAGCCTTAAGTTGGATTAAGTGTTTTTTAAGTAATTATTAAGTTATGAAGGTTTAAAAACGCTGCAAAAAATTGTATTAAAAAAAGTGCCAAATTTTGATCTACCTGTTTGTGTGCATGCATTGGTAAGCTATGTGATGCTAATGATGTGTAGCTCCATGTCAGCTACACCAACTACACATTTACTTCATACCATGCTCGGTTAGTTAAGTTGATTCTTGATCGTTTGTTGTTTAATGACTTGTACTTGCCTGAAATGATGAAAAATGTCCTACTATGCTCCAACTTCAAAGTAACAAGTTTTCAGTGGTAATAAAAATGATATGTATTGTTCTGAAAACACAATGTGGCTGATGCAATAAAGTTGGGCCTAATTCTAGTTTGATTATTAATAACTGCACACTGTCAAATGTGCGCAGTTAAAAGGAGAAAACAGTGCGAATAAGCATTTACTGGCTCATTGCCTGAGAGTTCTGCAATGTTACAATCTACAGTGCCTTATTTATTTAAGCCTTTCAGCCATAATTACAGCTGTTGTTTAGAGTGCGTTTTCACAGGCTGTGTGAGATCTCCTGGGTAATTTCACTCCTGAAAGCTCCAGTAATTTCTAACTCTGTGTTCTTAAACACAGCACTTAAAACCAAAAGTCCAAGCGCTCGGTAATGGTCCGCGCTGGACACATAAATACTGTGTGCGTGAGAGCAATAGAAAGAGAGAAAGGGCGGGGAGAAATAAAGGAGACACATTCATCACTGTGATCTCCATTACACTCCTCTCATCAGTTCTCATTTAAGGGGCCATCCTGGCTCTCCTCTCTCTGTAATGTTCCCTCTCTTTGGGGTCAAACATCAGAGCAGTCAGAGAGAACATGCGCTGTAATTCTCAGATTCTCTGTAAAGACATTCATCTTTCTCATTGAATTTTGATGCACTGCTCTGCATTTATTTTGATTACAAGAGGTTTTTATTACTGCGCAGAAAAGATCAGAGAGGCGTGTGTACCTCGTGGTAGGTGTCTTCTAATTCCCCGTCGTATATCCACCTGTAGAGGAAGTTGAGAATGGGGTGTGACACCAGGCTGAGGATGTGTTGAACAAGTGCTCTCATCTGTGGGTCTCCCGTTTTCCCGTAGGCATGAACTGCTGAAGCCAGCTCGCCACCCTTACGACCTAATGACACACAATGCGGGGACACTTAGAATGCTATATTCAGTTTAGCATGTTCACCCACCTACATTAAAACCAACAAGCACGCGTCCACACACCCTGGCAGAAGTCGACGAGGGCGGCGAGCGTTTTGAGCCTGACTTTAGGGTCGTACATCCAGACCAGCAGCCTCCTGAGGGTCAGACTGCTCTCTGTGCACACGGTCACACCCTGGTCATCCTCCACCTGCAGCTACAGCACAGAGAAATTACCTTAGATCAAGCATCTGCTAATTTTTCCATTACACATTCCCTCATTGTCAGCACTAATTTTGTTTACCTGCGAGTGGAGGACAGAGAGCAGCCTGTAGTACTCCTTAAGCTCCTGGTGGAGTGAGGCACAGAAGCTCTGAGTGGAGAGGAGAGGTCGCGGGTGGAGAAACACAGAAACAGAAAGGTAAGCATTAGTTGAGGACTGTGTGATAAAACTGACGTGAACAATTAATTCACATGGCAAATGTGCACACGCACTCACATACCTGTCCAACCAATCCAAAGGCCCGGTCGAGGCTTCTGGCATCAGTGTACTTCCTGACTTTGTTGTGGAGCCAGCCAAGTTCAGCCAGTCTGCTGCTGGTGTCCCTGAGGGACTTGCACAGCACCACCTAGTGAGTCAGAGCAGACATTACAACACATATAACAACATCTGCTTGTTTATTCTTCCACCAAGACCAGAGCGGAGGCAAAGCTATGTCCGTTTGCTAATTTATCAGCAGGACTTGGCAAAAACTCACAAGCTGTATTTCATTAAACTTGGTAGAAAAGTGGGCAAAAGTAGAACCCATTAAATTTTAGTGCAAATTCTGAGATGCAGCACTGGCTTCGGAAGACGACTGCATTATCATATTGTTCTTCTAGTTAAGCGTATGACAAAAAGGGCCAGCGTGATTTCTAATGCCATGTAGTAGCTATTATGCATGCCATGATTTGACCCTGACAGTGATCCAAATACTGGAATATTTACTCTCAGCTTATTTTTAAACTATAGTATTAGTTTAATATTAGGCCTATGGAAAGGAATCTCTAGCACAGAGTTTATAGACATAATCAAGGTATAATTAAAATCTTAATCAGCCACTTTCATTAAATCGCCCACTATAATTTACGCAACACATCTATGACTAACAAGGCCGTCTTGCAGCAGACGACCTTGTTTCCGGGCTGAAAAGTTCGCATTAAATTTTCATCTGCTTAACAAAAACCTTTTATCACTGGAGCCTTACAGAGAGCTTAAGTGGCCAAAGCAGCCTCCAAAATATCTCCATCCTTGACTAATATATCTGTGCTCTCAGTGGCTCCGTCTCCATCAGGTGGACGGTGTCGGCAGATCGAACACAAGTCTAAGTTTAGCGTCACGGAGTGAGAATATGGGACAAGTTCCATCTATGGCCTTCCCATCGATAATGTGGCAAAAAGGGGAGGAGAGGGGGAATTAAATAAACTGACAGGACAGACAAAAAAAAAAAAAAAAAGGAAAGAGAAAGTGGGAGAAGATCGATGTGACTCGGAGCCAAAAAGCTTTATATTGATCTGTTGAATCTTGGTTCTAAAGTTCAGTCAACAAAAACAGTCTTGATTTCATATCATCTATTATGCCTAATAAAGAAAAGTGATCTCTGAGCAGCTGGAGCTCCAGGACTTGGATCCGCTGCAAGTCACTGTGGGATGGTGATGATTATTACTCTATGAAATATGTGTACCCTGCTGAGCTGATTGGTCTATTAAGAGCTTTTACAAAGCTAGACGCCAGTTTGGGTACCTTGCTGTCTATTTTGTAGCAGTTATCCTGCGCGCTCATCTTGATGAACTTGCCGTCAATTCCCTGGAAGACGTAAAGGATGTCCCGCACCAGCGCCGCCTCGTTCACCTCACCTGCGCACGCAGCATGTGAAGGATTATATTGTGTTAGAGGGGAAGTGAGAAATGAAAATGAAACTTTAAGATCTCATGGTACATGGATTTCTCAGATAAACTCAAATGTACAACAGGACAGACTGAATGAATAATGCAACACATGACACAACAATGGGAGACACGAGGGGACGTCTGGCTATGAGTGATAAATTGAGAGAGATCTGCTCAGAGCCTGCTCCAGGATACTTCCTCTGAATGCAACATGTTATGTATTTAGAATGTATGGAGGTCAAAAAGAGTTAACTTTTGTTATTAAATGGTAAATGGCCTGTATTTGTATAGCGCTTTTACTAGTCCCCCATAGGGACCCCAAAGCGCTTTACACACCCAGTCATCCACCCATTCACGCACACATTCACACACTGGTGGAGGCAAGCTACAGTTGTAGCCACAGCTGCCCTGGGGCAGACTGACATTCAGTGCATAGTAAATGCACTGAATCTCATGGAGGGTTTTATTCTTTTGGCACGGTCGTGCAGACCTGAAACCCACACTGTATACATGTCACTCACCGGCTGGGTCACCATCTCGGCGAGGACGCACTACTCTGGCAGCGGGGACCGGAGGCCCGAGGGGTGGCCGAGCGGCAGGCGGAACCATAGCGGAGCTGGGTGAGGAGCTTACAGGCAAAGTCCAGGCTAACCGTGAACCCAGAGGCTGACCGCCTCCAGCTGCAGGCTGAGGTGGCTGGCTGAAACACAACAGCACATTTACTTTAGTTATGGCTGAGCCGTTCTGGATTTTGGTATATACATTTACTATGCACTGAATGTCATAATAATTAGGGATGACGACCATGTTCATGTTTACAAAAGACTGATACTCTTTTCAATGGAACAGTTATACTGTTCTGATCGAGTGGCGCCTTCTAGGGCTGAAAAACTAAACCAGCATGGGCCACTGTAGTTCCTTTAGTGGCCACTTAAGGCTCACATTTGCCAAACTATTCCTCAAAGCCTCGTTAAACATGTTAAAACAACCAACTTAACAGCATCAAAACCCTTCTTCCAAAAACATTTTCAGTCTAACCAGTCATTAAGAAGGGTGTGGTTGGCTTAAAGTCTAGGGCGTTTCATCTGTGTTTGCCGACAGTTTTGCAACCACAGCCAGCTGTAAGCAGCTGCTGTCTGCTGGACCTCACCTTAGATAAGTGGAGTGACTGAACTGAAGCTCTTAACTGTGCTGTTGGTGCCTTTTAAATAATTTTAAATGCAATTAACTGACCAAAATGTTTGTGCTTCAGTTTTGATGAGTGAAATTAAATTATTAGTCCATTACTAATTAGCAGGTCCTTGTGTCTATACGCTGGTTACAGCTCCCTAACTAAGCTTCCTAGTGTTAGCTATTAAATTATACTGATTCTAAAAAACACAACGTGGCAACAGCCAGGATGCAAATATTGACAAAATAAGAGGTCATGCGAGTGAATACAGGATTGCCTTAGATGGATGTACTGTGTTGAAGTGGTTAGCACTGCAGAGTAAGAAGGTCTTGGGTTCAAATCCACTGGCCACCTGGGCCCTCTGTGCAACCTCAAGCTGGTGTCGCCGCAACCGCAGCACGTGTGTGCAATCGGTCAGTTTTTTATGCAATCGTAATCTGCCAGACTCACAGATTATATAAAGGGAGATGTTGAAACGTTATAAACAGTATAAAGTGCGTGTAAATGGTATGGAGCTCACTGTTTGCATAACGCATAAATGGGACCTCAGCCCTGCAATATACTGGTGACATGTCTAGGCTGTACTCTGCCTCTCATCCAATCACAACCGGGACAGTGTCCCACCTTCCCCAAGACCCTGAATTGGATGTGGAAGAAAATGGATGATGTGGCTGACAATCACAGCAAAGAACAGAAATCTCACAATCAAGATTTGTGTTCAAATTTGGAATTTCTTTGGGAATTCAGCAGTTACTTTTTGATCCCTTGGAAAGTACTGGAACAGTCATTAAATAAAGCAAGCCCAGCACACATCTTTGTACTGTTACTTAATTATCACTGTGTGTTGTCCAGAGCCATGGGAAAACTTGATGTTTTCAAGAGGATAAATTGCCTTTTAAAGACGCAAAGGTGAACCCAGACAGCCCAATGGTCATTGTTTACTAAAGGCCCACTGCATTATTAATAAGAAAAAAATGGGACTAAATGGCCGTTAAACTGTGTTATAAGGGGTCAGGCTGAGAGGAAAGAGGCAAGTTCACTTTCTGCTACTAAATGATACCTCTTGTATCTGACATAGGGCTTCTCACACAAACACATCAGAAAAACAACCCTTCACTGCAGAGCTTTTCGGGGCTGCCTAAAACCTCTGGTACGTGGCTTTGACATGGAAAGCTGAAGTGTTAACAAGCTGATATGAAGATGCTCACCCTGCAAGCAGTGGCTGTGGTGTTGGTGTAGGTCCGTTCAGTGTGTAAACTCCTAGACTTGAAATCCCACTGGTCCCGACACTAGCTGACAGGCCGGTGCTCCTCTCCCCATAGCTCAGGGCCAGGCTCTGCGGACGGGTGCAATAGAATGG
The DNA here is from genome assembly GCF_900408965.1 of Simochromis diagramma. Lineage (NCBI taxonomy): Eukaryota > Metazoa > Chordata > Actinopteri > Cichliformes > Cichlidae > Simochromis > Simochromis diagramma. Next base: position 2,999,966 of record NW_024386948.1, read on the forward strand.
GGTGGAGTGGGCGTCCCTGGGGAGGGCTTGGGCAAACAGTGCCCCGTAGTTTCCAACCTAGGAAGTACAATCAGACATTGAAGGTCTCCAGAATCAAGTATCAAGCATCAGTGCATATACACACGTAATCACTATGATCCAAAAGCTCGAGCTTTTAAACATTCAGTTTAATTTTCTTTCTACTCTTGGCTTTGTATGATATCACAGAGAGGGGATATCCTTATATATTCATCATGGCTCATAAGTTGCTATAAGCACTGAAGCTTCCACCATCTGCAGTTCAGATCATTTGTTTGTAAAGAGGTAGCCAGTCTGATGAAACCTCACCTGGGGTGTTGACCCAAGGGCAAATGTAAGATATATAAGAATGACTTTTAACTCTGATTCATGTAAAGCTACTCTAATCTAAAAGATTTTAAGAGTTTTTAAAGTGTGTGTGTGTGTGTGTGTGTGTGTGTGTGTGTGTGTGTGTGTGTGTGTGTGTGTGTGTGTGTGTGTGTGTGTTCCCCACCCTGCTGGATGGTTTGCGGGGGTCTTCAGAAAGGCTAAGCAACAAGTAGAGAACCGACCAGCGATGCTTTAGAACACCCTGCAAACAGGAAAACGACATTAAAAAAAATACCACCTTCAAATCAGTTCAATTCGATCTCATTTACATAGCGCCCAATCACAACAACTGTCACCTCGAAGCGTTTTAAGGTAAAGACCCAAAATCAATACAGAGAAAACCCCAACATCAGACAACCCCTTATGGCCAAGCACTAGGTGAAAGTGGGAAGGAAAAACTCCCTTCTAACAGGAAGAAACCTCCAGCAGAACCAACCTCAGGGAGGGGCGACCATCTGCCATGATTGAGCAGGGGTGAGGGGAGTGAGACAGGACAAAAAGCACCCTTTGGAAGACTCTTTCATTTAATAAACAAAACAGTATTATTATCTGGAGGGGTGACTGTGGCGACTAGTGAGACTTATTAATAAACAAATAAATTAATATACAATTAATGACCAGTACTGTGTTATCAGCCCTTCGGAGGCTTACTCTGAAGCAAATTAAACAGGTCTCTGTTTTATGCAAGCAGGCTGTATCATGCGTCAAGTGGGAAATTGTTCCATTAAAGCTTTAATACCTCTGTGGGTGATAATACCTTTCAGAGAGAAATCCAAATACCAACCTGTGTCTGAAGTTTCCTGTGCAGCTCCGAGAACAGAGCTGCATCCGCTTCTCTCCGCTGCTTCAGCACTGCAAGAGCATTAAGACCGACTGTGTTAGGTGGCGTTTCTCCTCCATGAATGGCTCATTTAACAGATGAACAAAGCTGGAAATGGTTCTGTGCCAAACAGGTTTTTAAATAACAAAAAGAAACTCTCCACAAATGGGATATTGTTAAAACTGCAGACCGAGACAAAGAAAAGTAGGAAATGTATTGTGGAGGTTCAAAGAGAAAGCCAGCAGACTGCAGCGCCCTTCTGAAAGCCCAAAGTTGCTCATCAAGATAAAGCATGCTGTGTTTGTATTTATAACTGCCCTCATATTGACAACCAACCCTCCAGCTCTGGTACACCCTGTCACTGCTGGCATTTAGAGCTGCAAGACAAATGCTATTTCTTTAGCAGTCACTGGAATACATTATTTCATATGCTCAAACTCACTCAAAATTAATTTCATTTAAATGTCTGACTGTTTCACATCATTAACCAATATAAAATATCCAGTTATCACTTTTGTGGCAATGTTGCAATTAAAATACACAAAGACTAAGCAAAAACTTCTCATAAGTCCACCTGGGATAAATAAATGCTGTACAGTAAGTGCTGTGCTATTTTGGTTTCACAGTCTGCAGCAAAGCTTGGATCAATGTTTTCCCACTAATGGCGTGACCTTGCTGCCATTTAAGTCAAATAGGATTCTGTAGTATGGTGGAATAAAGATTTTCCAGCACATGTATTAAAGCTGGCATTCTGACATAAGGGGATCAGATGTCACAATGACTAAATGAAGTAATATACAGTGGATTATAATGGATTTGCTTTCACAGAGGGAGGGAGGAAAGCATCAATCCAAATGCCACTCACGCTCTTTCTTTATCTTCTCTGACACCAGGAACTCGTCTCGTTCAATAGTAGGGGCATAGTTACTGCCAATGACTCGTACTGCGTACTGGAACTGGTGGGCAACTTCAGCTGAAAAAACAAAACAAAAAACAAATATCAAGACATGACTAACAGCTTGAAGGAATGTACAAATGACAGTGTGTTGACTGGGGCATTTTTTCCCCTGTTACATCATTACTTTACTTATAATGTTTCACTTATTTTCCAAAAGCACAAACAGGATATAACAAAATGAACTTACAGACCAGGAGAGTGCAGATTTGCCATTACTTTAATAAGGATAATGTATGATGGGACAGTGTTACTAACACTTTAGATACATATTTTAAAAGCTAATTTTCATTGCAGTTGCTAACTGCAAAGGTTTTGGGCCTTTGATCAAAAGTGACTTAAAAAAACAAAAACAAAAAAAAAACACTGCTTCTGCCTCTATCTACAACAGGGGCCTGCAGCTAGCCAGGCAACTGCATCCAATTTACCACACAAATTAGAAACAGAGCTAAGTGGCTAGCAATCTAAAAGATAACCGAGAAAGGTGAAGCACTTTATTTGAGCAAAAGTAACGGTGTAAGACAGCGACTCGTGGAAGCACCGTGAAGCTGTTCAGCTGGATGTGCAGCATCTGGCCAAGCCAATTGGCTGACAGATACGCGAACCGAGCCCCCGCTACGTCCCGTTTTTCCTCACAGCTAAAGCGATAGCCACATAAAAAGAAATCAATATATTTTCTTAATAATTTAAATGTGACATTGTAGTGACATGTTTACTCCCGAAGGCCTTAAGAAATTAATAAAATCCTATCTTCAATTCGGCAATTGTCCGAAAGACTGAGCAGCAGTTATTTAAGTAAAACTTCAACCGTTTTCTACAATATTCAGTCTGCAAAACAAACCGGGTGAGTCGGCGCCCGCTGCTTAAAACGTTTAATAAACAGAAAAATCAGGGCGGTCTAATGTGAAATATTAATGCCGAATTTGCCACTGGAAGTTAATCACTCACATACTGCTTCGTGTGAAGCATGTATGATTAATAACAGGACGCGAAACAACAAAAAATAGATTTTTTTGAATGAGGTTAGGTTTGGCAGTTCCTGACTACTACAGTAGTGCAGTAGCGCGAAGCTTGCTAGCAGTAACGGATGTACCTTCGCTTTTCCCCGTGATTCTGCAGCAGAGGCTTTGGAGAAGGACGTTTGGCGATTTCTGATCCAGGGTTGCCATGCTCTCCGTGGCAAATGGGCAGTGTGTTCCCCAATAAATGAATAAATGTGAATGAATAATATGAACTAACTCAAATCCCCCACTACGAGCAACGCCATTTTGACAACTTCAGGCAAGCTAGGAAGAATTTGACAACGACCAGCGCCATTTGCCTTCAAAATAAAAGCATACATGTTCTTACCTATTTCTTTTAAAAACTTGCACAACACTAACGAAGGCTCAATAAATAATGTACACATCAAAACTAGAAGCACTGTTCCGCAAAAAAATAACAAGACGATAATACATACGACGCCAAGAAAGACGAGGAAGACAAGATAACCAGATAAATCAATATGTAAGGGGAACTTGTAATGTAAAAAAGAACCTTTTGACTGGTAAGACCAAAGGTGCAACATGTATGCCGGATGTTTAATTATCTACCATTCCCATTAATAAATAAATAATGAACGGCAAAAATACAACTAAAACAACTAAAAGCCTATTTATGACATATCATTAATAAAGTTGTTACAGTTTAAACCAAAATCCATCACGTAGGTTTTATTTTGAAGGTTCAAACAAGAAACCGTGGTTATTATTTCTATTTTTACGGCGGACTTTCAACAGAACCCGCCGAAAAGCGTCTCCAGGAAACAGGGCGCGGACAAGTGGATGAAAATATTTCCCTCCTGAAACGTGGTGCCATGAATTATTTTGTTCTGACCCCGCTGACCTGCCTGTTACAAACCGATGTGTCACGACAGCAGTAATAACTTGTAATAATGAGTCTAAAATATTATGAAAATCTCTTCTCATTTTAAACCGAGCTTGAAAAAGTGGATGAGATTTGAGATGGAAAAGGAATATAAATTTTATCTTTCAAATTCCTTATTTGTTGGATCACAAAACTTTAGTTAACCTAAGTAATAAACAAACAAATGAATAAATAAATAGATGCGATTATGTGTAAGTTATATGTGTAAGTTATTATGTGTATTTCTGACATTTTATGTAATGATTTCAGCACCATATCTATGGATAGCACCAGTCTGTTTCATTTTATTTTATTTTATTTTATTATTTTTTTAAGTTAAAAAAATCCTAAATATCCCACAGTTAACTGAGACACCCAATCAATAATTACTCTTCACAAACACTAGAGCGCGCATGCGTTCACCCCCGGTGCCAGAGCCACCACCTGGCTCCACGTGACGTAGATGAAAGAAAATCTCCTTTGGCCGCGGCGCGAGACAAGAAGATTATTAGTACACGCGCAGAGGGGGTTGAGAGAGAGAAAGAGGGAGCGCGAGAGAGCTGGATATTAATTTGGCTTCTAGTCTTTTAGGAGGAGCAGCTCGCTGCCCGTGTGAACTGTCTTCAAACTGTAGAAGACGCACAGACAGACACTCCCCCGTTTAAAGCCCGTTGCGGGGTCCGTAGGTGAGTTTGGAAGCGAGTCCTTTTTTTCCAATTCAGGAAGAAGAAGACGGGGGAGAAGAGAAAGTCATGGACAGAGGAGTAGAATTAAAAAGAAGCTAGCGCCCGCAGTAAAAATAACCTTTGGAGGAGAAAAAGACAGAGAGCAGAAGAAGTGTCCGGAGAGGGAAGAGGAACAGGATGGGGATGGATTTCAGCACTCTGCGTACTCTTATCAGCCGATATGTAAGTTTGTTTTTCCTTTTTTCTTTTTTTAAAAATTAAATACCCTTATGTTCACATTAACACATGCGACTAGTTGCCTACAAACCAAAGATATTTCCATTTTAAATCAAACCTGTGAACTTTTTTTGTTATCACCGTTGGTTTAAAATTCTGCCGAAGCGGCTCTCAGAGGATTAGGTTTCAATAAAGGGAGTGGAAAGCAACTCACTGAGGAGTTGTTGGGAAACTTCCCGACACTTAAAAAATCGTGTGACCAATTAACCTTTATCAACTTATATATTTTTTAACTTTTTTCCCACGTCCCTTTATTTCAACTTCAACAATGACATTTCGGCAGTTTTAAGTTACTTTTTTAAAGCTCATTGCTCCACAAATGATACTAGATCCCCACTACTCTGATCTTTCCCCACTTAATTCTGAAAGAGTGAAAGCACATGTAAAATGCATCTTTCACTGATATTCTTTAAATATATATCAGCTATTTATGTTGAAGCATGTGTTAAATAATAAGCTCCTCACATATCTGTTAGTGCTGAAAAACATTGTGTATCTATATCTATATCTATATATATAGAGAGATATTATTTGGTATGTACAAAATTGTTCCAAGTACTTTTGCAGATACTGTTCAGACATCTTTAAACAACAAACGCGGTGTGATTTGAATGAGTGAAAGGTTGCGTCACCTCACAGTATCGGTAAGTGGTGGGTGGGTGACTACCTATCTGCTCATGGCAGAACATGCCAAAAAATGCAGACAGGTAGCTATTATCATTCATGTCATCGTTGCCACTCAGTCTCATTTATTATGCTACCTCCCAGTAGAACAAAATGGAACATGAATTATGTAATCCACTTGTTTTTTCCCTGCTAGTCAAATCGATGGGCAGCATCTATATGGGTTACATTAGGCTCGGCAGTAATGTGCTTGACAATAATCCAGACAGTGCGAGCCCTGCTCACATGAGAGCCAGTGAGGTTTATACCCCAGCTCCGTACTCAGCTGAAGCTTAGGCACTGCTTCCCAACTGTTGCAACTAGCTGATTAAATACAATTCCCTGCTGTGTGGAGGGTGAAATGGAGCCATGTAGCTAGAAGCAGTGAAGAGAGAAGCCGGTGACTGGTGTAGGATGTGGGATGCTGATGAGGTCTGCTGCTGTAATTGGTCTGGATAAATGCTTTAGGTAAATGGGTTAGGGCTAAATTGATTGCATTGCTGCTGTGGTGGAAAGAGGCTGCTGAATACTTAAGATCAGGGTCAGGAACATCCATCTGTTTGTCAGATGAAGGATTCTCCCTGTGACCAAGTCTGTAAAGTGAAGCTAAATGTAAATTCAGGCTTTATACTATTTCTGCTATGATGTAAAGAGCCTGTGGTACGAACAGGCTGCTAAAAACATACTAATAACAAATGTTTGTAGAGTATTTAAATATGACAATTGGTTTAATTTTCAGGTGTTTATAATGACATGTAAACACAGTAATAATATGCCTAGTATCTTAGTCATGTTCTCATCTTCTGAGTTTTCTAAGTATTTCATGTATAGACTTGTTTGTGGCTGTAATTCAGAAACCAGTCTCCTTTGAGTCTCTGGGCTTTGGGCACGTTGAGATTTGTTTCACAAATAGACGTAACAACTGTGACAGATTTTACAGCCTGATAAAGGATCCCTGTGATTTCACAACAGCTCAACAATAAACTGAACTGAACTATGAGAGAATTTTCATCATTAAATGTTAGTGTGTGTTTCTATTAACATGCCGACACGTGCAGTAAACATTTAAAAAGCAGCCAAAGATCAGAATTGAGGTTGTGTGAATTTGTTAATTATGATGCTTCACACAGAAACATTAAAAGGCCCGCTGTGCATGTACTGAAATTTTAGTTATTCACTCTATAAATACATCAATGTTTTTGTGCAAACAGAGTGCAACTGACAGTATTGGGTTACGTACAGTGCATCTTTGTTCTAAAAAAAAGTAAATATTGTGTCAAGGCTCATTGTTTCTTTAAATGAGGTGGTGTGAGGAATGTTTAGAGTGGACGCATGATGAAAAATATATCTGTACTGTGGATAATCTACCGCCTTGTGTTTAAAAAGCTGTGCCATCCGTCTTGTGCGATGTCAGTAGAAGCCACAGTAAATTTTATTATTGCGATTGTGCCAAAACTTTCTCTGTTATGCTACAGGCTTGCAGAGGGAAAGTACAAATGAAATAAACAGGTTTAACTGGGGTTGCTTTGTACCTGTTTGTTACCTTTTGCTCTGCAACAGGGTGTGGATCGTGGTGGTGAAAGTCAGTCTCGTCAGTCGCTGCCGCCTCAGATTAGGTAAAAGCTAAATGATGTCATATAAGCCTACAGTATAGCTCTCTTTAAAAGTGTAACATGCAGAGTTGTTCATGTAGTGGCTGCCTGTCCTGTCTAGACCAGTTTAAAATCAAATGTGATGCTGGTAGCACCAAGAGCTCTGAGATACAGTGTAGTTATTCCAAAACAGGTGGCTCACCCTGTTTTGTTCTTTTCCCAAGTTAATTTTAGTCACTGAAATTCTTAGAAGTACTGTTTTATATATTTTCTAACCTGTCTTCAGTGCTCCTCCTCAAGTCTTTTTTTAGGAGATATCAGGAGAAGCACTGTTTAATTGGATTATATAACAGAATTATAAAAGAGTTAGGAAAAAGCACAACGCTACGGTCAGCTTTCTGTCTCAGGAGTGGCACAAAATACAAAGTTAAGTTTTCTCCAGAATTAAATACTTAGATCCAGTGACTTTGTGTCTATCAACGCAAATCACCCATAATGCTGTATAATGGGTGTAACGTCCCAACAGCAGACACAGCTGCTGGTGCAAAGGGACAGAGACAGATATCAGTAGAGCAGCTGAACGTAAATGGTGTTAAGTTGTAATATTTGCCCTTTTTCTCCCCTTATAAATTTCTTCATAGCCCTACAGACTTGTAGAGACTGGACTTGTGTTATAAAGAGTCAATGACAAGATAACGGTTGCAACAGTAGGTTAATAACACACATTAGTAATACACTGGCGCTGAATGCTGAAAATGTAATGGACAGGAGTTGCACAGCATCTCTTTACTTTCACTATCTGAAAATGATACCAAGCCAGCTGAAACTAGCTAATAACTGAACTTTAATGGTGGCAGAGAGTTCTCAGTCCGGCTCTGCTCCAACTGATTCATCCCACACAGCACGTTTGTATTGGTTTGACCTCTTGTGGACACAATACAAATATTATAATCATTTAACACTGTGCAGGTGATTTTCTTTCTTTTTCTTAAGGAACAATGAAATGTTATTTTGACAGCCTATGTTTGTTTGCTTAGCAAACAGAGTTCAGTGCATCTTAGCAGAACTGGACTGTTACTGTTACTGTTACAATGAAAAACAGCAGAGTTGCAAATACCAGGACACTGAAATGTAGAACTGGAGCAGAAATGAGATCTCACTAGTTTCCTGACAGTTGCCCACTAGCCACTTTATTGGTTCTTCTGAAGGATAAATACCTTGCTATATTTTAAAATAATATTAGTAGGCATTCAAAGCATTAACCATCCTTTTGAAGGTATTTTCCTAAATAATCAAACCATATAAGACTAGAAAAAAGACAAACTAAGATTATTTTGGCTTACAGGCTGAGTAAAGTCAGACGTCATATCGGGTTGACGTCTTTGGAACTCGCAGTTTGGGAAAAGGGTTAAAAATCCTTTAAATGTGCTTTTAAGTGCTTTTAATAAAACCCATGCTTAGCCAAGTGATTTTTAGTGTAAAAGCATTGGGCTTGTGCAAAACCATACACTCACACATGGACCAATGCACCAAAATCAATATACAGCATTTGTATTATTTAGGACTACAATTATCATTTGGTCAGTTATTTTTTGATTAAATAAGTAAGCTACTTTCAGCTGCCCTCTTGCCACAGGGGGTAACTCTGTGGGATTTGGTTTTACACTGGATGTCCTTACTGACACAACCTCAAAGGAGAGATCGGTGACTCCGGCTGGAATCTACGGTAACCAGCGATCTTTTCCTTTCCAAGCAAATTATATCACCAGTTTTTATCATATCATAATGTTAGAAAGTGGTTGTAAATCTTATTCAGAATAAATTTCATATTGCTACATTACACTACTACTAATACTACTTTGTAGACTGTAACTGTGAAAATCAAACAATATTGGACGAATCCAAAATGAAACAAACCGGAGATATCATGTTCGTGTATTAGGCGTGTTCAAGAAGCCACCCAGCATTCCTGTCCAGCTACCTAATGTGGCTCCCTGAAAGTCCCGCTGGTCTCTTTTTGGCTTCCTGCCTTCACATACTAGATTAAAGGGTTACTGCTGTTCACTATACCTTCACCCACTTAATCCAGTTTGCAGCTATACTTTCAGATCTAAGCTTATCACTAAACACCTTACTACTTATATTCAGCCTAGTTTTATTTTCTAATTAGCTCACCGAACAGCAGGCTGTATGTGAAGTATGCTAACTGATCCATGCATATGAGGCCATAATAAATGTTCACGTCAGTAGTGGCTGATGATCATGTTGCTGTCTCTATAGTGTCATTCATGCACATTAGTAAGAAGCAGGTAGATGGGATAGTTGTAGCCAGTTGACGCAGAGGGCATCAGATCATATGAACTCCTTGGCTCCAAATGCTTGTCAATAATTCATTAGTAGACTGGCTGACAATGAAGACTGATGTTTGTGTAACTTGTTTAGGAGTCTGCTCACTGTGGGGCTCAGGGATGCCCCAGGTGGCTTGATGGGATTCCAGAGGGTCCCCATCTAACCACTGTGTTTTAATCACTGCAGGATATAATTTTACAACCGAGGTTTGGTGGAAACTGCAAAAAAGTCCTATGCTGGCTTTTCTAACTAATGCCCTCACAGAAGAGTAGAGATGGAAGACTTCATTGTGCAAATAAAGTCCAACTTGGCTTAACCATAAGGAAGTGCCTAAAGGTTAAACTAAGGTAATCAAGCCTGAAGAAAGAAAGTCGTGAGTCCTACTTAATAGTACAACAGTCCATTTTTACGTGCTTGGGTTCAAACAGCAGAATTCACACTTCAGGAGTGCCACTGCTCTTCAGATTACAGCACTTGTGAATGAAACGACTTGTAATTTCCTTCTACATTGCATAGGCATGCCATGGTATGCCAGAAAAAGGCAGTTTTTATGCTAAAGAAGAGCCAAGTTGTTGTGATGCTCAGTAGTGGCTTTTGAAGTTTACTCACGTGTAGCCTCCTCCTGCATTGGCGGGTTTCCTCTTAGTGACCCCCATGCTAACAATTAAACAGCTGCTCAGCCATAATGTCGCAATCCACAAGGTTCACCTGGGTTAACCTCTTTAGGTGAAGGATTCACAGGCTCTCACTAAGCCATCTGGCCTCAAGATTGTTTTGCTGCTTCACTAGTTGCTGCTTCTTTGTTTATCTGCATTAACTCCCAGGACTTACTAGAAAACCTAGGTGACAAGGAGTAGTTTGGAATTAAAAGTACTTTCTTAATATGTGTAGATTGCACAAATATGCCAGATTCAGAAGGCAGGGAAAATTTCCAATTTTATTTTAATCGGTTGATCATGTAAAACTATTATATGAGTCACATTATGTTTTTCAGTATTGAGCAGATAAACCTTCTGCAGCCATGTTGTATCTTTACAACAACATTCTACATGTACTTTAACAACATCTTTCTTTTCTATTGGATATGGCAACATTTCTTAAATTCCTTCATTTAAAATGAAGGAATTTCAGCTAGTGGTCCGTCATCACCTGCTGCATATATCCATTGATATGTGACAAAGTGAAACAGAACATTACTTCTTTCCTTGTGCTATTTGGATACCTATTCGAAATCCGTAGCAGTTCAGTTCTGAATTAATCATTTTTGTTGCATTAATGTTTCTACACCAGCTTGTTAACATTTTTTCTTTATGTGCTGACACTTTTGAAAAACATTTTGGCTCCTCACGATACTGTCTAAGCAATACCTGCAGTGGAGTGCTATAGCTCCATTAAGAGCCTGTATCAATGTCGTCGCAGTAACATTACCAGTATATTACAGTTCAATGAACAAGTAGACAGATGATAAATAGCCTTAGGTTAATGGTGCATAGAGACCTCTATCCAAAGAGAGAGACCGATAACAGATATGGAGGGCGAGAGATGTTGTTTGAACTTGGGTCATCATAATAACATTGCTCCAGGTTGCCAGTGAAAGTGCTGAGGGAGGCAGGTGTGCACCTTAATGTTCCCCCTGTCTGAGGGAATGATAGCCGGTCGACTCTCTCCTGGAACACCATTCCCCACGGCCCGTGTGTCAGAGAGGAAGAGAAGTGAAGTGAGCCGCCTCCCCTCTTTCCAAAAAGCTGATGGTGCACTATAAATATCACCCCACCCCACTTCCATTTAACCATAATGCCTTACCCCCTTTCCCCCCTTCTCCATTGCTTTGTTGGTTGGAGACATTAGCAGACAGTCATAAAAGGCTATTGATCATTTGGATTTTTGGCAGGTAGTACTTATCTATAAATGTGATGTCACAGGAAGTGAAGCAAAATTTTCTCTACTTCAAAAGTTTGGTTCCTTTTGTTGATGTTCTCCACTGGTCTAGGAATGAGCATCTATCTACAATGCAACGTTTAATAAAAGTCGAACTGAAACAATTAAATCTTAAAACTGTTACTTTACTTTTTTGTAACCTGTCCTTTGGGGCTGTACCAGAATATTTGATCTTTAAGCTTTAAATTGTTTGAAGGGGGCATGTATTTTTTCTAAGCACTTTTTTACCTCATTGTTGCCAACTTAGTGACTTTGTTGCAATATTTATTGACTTTTCTATGACCTTTAGTAAGGGTTTATTATATATATATATATATATATATATATATATATATATATATATATATATATATATATAAAAACACAAAAAACAAAGAAAACTGCAAATTCGTCCTTGCTCATCCTGTGCAGCTCTCGCTGTCTCCTTTGTTTTATTCGTTAAAGTCACAAAGCAGCAAACTGCAGCTCTCTGACCAAATTCTTCCATATGGCTCTACAAGTGGAGCCAGCTTAAATCACTGCATGGAACAACAATTAGAATATTTGCTGCTGATCACTGCTAAAAATATCATTTTTTTGACAGCCTAATTCTGCTTTGAAATACACAAATGGTATATCTCCAGCCTTCTACCACAGGTGCATGAAAACAGTAATTGTGGTATGATCTTTGGACAGTGATTAGGTATACATTTGCTGACATCCCAGCTAGTGCAGTAATGTTGTATTGGTACAGAATTGTAAGTATAATGATCAGTAGTTGAAGTCATCCTTGTTTGTATTCATCTTATCTTTCTTTTCACGAATAATAATAGTAATTATTGCATGGTACCAGCCTCCTGCACTTTCAGGGAAAGTTAAAAGCTTTTCAAAGACGTCTGAAGAGAGCACTCGTAAAGCTGTGTTTACAGTTCAAAGCCTTGCAGCATTCTTTTGTGCAACAACTTATCAAAGACACCAAAGCCCCCTCCTGAAGATGCATTTGTTGCTAGGCTACAAAATACAAACTAGCCAATATTACTATCTGGGAACCAGATGATACATACAAGTGAATCTCATGTTGGTGCTCAACATCAAGCTACAGCTACTGGTTTCTTAAGTGGTTTCCATAGTTGAGCAGCTGATGCACATTGAAACAACATGAATTATAATATTTTGAATGCACTTTAGCAGGAACCCATCAGTAGATGACTGTGATCTAACTGCTCAGACTGTCAGTCTGCCAGAAAACATTCAGCCCCAAGTGATATAATAGTTAGGACACACAAAGGACTGTGCAGATGTGTTTTCAGTTTCCAGTGACGCCTTGATAATGCTTAATTATGAACTGTAATATATGTAGTGCTGCAAATGTCTTATATCTGACAGTGGAAAGGACTGGAAGAAGGATAGCACAGAATAACAATATAGATATAGCCCTGATTGCAGAATTACTGTGATAAAGTAAATCCCTGAAACACGCCACACGCAGCATTTTAACATGAATAAATAATCACCACATGAATATTTGAGTACAAATACCACAAGCAAAAGAGGGCACCTATAAATCTGCAACCCAACAATATTTCTCATATTGTGGATCAAGATCAGGTATTAAATCTAAATATGCTTGATTGATTTGCAAGAATGGATAAAGTGCTGTTGTTCGATCAAGATTTGGAATTATAGTTAAGCAAAAACCGAAGACAAAACATATATTTAATAATAATATACAGGGCCTGTTGCTGGGTGTGTAATATCTCCATAGTACTGTTATTTTCAGCTGAATAATATATATTTAAGGAGGAGTAACTCTTATAGTTCACACAATGTATGTACAACTCAACTACAGCGGCATGATAAAAATAGCAGAGGCTACGCTGGCGGTGGAGTAGATGTGCTCCTGAGAGGACTGGGCTTGTTCCAGGATTTATGCATCAAACCAACACGATGTTCTTCCTACAGCAAAGGCGACGGTGCATTTTTTAATATTTTAACTGCTTTATGTTCAGGAAGTCATTCACTTTGTTTCATGGCTGGTTGTTTTGACCCTGCAGCTGAAGCATCATCCTTCAGTGAACAGCCAGTAGAAAGGTGTTGAGAGCCACTTTATTCATATTATGTAATTGTGACTATGCATACAATATGAAAAACTACTACACTGGGGCTCTTATTATCTGAAACGCACAGAGAATCCATGCAGAAGAAGCAGTTTAGGAATGTATTTCCACCATGCTGCTTGGCCGCTGTCAGGTGATTGATGTTATGGGAGCCACGTGATGTCATTAGCTTCCCTCCACCCACTGCCCTGCTATGCTGTGAATTTTTTTTTTGTTTGTTTTGGGGGGTGGGGGTGGGGTTGAGAAGCTGGGAATTGTTGCTAAAAAGTTTATAAAACATGTGTTGTCCTCTTTAATTGACCACAAAATTGACCCCACTGCTTTCAGTAGAAGACAGAAAAGAGGATTTTAGAGGATGGTGGATGACAGACAAAATGATGATTCAGACATTAAGATGCAGTAATAGAGACAGTGGGTGCAGAGGATGAGAAACAGGAAGACGTAATCTCATGGTTGTCAAGGAGATGAAGAACAAACTGACCATATAGTAATTTTCTCCTTTATTCGGGTGCAGCTCACTCTCATCGAGTGTGTGTGTGTGTGTGAATTTGCCTTCTTAGGTGACATGGAAGGGCAGCAGGATTCATGGGGGTGCATGAGAGTGTAGCACCACGAGTAGCACAGAGCAATGAAGCTCAACTGAACTGAACAAAAGTGAAAAGAAATGTACCACATCAACACAAAGCATAGAACAAATACACAATACCCCTAAAGAGCAGAACAGCCATCTCCAAGGATTACCGAGACATCAGATGATGATCACAGTCCAGCAAAAGTTTGAAGAGTCTCAAGTTTTTGTGTCGCCCTGTTTTCGTTCACCGAACTGGAGCGAGCCACTCTTCTCTCAAAATGTAATTCAATGTAACAGACTATTAGATATCTGGACCTAAGAGAGCACCTCAGTGATTTAACACTGCACTGTCAGAATCACAACAGCTAGTTTAAAAATAAAATGCCTGAAGCGCTGGAGCAGAGGATGCTGCGTTTTCAGTTCCACTCATTCTTCTTACTTGTTTAACCAGGAAGACAAAGGAATGGAAGACAGGTGGCATTATTGTGGTAATTTACAGGATTTTACCGTATGGAAAAGGCTTTATGCAACTTTTTTGCACAAATTGTGATAATACTCCATAGCACATGCTCCACATGTTGCTGAAGGAAATTAGTGGGTTTCCACTTAAATGCGTAAGAATACTTATCAGGATATAACTTTGAACGATGTCCACTCAAACAGAAAAATTTATATTGTTAAAAGAGAACATGATTTCTGCATGATTTTAATTCAAAATCTTTAAATGTAAATACAGTAAAAACAGAAGACACAGCATTCATTCAGAAAAACTAATTTGACGATCTGTTAGGAAATACTGATACTTGTTTAACAGCTTTTCAAAAGTTTCATTAAACTTGAATGGAAACAAAAAGAGAGAGGCCTGGAGCAGGTTTTGACTCCAGTTTTTTATCAGTTGAACATCATGTGATCGATTTAAATTCCACTGAGCCTGGATCAGTTCAAACAACTGGAAAAATGGACCAGTTAGAAATAAGTTCAACAGGGACACATACACACACTTACTCCTCATAGCACAACCTAAACTACAGCTTAGCTACAGTTTCTGTTTGCCAGAGAATGAGTGGAGTTTGAAGGCCAATAAGACTGAAGAGGATGATTCATGCTAGACTTTATTTCCCTGAATATGCTCCACTGTGGCACAGTTTTATTAAGACAGCAGTAACCCAGGGAGCTGATGACACGCTGTATGGGAAGCTCTCCTGAACCCAGATTTTGGAAAGTTTACAAAAATGCTGAAATATTTGAACAATGTTTTTTAAGTTGGGTTGAGTCACACAGTCAGCTTATTTAGCTTATGTTGCTGGGGAAGTAATGACGTGTTTAAAGATGTTGTAAGATGAGTCACTTTGTCTTTGTATAGACAGTGAAAACTGGAAATGATTTGTTTTGTTTTTTCTCAGTGATAATTCTGCAATTTTGAGGGTATTTTTAGTCGATAATATTAGTTTGTTTTTCCTTCTTTTTATTTGGAGCAATTAAACACTTATTTCATAAAAGTGCTTTGGGCTGTGGGAGACCATAGTGGAAATTTTCACAGTTGTGCGATATTAATTAAGTTTAAAATAATGATCACTTGGAGCACTTATAATGGGATGTGAAGGTGCATTGGTAGACAGAGATTTCATATACTCCCTGTGTTTGTGCACGTGTGTGAGGATGATTGCTGCTAAGACAAACAGTATAATAAACACCATTAGGAAGAGGTGCCCCTAGGACAAACATTAGAGAAGGCTCCCATTAACGAGAGGGAAAGAGACGAGGAGAATGAAAAGTTGAGAAGTAAACATGTCGGAAGAAGAGATATAAAAGCATTTTGGTAGTTTTCTCTGATGTCCTCAGAGATTCGTAGAAGGTCTGATGTTACTGCAGGAAGTGAAACTGAGAGAGGTAAAATACGTGTACACTAATAGTGCTGTCAATTTTCTGCAATTTCTTTGCAGTTGGACGATTCACTCAGGATAATATAACACCTGTTTAAAAAAACATGCAGTGGATGACACTTTTTTTTGTATATTTTGTTCAACCGAACTGCAGTCAGTCCTGGTGCTAAGTTAAGCTCATCTTCTAGATGTGGTTTCAATCATCTTATCTAACTCTTAGAGGAGAGAAAATGTTCATGATTCTCCCAGAAATGTGGATGTATGGAGTACCTTTCTCCAGCTGGTTGATGCTTCATATTTAACCCTGTACCATACCATGAGCTCATGTGTTTACTCAGGCTGGGCTGCTGAGCCGTTATCCTGCTTACTGCACAAAGTATTCTGCATGTATTAACAACATGCCAATGACGATAACCAGTGACACAAACATTTGTCAATGTATGCACTGCCAATTGTGTTTTTGAAGCTGTTGATTTCCATGCAGATATTTAAAGTGTATTATGTTAATTTATGAATTGTATTCTATGTTTTTATTTTGTCTCTATTCTAATAGCTTTTGCAAAATGATTCTTTTTTTCTAAGATTTATGTTGGGCCTTGGTGCAGTCCCTCAGTTCACCATCTATCTGAAACAAGCTATTTTAACTCCGTCCTTCCTACATTTAGGTACACTTGACTCTGAGTTAGTAGCCGCTCACAAACAGAAGGTTTGATTGGAGGGTGAGTGTAGGTGACATAGTAGCGATATCCGCTCTCTGTGACATCATACTCGGAAACAGTGCTAGGAGCATTTTGAAAAGCTTGAGCTCTCACATTTTTGTTCAGTATGAGCCTTCGTCATTGTAAGAGTGTATATTCATCCATTTTCTTAACTGCTTATCCAATTCAGGGTGGGCTGGAGTCTATCCCAACTGTCACTTGGTGAGGGGAGGAGTAAATCCTGGAAAGGTTGCCACTCACAAGTTCATTACAGAACACATGGAGACAGATGACAAACTCTCACATTTTCACATCTACCACTTATTTAAATACAGAGGTGTTTGTCTTTTTAGCTGGAGTGCTCAGAGAGAACACATGCCAGCATAGTGAAGCCCAGGAGCAACAGTTTCCTACCGCTATGGCGCCCATGCTGCCTGTGTGTGTAGGGCATAATACGTCCCCTTTAAAAGTCTGTTTTGACAAGATGTTTAGGCTTGATTGAGATATCCTTAAACCTCCTGCTAGCTTTAGTGCACCTCTTATTATAGCTCGCCCTTTTGCTCAGCGCTATCACTGCAAAAGCTGAGCAGCGCTACCAAGTCATAAGCACCCACTTCCTTTGAGTGAAAGTGCTGCAGTTATTTAAAGCCAACTGAATGTCCACAGATCAATGCAGGCACTTAGTGTGACCTGGGTACTCAACACAAACACAGACATGTTTAACTTGAGAGGAAGGAGATGGCAGATGTTGTGGTATAAATGCTTTTTCTTTTTGGTTTTAATGGTTCTCGCTGGATATATGAATTCACTGTTGTTGGTTGGATTCAGTGATATTTTGTGTTTCTGTTCTTGAACCTGTTGTGCCAAAAAAGGTTTCTGTATCCAGATTTGTTAACTGGTTTTGTTGATATTCATAGACTGCTTATCTATACAGTGATCTATACTGCATTCTTGTGTGAATAATATTGTATATTAGGATATTAGGCTTTATCAACCTCCTTTTAACCATTATAACATGTATTTATTCCCATGTCCTTTGATTTACAGCATTGGGTCAAGTCATGGGAGGGTCATGTGACACCTAGCAGTGCTTTCCTCCAGTCCCCTCCTTTCACACCCACACAGCAGACAATAAAGCAAGCTTGAGCACTGTGTATGTTTGCTCCCTTGCTATCCAAAGAATGACTGTGCTTATCTACAGGAAATCCACAACAATGGCCTTCTGTCCAGCTCTTAGGAGCAGCACAGTGGTTGGTCTATTAGCTCGTCTGCCTTCTGCCTTGTATCTCTCCCGCGTTATCCTCCATCCACTTCACTGAGGGCAATAACTGCCCAACAGCAGCAGCTATATATGTTGCCCCAGAGATTTCCCAAGTCTAACTCCAGGGGAAAGAAGGAATATTTGTAATTCTGGGTCATCAGAGGGGGTGAAAACAGAGACTGGAAGACAAGCGTACATTGTGGTAAAGCAGGTATATTATCTCAGTCCCCTACCGAGATGTGCTCTGTGAAAACCAGGCTAATGAATTTCTCTGTTTAGCTGCCAGAAGCTGGCTGAGGTTACCAGTTCTTCTCCTCTCTTCCTCTGCTGCTTTATCTTGTCCTTTCCCCACAGTCCTCAACAGTTTATCAAGGAGAGGAAATGGTGATGGAGCAGGAAAGGTCGGCTACGTGGCAGTGGTTTGTGTGGCTGTAGAAAGAGAACATATTCTACAGAATAATTTATTTTTTTAATGTAATACATGAATTTAGATTTAATTAAGTTTGTTCAAGCTCATTTATGTGGATAAAATGATTATATAACACTTTTCACAAACCAAGTTACTCAGCTGTTTAAGCATTAACACCACCAAACAAACCATCACATAGCCTCTTTCTCACATCCACACACCCACCCACACAGCTGGTGAGTGGTCTTCTGACCTACATAAGGAATGGAGACAGGTGGATGTCCATTTCAGCTCATTTTATCTCAGTGATGGATGATCTCATGAGAGTTTTCAGCCCTGCTGTTTACGCTCACATACCTCCCCTTAGGATTAATTTCATAACATGAAACATAACATGTATTTTATTGAGATTTTATTAAGCTGTAATTGATTTGTAGTTCAATTTTAATTCTAGCTCAACCAATTATGTGTTATGTCTTAAGTCTTCTTTTTATATTATGCGTATTCATTAAAATCAGAAAACATTTAATTTTAGTGGATTTATAGGAGGTTTCAGTGAATATTGTCACCAGGAATCCAGTATAATTATGTTTTCCACTTAAATAGTAATAACTTCTTTTAGTTCAAGTATTTTTGTGGAGTGCTGTACTAAATCTAACTGAACCTCAGTCTTTTAAAAGTCATGCATTAAAGCCACACAGTATACTATACTGTTGTTCATCACTGCAGTAATACAAAATGTCAGATTTCATTACGTATCCAGACAATCAGTGAATGAATCAGACTAGATTTTGTACTGCAGAAATATGCATTGTGCCTCTTTATAAGCATTGCTTAATAATTTTGCATTGTGTTGATAAATAGTGCATGTCTTTGACAACTGACACTGTCTGTCACTTTGAGTGATGCGTTCAGTCAGTAATAGGCAAGAAGAGTTGAGTGAAGCCCTGGATGCTCAGTTTATTATTACTTTGTGGAGTTGCTGACTGAGACAGTTTACTGAAATTTTATTGCATGAATCTTGATGCGTAACCTGTAGATGCTGATAATAAATTTTGACTAAATAAGCATGCTGAAAGCGTTGGGATGAGAAGTAGTCCTTAGAACTGGTAACAAGAGCAGTTGTTGTTAAGAAGTGTTACTAATAACACCTGGTCACAGCAGCCGTTGCAGTTAAACTATTAGTTGTAGCTTATGTAGCAGATTTAGAAACTGGGGCTACAACAAAATGATTATCTTCTGATTATTTATTTGGTCCATGCAAGATCAGAAGAATGATTTTTAGGCAAACATTACTTGACAACTTTTTTCTGGCAATTATTAAAACTTTGTATGTAGCTGTGTTAACAATTATGCAGCAAATGTGACAACTATAGTTACTGCAGTTGCGTTAAAAATAGCAAGTAAGTAAGAAAAGCACTTAATATTTCCATTGTAGTGCAAAAAAGTTCATGCTGACCTGAAGAATACTGGAAACTGGAGCTCTTTGTCGCTACATCGTTTCTGTGTTTCCCTCCTTTTTGCTCCTGGTTTAACTCAGTTCTACAGATGCAAGAGTTTTTAAGGACATGCAGGTGCAGAGTTACTTTAAAAACAGTTCTCTCTCTCTCACACACACACACAAAGGTTGAACAACTGCTGAATTGTAAATTCCACTGACTATGATTAATACAAGTAGTGCTTTCATGTGATCAGGCCATTGTGTGTGTGCGTTTGGTTGCGTGTGTGTGCATGTAGAAGGTTACAAAACACTGACGAGAGCAGTCAGATCACTAAATCCCCCGGAGACACACAGAGACACAGAGACACAGTTAGTTTGTGGGTAACTGATTATTTTTCTGTTGTCCGATCTCTATGATGCCATAGTGGCTTGGTATTTTACCTACACACTCTCTCTCTCTCTCTCTCTCTCTCTCTCTCTCTCTCTCTCTCACACACACACACACACACACACACACACACACACACACACACACACACACACACACACACACACACAGTATGTGTGTTTTCAGAATTAAAGTGTCTCTCTCTCTCTCTCTCTCTCACTCACACACACACACACACACACACACACACACACACACACACACACACACACACACACACACACACACACACACACAGTAGTGTTTTTCAGAATTAAAGTGTCCCCATTATGCAGTTTTGCAAAGCTACAATGTTCCAGGTCTCTGGCAAAATTAATTCTTCTCTCACACCATAAAGCACTGCTGCTACAATGTTGACCTTTACTTTGTGAGTTCCCCTTGCCACCATGGCAGGGGGAGGCCAGAGCGATGTGTAATGCTGATGGACAAAATGAAATTGTGGAGACTGGGTGCAGATTGTGCTATAGATCAATTAATCAATTTTGTCACTGAGATGGAGCCACTTATACCTTCCCTTTAACTTTTAATAGCTCATTCTTAGAGCCTTTTTCTGGTCTCAAACATGGGAAAGAAATTTAGCGGTGGGTTACTTGATGGCAAGATCAGCTCTATCACACACTCTTCATTAACATAAAATCCAAGCTGCTTTGTCATGTTTAAATACATAAATTCCTATTATGGAAACAGTCAGCATTTTATTTCGAGTTTGTGTTAGAAAAAGGATGAAGTAGTGTAATCTTAACTACAGGCTTCTGGATCACTTTTCCCAGACACTCAGCTCCAAATGCATGACTGCTAACTTCTCTCTGGGGTGAACACAGCGTTCAATCACAGCGTTGATTGAAGGCATTTAAGGCTGGATGATGAGGATTTACCATTATCTCATTTGGCCTGGCCAGGGCGGCCTGGGTGAGGCTAGACAACATTGTGACAGATGGGGCGCACAGCTGGTCTTTAATCTGTAACTCAGGTAACACACATGCCAAGATGATTGCACACACATATCTGTACCCTTATCAGAACATCACAAACACATAAAGATTAAACTACAGACAGCCGGGGTGAGTGAACCTCCATATCATCTGTGTGGTGTTTTATTTTATTTTTATTTTTCTGGACGTGCAACAGTCAATCGTTTTATTACCCTCCCCACGTAATTCTGAAACACATGATAGTACATGATCACTGCTATTTCTAGCTTGCTCTTTTGCCTTTTCCTAACAAGTCCATTGAGAGAAGCCACGAAGGGATGGTGTGAAAAATCTTCTTGTGTAGAAAATGGGAAAACATTCATGGGTTCAGAGTTAGTATGAGAATCTCCCCGCTTCTGCACGTTATCAGTTATTTACCTTTCTACTCATCTGACTCAAGTGTATGAGTCATTGCTAATGCACACACACACTTTGCATTTATCGGCTAGTGATTTAGACAAGGAAGCTTGGTTTGCCTTATCGCTGTAGCGCAGTGGCAGCTGAGCGATAATAAACACTCATGACACACGTGAGGAATGTGTTTCCACATGGAAACATGATGTATAACACAGAACGTAGACCGGCTTTATAGCAGAAAGCTGTTGACTAATTTTTAGCGCTGCCTGTTGCAGTGGGAGATAAAACAATGTCGGGCTGGTCATCGGTGGAAACGATAAACTCAGCCTTTAAATCTGCAGAGGAACAATAGTTTGTGTGTTTTGTGGTGATTTCCTCTTTTGCTGCTCAGTGTCCTGTAAATGTTATCTTTACCTGCCAGGCTTCATACAGCACTGACTAAGTGCAGTGTGGAGGTTGGTTTCTGGATTGTGCAGTTAGTACAGTGAGTGAGTGAGTATGTGTTAATTTGACTACATTCAGCCTGGTCATTATAAATTATTTCTTTTAAGTTGATTTTATTTATATAAACCAAAATCACAAACTGCGTTACACACCTTCTAGCCCTCTAACCTTACAACAATGGTTCAGATTAGGAAAATGAGTAAGAGAAGAGAGAAGTGGCTCCACTTCCTCATTTCTTGCGCAGCTCTTAATAAGCTCCAGGCTTTCTGGAACAGATATGTAGAGTGGATGTGCTCATTTTTCTCATGTGATCAAATGTGAAACACTCAGTCATGAGTTCAGTAGTGTGGAGATGGGTGGAAGTTTAACCAACTCACACACACCAGAGTAACTGGTCAGTGCGCCCCAGGGTGGCTGTGGCTACAATGTAGCTTGCCATCACCAGTGTGTGAATGTGTGTGTGAATGGGTGGATGACTGGATATGTAAAGTGCTTTGGGGTCCTTAGGGACTAGTAAAGCGCTATACAAATACAGGCCATTTACCATTTTACTTAATCTAATGTAGTTGACACCAGATGAGGTTGTAGAGATTTAGTGGTTTTCCTACTGTAACAACCTTTGTGTCAGTCATTAAAGAAACCAAATTATGACCTTTGTTCACCTAAGGGTGCATCCGTCATAGATTTAATAAAGATTATAAGATAATTTTAATTGTCAGTTGAGTTACAGGTGACAATGTTGATGTGCGCTCTATTGGTGTCAATCTTAAAATCACGTCTCGGCCATGTGCTGCTGTGATTATGGATTTGTATGGATCTTTCTGTATTTACCAGCTGGGCACATACCAAAAGAGCCCGATAATGAAACAATCCACGTAATGAAAATCCTCTCAACAGGTACTCCAATGTCTCGTTGGAGAGCAAACACATAGGTATGTCTTATCTAATCAAAATAACATCTCTTTTGTTGGTATTGATGGAAGGAACCATATCAACTGTCTCTCTTCTCTGGGTCCTGCCTGTCGAGAATCGCCTCTCGTTCTCTTTCACACATGAATTTGTTGCTCCTCTGTGTCTTGGTTGGTGGGGTCAGGGGTGGGGTGTGTGTCTGCTGCAGGAAGCGTCTTGTGTGTGAGTGGGTGGGTCAATGTTTTCCTGTTTACAATATGGCCCTCTGTTACTTGTCACAGTGGGCCTTCAGTTTCTGCCTCTCAAATGCTGCGTTCAGTTCTCAAGGCATTTTAAAAGTGTGCGATTTATTAAAACTCTGACGTATTCACACATTTAAATGAGATCTAAGTCAGGATAATGTGAATAATGTGATGCACTGGATGACCTTTTAGTCTTCTTTTTTCACTTCATGTTTATCTTTTAACATTTTAAATCTAACAGAAATACAGATACGCAGGTACAGCTGATTAAAGGTATTATATGTATTCACTTTGTTTGTGATTATATTATGGTAATGTGGGTGCTCGTAGTCAGTGCCTGGAAACAATCCTGTTTTAATCAAGTAGGTTTTTTTCACCCTTTTCTGCCTATATTTTGAGTATTCAGTCATATTTTCCATAGGGTGTAAGTGATTAACAGCAAATCAGAAGTTAACAGAAACAATGAAATGAATTTAATTTATTTACTTTTATATTACTTTATTTTTTTTGCAATATCAAAAACCTTAAGTAATCATATCCAGAATACAGAACGAGAGCACAGAGGAATGGAACCTAGTATTATATTTGTTGCCCTTTACTAATAATAATATTGCTACTAATAAAAACAATAGTGGCAGCTGTGACGCTGTCACTTAAAAAGCTATAATACATAAAAAATAACATTCGAAGAGTTAATTTCACTTCCTAAGACTCTCAGAGACTTGTGCCGCTGATCTTTGCACCTGTGTGTACATTCAGGCGCTAAATCTAAATGTGAAATTCCTAAAATAAGCCCGGTGCCTGTTACGTTAATGTTGACACTGGGTAGGCTTACCTCATCATTCTTGTATTATGCAGACACACAGACACAGACACACAATGACAGCACAAGTTAGGCTTGTCTAAATATACCTTGTGTCTGCACAGGTAACGTTATATGCCATTGTTCATGTATGGCTTCTCAGTTGTCTTTTGATGTTGCAGGGATGTGTTAGTCCTCGTATGTGAGCCTGTCGCTTTCCACTAACATTCAGGAAAGTGAATATGGGTGCTGAGTGAGACAGACACGAACAAAGCCTCTGAGCTCTCTCCATCTTTCTCTCCTGACCACAAATGTTTCCCTTCCAACTATAAATACGCCCCTGAAACCTCCCACGTCCTGAAACGTGAACCTCTGCTAATAGTGATTATCAAGGTCCAGAATAGCCCGAAGTTTCCAGTTACATTCAAAGTCGAAAAGCCAGAGCTAATACGGCAGAGCTTTATTTTATAAGCCTCGCTTTTATTTTGTAAAGATGCTATTTTATTTGATTAAACGCAGACAGCCTTTGATGTAAAAAGCTCAAATCCGGATGAAAGCTAAACATAATCGATAGGAGAGAGAATGTGGACTTAGAGGCCGACCGGATTGTGGTGAGAGACAGAGAGGAAAGAGGTGAGAAAACCAATAAAGTTGCATTACCGGCAACATGGACAGCGAGAGAGAAGGCCCACTGATTCTTGTGGAGTGCCATCTGGTTAGACTAAAGAAAAACAACACTGATCAATACAGATTTCTGAAATGATCATAACATCCAAACAAATTCATTGTTCTGCGCAACTTTTCGCTCAGCTTTTAAACAATAGTCATGCAGCATTACTGCACTGGTAGTAATAGTGTATAGTTAGTATAGTTGTGCAGTTGCTGATCTGTATCACAGATAAGACGGCTGACTTTATCACTAAAAAAAAAAAGAACAATTATCCCGGGATTCATCCCTTTAATCCATTCAGTAGTTTGGATGAAACAAACTGAAGCAGCGCAGTAATTTAGTCTAATTAGCCACCTCAGACCAAACTCTTCTGGGGACTGTCTGAGGATAAGTACCCTCTGAGTAGGTCCCCTGGGAGCTATTTGCCTTCGAATCCTTATTTATTTTTAATTTTTGCTTGCATTTGCCCCACGAATAGAAACTCTGAAGTAACACAAAAGCTGACCAGCAGCTAGTTTTCCAACATCGCCTCTTGTTTTGATCCCTTTTTTTCATTTATCCCTGTTTTTAATCCTGTTTCAGCTTCTTCAGTGTCGCTCTTTATTGCTTCTCCTTGTAGCAAGTTCAAGGGTATTGCTGGTAAATATTTTAATATTTAATAGGGTCAAAAAAGCCTAAACTTTTCAGCTTGTTCACTTCATTTAGGTTTAATTCTGATTTTTTTCAACACTAACATTAAGAGCTGCTGATGTTTAGACGCACATCTGGAGCAACCATTTTACATCTACAACACTCAAACTTCCTGTTACACTAGGAATGGTACTATGAGCTAAAAACACACAAACAAAACAGCTCTTAGTACTGTGATGGTCCTCAAATCCATAGTGTTCACACAGAAGAAAGGGGGTACTGCCTCCTGTAGGTGCTACATTTGTGAACAAGATCCTAATATTAAGCTTAGGCGCTGCTACCAATTATGAGTTAATAATCGGAGCATCTCCTACTAACTGTTATTATGCAACATGTTTATATTGGACCACATTACGCATTGATTGATTATAAAACCACAACAACATTAACTGCCCCCTTCCTTCTGTCTTTTTTCATTAGTAACTGTATGACAGAAATGAGAAATACTTTCTGCTGCATGCTAGATATTATATAGTTTACCAGCCAGAGTCTTGTATAGAAATATGGCTGTCTTCCATAAGCAGACAGCTAACAGGAAATATGTAAGAAATGTGTGAGGTGAAGCAGACGGAGCAGGCAGGTGGGAGAGAAGAGGAGGAACAGCAACACTGTGTGGGTGTCAGGATTGGCAAGCTGTCCGTGCTATCTGGTTTTCATCCCCGTCTTTACAGAGATATCAGAGTGTGGTGATTGTCAGATATGATGGATGATGTTGGTTTGGATTTATTATAGAACGGCTTCTGAGGCACATGATGTGAAGCGATCTAAATGTCAGCACAGAAATTAAACTCCGGTTTTAGCACCTTTGGTCTCAATAGGGCATCGACAATAGCTTTTAGCAAGGAAGAGAGGGAAGTAGGCAGATGGTTCAAGCTTTATATGTCAGTATTCATCTGTTTCCATTTTGCTTTTAGTCTTCCCGTTCCTTCCATTTCCATTATTCCTTTACTGTGTCACATAGATAATTGGAGGTCACGGGATATAAGTGGACCTTCATCCTAAACAAGGTAATCTTAGAGCTGCGAGTTAACTTGTTTCTGTCTCTCTGTGTGTGTGTGTGTGTGTGTGTGTGTGTGTGTGTGTGTGTGTGTGTGTGTGTGTGTGTGTGTAAAAGACAGATAGAGCAAAAGTAAAAAAAAAACTGGGCCATGCAGCCTCTTGACACACAATCTCATTCACTGGCCACAGATTACTGTCACCTCTCGTTAGCCTCTGTGTGTGTGTGTGTGTGTGTCTGTGTGCAGGCAGATGATTTGAGGACAAATTAAACGACTCGCTGTGTTTATTTGTTGTGATTGCTGACACGGACAGTCGTAATATGTGCAGGAAATGGCTAAAATGAGAGAGACAGACTTAGGTGCCCAGGCCTGCTTTTCATTCTGGTTACTTC
This sequence comes from Simochromis diagramma, assembly GCF_900408965.1. NCBI lineage: Eukaryota > Metazoa > Chordata > Actinopteri > Cichliformes > Cichlidae > Simochromis > Simochromis diagramma. The sequence continues at coordinate 3,026,819 of NW_024386948.1, forward strand.
AGGTCAAAATGGCCAGATGGCTGCTGCCTGCCATGACATGGCTGTCTAGATATAATTCAGACTGTTTGGTTGAAGCTTTGGATGACCCTTCTTATCTTAAAAGACTACAACCACGGTTATTAAGGACATTTTTCAAACAGTAATATGAAGGCTAAAATAGTATTTGTTCATTGTTTTTGACAAAGGAAATAAAGGTTGATGCAATGTTTGGCAATATCGCCTCAGAGCAGGAAGGCTCTGGGTTTGAGGCTGCTGGCCATCAGGGGCATTTCTGTGTACAGTCTGCATATGCAAGCTGGTTTCTCTCCTGTATGCCTCCTTCCTCTCATAGCCCAGAGACATGCGTGCTAGGTGAACTGGTGATTCTACATTAGAGTAGATGTGAGGGATTGTCTGTCTGTCTGTGTTAGCGCTGTGAGTGATTGGTTACTTGTTCAGGGTGCTCTCCAGCCCCCCTCTGACCCTGAAAACAGATAGATTGTTGCAGGTATTTCAAATGTAATTTCATGTCATGGAAGCTACCTATACTTCATTGACTGTAAACAAAGTGTGTTATCTTCTAATCATTTTACACACCTGGAGCTTTTTATACAGTAACTACACTGTGCATAAATCTTATGATTAGAGTACTTGTGGATAAGAAGTGAAGATTGAATCATTGAAATTTTAGAGAAAATACAAAGAGCTACGTGTGAGAGGACTGATGTTATATTGTGTAGAGCTCTGAGGTTGCTGATATTCAAGTTCAGAGGTGAAATATATACTTTATTTATGCTCAAACGTCACAGTAGCCAAAATCAGGAAAAGGAAAATAAAATCCCAATAAAAACAAATACAACATCACAAAACAATAGCTCAGAAAATGTTTAAAATTGCACAAAAGCAGCTCAATAAAATATAAAATGGAAAGAAAGGAAGAGGTCAATAAATCAAAAGTGAAATATGATATAATATAAGCAGCTGTCCTTGTGGCAGCAGAGCTGAGATGTCAGACAAAATGCTCCACGCTGAGATGTTCAGGGTCACCCATTTGTTATCTAAAGCCATTAACCGGAGCCACAGTCATTTGTTGATGGAGGAATCCAAACAGCCTGTTTTGTATGTAAATGCTTGCTTTGTAAGTGCCTATAAATTTCACATAAATGCAGCAGAGCACAAAGCACAATGTTTGTTTGAATTGCGGCACTTCCGGGCCTCTTTAAATTGTGTCAAATGAAAATGTCAATGAGCACCAAAAGAGGATGAAAATAGTTGTAGAAAGGTGCTCTACCTGCATATTTGTGTTGGCGTGGATTTGAAAAAATATTAGGCAACTGATTTCTTTCTCAGGGTTAGTGGGAAAGATTGTGTTGACATCAGAGGTAGCGGACCATCAAGTGTGTTTCTCATGCAGGTCCAGACCTGCCTTAAATATTTTAAACCAGTTTGCCTGACATTTTGAGCGTTAGAACGACATGCTGAATGATTGAGTTTGTCCTTTGCATTCTCACCACTGCTAATCTACCACATGTTAACTTTGAGTATTCAAGTTTGTCTTTATCACATACAAACTGAATGGCTGAAAATCTTTTCTAGTTTTCATTCAAACAATTGTGCAAAGGAAATCTAGACTAAGTTGAATAATTTAGATTAATATGTTTTGTGTAAAAGACATCACTTTTTACAAAAAAATAAAAGTAAAATATTAGCATTAGAGGCTTTAAAATAAAATACTACAAGGAAGGGGTTTATGTATTTAGGAACTATATGATTTAACACATGTTATGGTAATTGTGATGAAAATATTTAATTTTTCTACCCTGAAGACCAAAAAGAAATAAAAACAAACAAACAAACAAACAAACAAACAAAGGGTTGTCAAAGTAACAAACTAGCAGCATCAGCGCAGAGAGACACAATCCTGCTGTTTCATCTGTGTGTGTGTGTGTGTGTGTGTGTGTGTGTGTGTGTGTGTGTGTGTGTGTGTGTGTGTGTGTAATGCATTCCAGTCTTAGTCACATGCAGGTCTGTGTATCTGTGGCAACAAAGGCTCTCATTCATTGAGAAGAAATAACTCATTCATTGTAATTCTCTCTCAATGTTTGTGAGTCTGTTTTTGTGTGTCCCGTGCGGTACGCACACACTAGTCCTCACAGACGTCTGTCAGCATACCGCATACTGTCTAAACTAAAACAATGACAATATAAACTGATACTACATGAAACCATCATGTATGATGCAGGGTAATCAAACTTGTTCTGTGTCTTTCCTCCCATAGTGTGTCGGGGAGGAGAACTGGGTCGATAGCCGGACAATTTACATTGGACATAAGGAGCCTCCTCCAGGAACTGAAGCTTTTATACAGCAAAGATTTCCTGACAACAGAATAGTCTCTTCAAAGGTCAGTGAAACACCCACCCACACAGATGCACACATATTCAAAGCAGGACTTGCTTCATCAGGATCCGCCTGCAATATCATGAGAGTTTAGAGGTGAAGAACGTGCAAACAGGTTTTATTCTTTCAGCTTTAAAATCAATTATGATTTGAGCGCAGCATCAGTGTCTAAACAAAAGGACACAGCAGAACAGAGCTGTTAGTACTCCAGCACTATTCATGCTTTGTTTTTAAAGCGTGGGCGACTTCTACTTGGTAATGGGACAAAGACTATTCAGTGAATGAGCTGTTTTGGGAAAGAACACTCTGTGCTGTGTTTTAATTTCAGTGATCAGTTTAGACCCGCTCCAACTTTTTGAAAATTTCATATCTGTGGTTCGTAAAATATATATTGTATATTTGCACTGGAATGCTTGATTATACCATTTCCCCCCCCGCTGTTAAAGCAAACAGCATCAGGGACTGGTAGAACCAGCTGGTATTTATGCTGGTTCCAACTGCTAAGCTGGTCTTGGAGTGGACTTTCTGTTGATTAATTCTGTCCCTCCAGTCTAAATGTCAGCTTGTTATAAACTGAGGCTATGCTGCATGAACATTAATTTTAGTTTTACAAGCTGTAAATGAAAGAAGCCTAGATTTCTGACCTGGATGTAATATTTACATCCAGTCGTAGTATGAAGAAAGATTTTGCTGATATGGTCCAACTGGCATAACTATCTATAACTAAGTCTCACTTACTACAGCACGTTAACCAGGCCTCTCTCAACTGTTCATCACAGGTCCTTTGAGTGTTTGAGGTTTGAGTTTGTACCAATAAACATTATTTTACATGTTGCCAAGAAAAGCTTCCTCCTGCTGCCTGATTTAAAAAAAACAAACAATAAAAGGAAAAAAGGAAAAAACATTTAGTAAACTCTACATTTGTCTGTTTTATAGCATATGTGTTCATGTGCAAAATTATGATTTCCTACCTATTACACGCAAAAACTACTGCAATTATTACTTTTAGGCTGGACTACTCTAATTCGTTATTATCAGGATGTCCTAAAAACTCCCTGGAAAGTGTTCAGTTAATCCAAAATGCTGCAGCAAGTGTACTGACAGGGACTAGAAAGAGAGAGCATATTTCTCCTATACTGGCCTATCTTCACTGGCTTCCTGTTAAATCCAGAGTTAAATGAAAATCCTGCTCCTCAAATACAAGATCTCACATCTTGAATAATCTGACCCCATCTTATCTTAATGACCTTGTAGTACCATATCACCCCATTAGAGCACTTTGCTCTCACACTGCAGGCCTACTTGTTGTTCCTAGAAAATTTAAAAGTAGAATGGGAGGGAGAGCCTTCAGTTTTCAGGCCCCTCTTCTATGGAACCAGCTTCCAGTTTGGATTCGGGAGACAGACACTATCTCTACTTTTAAGATTAGGCTTAAAACATTCCTTTTTGTTAAAGCATATAGTTAGGGCTGGATCACGTGACCAATGTTCCCTCTAAGCTGAGCGCGTGAGTAATCGCGCACTGCTGACATGGTTTAACCACACAGAAAATCTCCGCTGCGCACAAAAAAAAAAATCCAGCCTGAATTGGAATTAAAGTAAATACATGTATTTATTTTATTTTGCTGATTTTCTGTGCGCGGAGACTGTGTCAGCAGTGCGCGATTGCTCACGTGCTCAGCTTAGAGGGAACAGTGCACGTGACCCTGAATCCTCCCTTAGTTATGCTGCAATAGGCTGCTGGGGGATTCCCATGATGCATTGAGCATTTTTTCTTCAGTCACCTTTCTCTTTTTTTTTTTGCCTGTCCCGTTTAGTTCTTTTGCCATCAGAATTATTGTCTAAAGGCAAAGAAAGATGCCCAACGAATTTACTTTACCAAATTGACCATCCCAGCCTTGCCGTAATGGTCTATTTGATTCACCTTTTATTGTTTATTTTATTTATTTTTTATTTTCACTTGCTAGATACGGGACAGACTTGAATGAGGAAAAAAAAAGGGAGAAAGGAAGAGGGGGAAAAAACTGCGGAGAAGAGGGACTGGGATAAAGGGCAAAAAAACAAAAACCAACTAAATAAGCAGACAAAAAAAATACATATATCAATCACCTGGATCATCTGTTGAGAAAGAAAAAAGAAAACAAGCAGAAGAAAACGAGAGCAATATAGTAAACAACATCACGATGGTATATGGGAATATAACAGCAAATACTAAATATTAAACATTATTGTGCAGCACGTAATATCGACAGCGCACAGTGTGCTTTGCCAAAAAGGGTGTAGTTTGTGTGTGTGAGCACCCGTGTGTACACCTGTGAGCATGGACGCGCTTGTTTTTAAAAGGTTCCTTCATGTAATGATCTGCTAGAGGGTGTGGGGGGCCACAGCCCCGTCCACCAGGGCATGAAGCAGGTATGGAGGAGATCCAGACTCCAGACTTCCAGAGGCCCTCAGAACACAAGAGACCAAGGAAGACCAACAGAGGGGCAGCCGCGCCACTGTCCCAGAAAGAGCTTCAGTCACCTTTCTCACTCACTATGTGTTAATAGACCTCTCTGCATTGAGTCACTGGTTATTCTTAATCTCTGGCTCTCTTTCACGCCATGTCTTTTGTCCTGTCTTCCTCCACTTACCCCAACTGGTCACAGCAGATGACTGGCCCTCTCTGAGAAAGTTCTGCTGGAGGTTTCTTCCTGTTAAAAGGGAGTTTTTCCTTCCCACTGTCACCAGCTGAACTCAGCTGAACTCTTCTACTGGCTCACCACAAGGTTGTTGTCTCTCTCCTCTACTGTATATTTTGTACACTAATGACTGTCGCAGTACACAGGCCAACAGGCATTTCATTAAATACGCAGATGACACAGTCATTGTAAGCCTCCTTCATGGTGAAGAGGATTCCCATGGGCCTGTTGTGGATGAGTTTGTTTCGTGGTGTGATCAGTCCTTCTTAATGATTAACACCTTGAAAACCAAGGACATGGTTATTGACTTCAGGAAGACATCCCCCCATCCTGCACTAACAGTGGTAAATGGTGCAGCCATTGAACTGGTGGACAGTTATAAGTATTTGGGGGTTGTTCTTGTCCTAGTCTCTGTCCTTTGAGTCACATCTTGCTGCTACAGTGAAAAAGGTTCAACAACGACTGTACTTTTTAAGGAGGTTGAGAGGTTTTAATGTTTCATCTGAAATGATGACTCTTTTTTATAAAAGTTTTATTGAATCTGCTTTAACTTTCTGTATCATTGCTTGGTATGGTAATATGTCCCTGAATAATAAGACCAGACTTAACAACCTGGTTAAAGTGGCTGGCAAGATTCCAGGGAGGTCTCAGGTCCAGCTTGTGGACTTTTATAACAGGCAGGTGCTGAGGAAGGCAACCTCTGTCCTGTTGTGTTCAGATCATCCTCTCTTTAATGATTTTCAACTGCTTCCATCAGGTCGTCGTTATAAAGTGCCTGCAGTGAAGACAAAGAGACATAGATTGTCTTTTGTACCTACTGCTATTATCATAGTTAATAACACTAAACCATAAGTGTTGTTGCCATTGCACATTGCACTTTTTTGATGAAAAATCTAGGTTGTTTTCTCAGGCTTATATTATATTATATTATTTTGGTGAGTGTATGTGATGTGTTGGTTGTCTGTTTGTTTGTTTATTTGTACGGACATACTGCAAATCAATTTCCCGTTAGGGACAATAAAGTTACTATTGACCATTGACCAAAGCACTTTGTTGTATGATTGCTTGGGTTTTTTCTGTTGCATTATTGTACGGTCTTTACCTTTCAATATAAAGTGCTTTAAGGTGACTGTTGTTGTGATTTGGCGCTGTATAAATAAAATTGAATTGAATTGAATCTTGTCACTGTGCTGTCTTTGTTATTAGCAGCAGTACTTTTTTTTAATGCCAAAACCCAGTTAGTACTGGCACATTATGTTAGGGAATCTGATCTTAAGCCTCTTTGCTTTTGTTTCCATTATCATGGATAGATGTTGATAACACTGTGGGATCTATTTAAACTCTATATCTTTTTAATTAAACATAAGAAAATTTCTTGTTTCCAGTACACGTTTTGGAACTTCATCCCAAAGAATATGTTTGAGCAGTTCAGGAGAGTCGCCAACTTCTACTTTCTCATCATATTTCTGGTTCAGGTAAAACATTTTCTTGCTCACACTGACTGAACTTCACTACAAGGCTTCTGCAAAGCATGTTGTAAAGATAATTCATATTTTTCCTTAAGGGAGAGTTTTCCTTGTGTGCTGTTTATCTAGAGACGTCTGCTTTCTCTTGAATTTAATGGCACTTGCATCAGAAGCATACATTAGAAAAACTCAGCAGAAACATCTCTTTCTATGAATCATTATAGTCAATCAAAGAAATGTTTCACGTAGAAACATATTTTTCTTTATGCTTCATTATTGACATGTGCAGTTCAATATACAGAGAAAGTTTCTACCTTAAATTGCTCAAAGCTGGGAAACTCACACTAAAACTGTTGTGATAGATCAGAGGAAAAACGTGTATATTATGGGATTTCAGGGTGAGATGTCACTTTTACTATACTTATTCACCACTGTGAATAAGGGAACAGCTTAAAGTAGCTCCACTCATCATATTTATGTTATGTTTATATTTATGTTTAGTGCCATAAAGCTCAGACATGTTTTATTGCCTATTTATTGCTGTCTGTCATTTCTATATATTCTTCTTCCCCCGAAACCTTTTCTGCCGTTCATTTCTCTCTCTCGCTGTATGTTCATGTGTGCGGTCACTTCAGTTGATTATTGACACTCCCACCAGTCCGGTCACCAGCGGACTGCCACTGTTCTTTGTCATCACAGTCACCGCCATTAAACAGGTGAGTTCACCTAATGTGACTGTTGACAGTAAACACTACACCAGCAGCCACACCTGCAGCCACACATGTTCACTTTTACATCCTCCTCTCTGTCTCCTCCTGTCTCTCTTAGGGTTATGAGGACTGGTTGAGACACAAAGCAGACAAAGCTGTCAACCAGTGTTCTGTCCACGTGGTGCATCATGGCAAAGTGGTCCGCAAACAAAGCCGCAAACTCAGGGTGTGTGTGTGAAACCAGATAACTCACTCATCCCATCTAACAGAGCTTTGGTGCATTTGTTTTAGTGGCTCACACTGAGGAATTTTCCTGCTACTAAGCTCTCTGTACGTGTGTGTGTGTGTTAAAAGCAATTTAGCTTTAAAAGAACTTAGATTGATGTATGTTATGTAACGACATAAGACTGAAATGATATGAGCTTACTGCTGGTAAGTCATTAGGTGTGTTGCATTTGACTGCATTTTCCGTTCAGTGAGTGTATTTCTCTACTAAAGTGCTGCTAGGACTCCTCACTGATATGCTCACTTAGGTGGTCAGAGCCAGGAGCTCATTTAAATATGCAAAAAGCTCCAGCTGTTGGCTTCAAGGTATCAAGGCCCTGCATGTATTAGAAGTAAACATTTGTTGTCTCGGTCTGTGTGACAGGTTGGAGATGTGGTCTTGGTGAAAGAAGATGAGACTTTTCCCTGTGATCTCATTCTCCTCTCCTCGTCTCGAGATGACGGGACCTGCTTTGTTACTACAGCCAGCCTGGATGGAGAGAGCAGTCACAAGGTGTGCTGGATAAACTTAATCCACTTAAATATGTACTAGATGCATTATGATTTGCTGTGATTTATGTTTTTCTCTGTCCATTTATCCATTCATTCATCTAACTCTTAATCCATTCCCTTATTGCTTTTCTTATTTCCCTTCATCTCCCTTCCGCCCTCTGTCACCATGCCACAACGTGTGTCTTTAATACTTCTCCTCCTGTGTTGCCTTATTACTTACACTCCCATTATCTTTCTCTCTTTTTTCATTTACCCATCCATTTCTTCTGTTTTCCTTCCCTCTTCCAACCTAGACATATTATGCAGTTCAGGAAACCAAAGCTTACAACACAGAGAAAGAGGTGGACACGATCCATGCCACAATAGAATGTGAACAACCGCAGCCAGACCTGTACAAGTCAGTAACACACACACACACACACACACACACACACACACACACACACACACACACACACACACTTGAACAAAGTGTTCTTGCAAAATAAATGTGCCTTATCTCACTTCTTTTCTTCCCACACAGATTCGTGGGGCGTATCAACATCTACATGACCAATGAGCCAGTGGCAAGGTAAAATAACACAAAAATATTACACTTTTATATTAAAGATCATTAAAGAAATCAACATGTTTCTATTGTATTCACCCATCATTCAAAAATAAAATTCAAAACCATCCAGACATGTGTTAAATTTCTTTGATGACAAAGTGTGATGCTGCTCAATCTTTCAAAGAAGATTTCGCATTTCTGCAGAATGACGACTTCGTGTGAAGCTTACCTTTTTATCTTAATTAGATTTAATTGAGCACAGCATTAGTTCACCTCAGCTGCAATGCCAGCAGATCAGCTGATAACAATCCAAGCCCCCATCAGCTGATGGCTCACCTGATACACCTCTGCATCCATTTGGCAAATCTCTTATGGAGTACACTACTATTTTTTTCTTTCCCTCAGTTGCTGCACTGCTGCAGGATGCTTTGAAACCCACTTTTACTCTGCAGCTGACTTTTTAAGTGCCATATCTGTTGTTCTTGGATTATGCTTTTCCTGTCTCTGGCTTTCTGTATATGTGCATGGAATGGTGGGGAATTCCCAGAACAGAGCCATGCTGCCAGATATAAAGTTCTTCAGATGGAAATGGCATACCTTATTTGGCTCTTACTAGATTCAAGATTCAAGATTCTTTATTTGTCACATGCATAGTTATACAAGTATAACACGCAGTGAAATATAATAATAATAATAATAATAATAATAATAATAATAATAATAATAATATAATAATAATAATATTAGATCTTTTTGTTTGTGAAAGAAATACATGATTGTTTATCATCTGGACTGTCTGCAGGCCGTTAGGATCAGAGAACCTGTTGCTCCGAGGAGCCACACTCAAGAACACTGAATATATCTATGGTAATTCTACACAATTAATGATAAATGTTAGAGATTACCTCAACTTTGTACTTTTTAATATTCTTTTTTTTTTTATGTACAGTGCAGCATTTTGAATGAGACTTTTCCTTTTCCCCTCTGTAGCTGTGGTCATCTACACTGGCATGGAAACCAAGATGGCTCTCAATTACCAGTCCAAGTCTCAGAAACGATCTGCAGTGGAAAAGTAAGCTCTTTTCGTTTCCTCCTCTTTCATTTTTATATTATATTATGAATTGTTTCTGAAAGGAGCCTATTAGCAACGATCAGTGCTCTCATGCAAGTTTCACAGTCTTTGGCTGTTTCTGTGCTAACCAGCTTAGATAATAACTGAAATTTTTCTTACCCGTCCTTAGAGCCATCTGTTCACTTCTCATGTCTTGGTTTATTCATTGAGACTTAAGTGTCTGTGTGTGTCTCTTTGGCTCGCTGCGCTGACTGGATCAATTTTCTTTCCATCTGGCGTAGACAGTGTCTTTGTATCCAGATGTATAAATGAGTGACTGTAGGTGGATTACATTCACACTTGCTCACTACGTGTGTCTCATTAACTCGTCGGCTCATTGACTCAGCTCAGAGTAAATGTCTTGTCTCAGCTGTTCCCCTTTTTCAAGTTTGAATATTCTGATGAGTATACTGAGTTGTTTTCCAAGTTACCTTTTACATGGTGGACTGGGTTGTGAGTCTTTCTGGGTTTTAGTGCTTTTATGTTTTTTAGTTCCTGTTTGTTAAAATTGCCAAATGGCTGACTGGCAGTCAAAAATCTCTTATGGATTGTTTCTAACTCCCTTTCAAACTACTTTCATTTGCACCTGCACACACTTGTGCTTTTTACACTCTCAACCACAGTGGGAAATGGTACCAAAATAGTAGAAATAGTACCAGGGCCCCAAGCTCCGCCCCTTATTTTTTTGTGTTTGCACTCATGAGAACATGTGTTATCACCAAGAGAAAAGAGGGATGAAACACAAGAAACACAATCATAGCAGTTCAACATGTGATACAAGACACTTAAGCACATGCTACACAAAGTCTAAAGCTTAGAACCTGTATATGTGAATTATATAAACATGTGATCTGCCACAAACTGCCATGCTCCATCTCTCCACTTAGTCATATTAAATTCTACTCTGGAGGTTGTGCGTAATCTCTCAGGGAAAGAATAAAGCACACAAGTCATAAAGACAGATCAATTCAGGAAAAATGTAATGAAGTCAATGGAATGTTTTAAGGGAGGCACAGACTCCTCCATCCTTGGCAGATAGTTTCCATAATCCTTTTTTTTCAAATGGGGTTTTCAATCCAAATTTTTGTCCACATTGTTCAAAGCAGATTAATGAAAAACTCATCTATCTATCACTATCATGAAGAAATATGTCACAGATCTTTAACTTCTCCCTCTGCAGGTCAATGAATGCCTACTTGGTGGTCTATCTGTGCATTCTCATCAGCAAAGCTCTCATCAACACGGCACTGAAATACGTGTGGCAGTCCGACCCCAACAAAGACGAGCCCTTTTACAACCAGAAGACGGAAGTTGAGAGACAGAGACACGTTGTGAGTCTTGAATCCTGGAAAATAAAAATATTTCGATCCCCTCTTTATTGTCTCACACGTTCTTCGTTCTCCTCCTCCTCAGGTAATCAGGGCGTTCACTGACTTTTTGGCCTTCATGGTTCTTTTCAACTACATCATTCCCGTGTCCATGTATGTCACTGTGGAGATGCAGAAGTTCCTGGGCTCCTACTTCATCATGTGGGACGATGAAATGTTTGATGAGGAGCTGGGGGAGAGAGCTGTGGTCAACACATCAGACTTGAATGAGGAACTGGGGCAGGTAGCAAAGTGTACTTCACTCCGGGCAGAATAATGAGCAAAGAAACATTACTGTATGGAAAAGTGAGTTAGAGATAAGAATAAAAAAACACTTACCCTGCTTTCTTTCCAGGTGGAGTATGTGTTTACAGACAAGACAGGAACGCTAACAGAGAACAACATGGAGTTTATAGAGTGCTGTGTGGATGGACACGTTTATGTACCTCACGCTATCTGTAATGGACAGGTAAAACGTTCAGTCCCACTAGATTGATCTGTTAAGATATTCAGCTTCAGCCATGAACTTTTCTTACTACAAGCCTCATTCATACACAGTCCTACAAGCACTTTCTTTTCTGTGCTTAAGCACTTTGAGCCTGACTTTCACATAATCACACTGCAGTGGATGCACTGGGGGAAACTCAGTTCAGGGTTCAGGTATTTTGTCCAAGGATACTTTGGCATGCAGACTAGAAGAGCGACGGATTGAACCACCAGCCTTCCAATTAGTAGATGTTGTGGGTGTTTCAGTGTATGCATGAAAGAACCACAGTTTGTATGGATGCAGCTTGCTAATAAGACTTGCTGGATAATGTTGTGCATTTCTAAAGATACAAATAAAGGCACTCTAAAGGAGATTCCAAGGGTGGTTCAAAACCATTTTAATGATGCCACACTACTTCCATCCTTTATATACAGTCTCTTTGGACAAGGTAAAGATGGATCAATGTTTGTGATTGATTCATTTATAGCCTTTCATTTATTTACAAAGAGTTCATATTTTTATGTAATGGAGGTGTAAAAATCAAATGACAGAAAGGCAACAGTTTAGGCCTATTTTAGGGTTTTTTTGTTTGTGTGTTTTATCTAATAAAAATCTGTGAGAAGAATGTAACATTCATGCGTTTAGTCATTTCTGTGTTTTCAATGGATTATTACAGATTTCCTGACAATAAAACTCCTGGGCATTGTGCGTTTAGTGTAATCATCTGTGTTCAGTGCTTAATGGTCATACAAGGAAATCAAATTGTGCCTGCAAGTCTTGCTGCTGTTTATTGAGCCATATGTCTATTTATGTTTGCCAAGTAACTGATCATGAGCATTAATTGACAAGTCAGCAGCTCATACAACCTTAAATGTGATGAACAGACGGTCTGTTGTAATTTTAGGAGGGATAAGTTGTTGTGTTGTAATATTATTACAATTTACTCCTTTTAACATAGGACTTCAAACATCAGAGTAAAGAGGTTACTGTCACATAAACATGGACATCGTGCTGTATATGTCAAGTCTTAGAATCAAGCTTTAATAGTAAAATGCCATATGTACATATCATCATAGCCTGTGTTTGATAACCAGTGACCCCCAGAGTGATCTGTGGTCTGTATGTCTGTAGGTGATGCCTGGAGCTGTCGGTATGGACATGATCGACTCATCCCCAGGTCCTGCAGCCAGGGTAAGTGCAGACTCGCTTTGAATGTGCGTTTGTGGTTCGTGCGAATGAGGGTAATCTAGTGTCGGCCGTCCACTGCAGGAGCACGAGGAGCTGTTTTTCCGGGCGTTGTGTTTGTGCCACACGGTGCAGGTGAAAGAGGAGGATACTGTAGATGGGATCAAACATGGCATTCACCAGGGCAAGTCCACTTCCTTCTACATCTCCTCCTCTCCTGACGAGGTTGCACTGGTGGAGGGCATGAAGAGGTGCAGCACACACACACACTCACGTTACATACAATGGCAGCAGTAATCGCTGCTGCATTCAGAAGAATTTCGTTTTCCCATTTTTCTATTTCTGTTTTTTGGACATTCATTTTATTCACTCCAATAATGGTTGTTCTGTGCTGCAGGCTCGGTTTCACCTATCTGAGGCTCAAGGACGGTCAGATGGAAATCTTAAATAGGGAGGATGAAGTTGAAAAGTGAGTGTGCCGCTTTAAGCAACGTTATTGTTCTCTGTGAACCTTGAAAATGAGATGACTATTGTTATTTTTATCTGTTTTTAACTTCTTTAATTGATAGTTGCTTATTATTTTTTCAGTAGCATTTGTGTGATTTTCTTCCTGTTTTTATCAGGTTTGAACTGCTAGAGGTTTTGACATTTGACTCAGTCCGACGGAGGATGAGCGTTATCGTCAAGGCCAGCACTGGTAATGCACACAAAACTATATATGTATATTCTTTATATTGATTTCTATGTGTCTGTGTTTATGTTTTTCTTTAATCCGATCCTCTTTTTTTCTGTGTATGCGTTTGAGCAGGTGAGGTTTATCTCTTCTGTAAAGGTGCAGACTCCTCTATCTTCCCAAGGGTCATCTCAGGCAAAGTGGATCAGGTCCGAGCTCGAGTGGAGCAAAATGCAGTGGTGAGAGAGCACAAACACACACACACACACACACACACGTGCAGGCTCACTCTCATCTTTCTCATATCGTTATAGGCTCATACAATATAACAGGAAGTTGTTTTTTCCTGAAAGATTGTGGCTCAAGAGTTTGGAGTTCGCCTTATAGTTGGAAGGTTGCCGGTTCGAGCCCCCACTTGGACAGTCTCGGTCGTTGTGTCCTTGGCCAAGACACTTCACCCGTTGCTTACTAGTGGTGGTCAGAGGGCCCGGTGGCGCCAGTGTCCGGCAGCCTCGCCTCTGTCGGTGTGCCCCAGGGTGGCTGTGGATACAATGTAGCTTGCCATCACCAGTGTGTGAATGGGTGGATGACTGGATGTGTAAAGCGCTTTGGGGTCCTTAGGGACTACAGGCCAATTACCATTATCTAAGTTTTTTGCATGGTTACAGTTTACACAACCACATGAGAAGCATCATGTAGTTCCATTAAACAGAACTTCTTTCTAGGTGGATCTGGTGTGGCCTGTAATTGACAAAAGCACAAGTCTGTTTTGTTTTTTTTATTAACATGTATTTAATAATTGTATCAGCACAGTCTTTCTATCTGTGGGACTGGCGTAGGATTTGGTCAGAAGATGGAAAGAAGAAGATTTCTTTAAATACTGAACAGAACCATAAACAGTGATGGACTCTGCATACTGTTTTCTTTATACACCCACAAAATCCTTGTGGGAAAAGTAGGAAATGCTAATAAGTAGACAGATAGTAAGAGAGTGCACCTAACTAAGCAGTCAACTGCAAAATCTCATAATGACTTCCAAAGTGCAAAAATAAATATCGCAGTCTGAATAAGACTATTTAAAGTTCAGTTTACCCATGAAAATACCACGATAGCTTCAATTTGCATGCAGTAAAAAGCAGACGAGTGACACAAATGTTGCTGTGGTTGCAGCTACAGATAAATCACAGGTTTCTTTGGAAACTGAAAAATATGTGGTGAGTGTTGTACTAGTGAGGCTGAATGGGTAGTTTGCATCCACCCACCATACACTCATATTCAGAGGCTGTATTCAAGAAACAGTGTTTTATGTAGATTTGTTTTTATTGAGTCTTAAATATATACCAGCCTGACCTTGTGTGAATCTCTGTTCTCCACCAGGAGGGTTTGAGGACACTTTGTGTTGCCTATCGCTCTCTGAGCCCAGAACAGTACGAGGAGGTTTTCCAACTGCTGAACAGAGCTAAGTTAGCATTACAAGACCGAGACAAACAGCTGGCAGAGGCTTACGACCTCATCGAGAAGGACCTGATACTGCTGGGAGCAACTGCTGTCGAGGACAGGTGCTGAATGTTTTTTGGTATTAAGGACACCTAAATGACAAATTATATCAACATCCTGCACTTTTTTTTCATCAAAGGTTTTCCTGTACAGCTGGTAGCTTGGCAACATAACCACAATTTATATTGCATGCTGTTGTCATTTCAGTTATTTGTCCTTCTAAGTGCAAATTTTACGTGAAATGCCCTTTCAAAAATTACACTATGCACCTTTTTTTTCCTATAAATGTCTAAACCCCTTCAGCTCAAGTGACTCTTAACATTACAGTAATTCTGTGTCTGCTGCCATGGACAGTGCTGTCCTAGTTCTGAGTGAACCAAAGTGAGTGAGGGAAAGTGGCAGTTTAACCCTCCAATCACACACGTGCCACTAAGGCAATTATAGTGCAGGCTTAAAACTACTTGTCAGCCCAGAGGGCGTTTCACCCATCCAGCACAGAGAGGAAATAATCCACGTGCTGGAGTACTGCACAGTTGAGCTGTTGTTGAATAAAAGGTAAAGAGAAATAAAAGAAACCTATTTATTTAATGCAGCTAAAAACATGCCACCTCTTGTTTCTTGGCTGCGTACCAGGCTACAGGAAAAAGCAGCAGACACCATTGAGTCTCTGCACAAAGCTGGTATAAAGGTGTGGGTGCTGACAGGAGACAAGATGGAGACTGCAGCTGCAACGTGCTATGCCAGCAAGCTGTTTCATCGCAACACCCAAATCCTGGAGCTGACCACCAAACGCACTGAGGAGCAGAGCCTTCACGACGTCCTGTTTGAATTGAGCAGGACGGTCCTTAGGCAGCATGGGGGCATGACCCGGGACACCTTCTCTGAGTGGGTATTATGTTCACAGCATGCTTCAGATAGTGTCATCCTGCAGTTACTCGTATTTGACAGGTTTTGTGTTTTTTTTCCAGGCTATCAGGTGATTGCACCGACTATGGTCTGATCATTGACGGAGCTACCCTCTCTGCTGTAATGAGGCCCGGCCAGGAGGGCTCAAACTCAGGGAATTACAAAGAGAAATTCTTGGAAATCTGCCGGAACTGCAGTGCCGTGCTCTGCTGTCGAATGGCGCCACTTCAGAAAGCACAGGTACGAAGGCCATCTGTACTCTGAGTTTCACTGTGAAACAGATGTTCTCACTCATGTCATTAAGATTCAGATGGATGCTAAGCTGAAATCCACAACCTGCAGATTGTCAAGTTAATCAAAGCCTCGGAGGAGCACCCAATCACGCTGGCCATTGGAGACGGAGCTAATGATGTCAGCATGATCCTGGAGGCCCACGTTGGTATTGGTTAGTATTCTGTCTATTCCTATGCAACATGCCACACTCTGGTAAAGTTTGTTTCCTTCTTAATACAGCTTCAATTTGAAGAAACTAGAAATTCTTAAAAGCAGTCCCTTGTGTACAGAAGTCAGCAGTGTGTACAGCACCTGCATTCACACAAAATCCTTTTCCACACAAAAAATGTACTTTTGAATTTCCAAAACTAAATTTATGCAGAAGTGTTAAAACTGTTAGAACCATACTATTATCATTGCGATAATACTTTGCCCTGTAAATGGTCACAACGCAGGCATTATGGGTAAGGAGGGTCGCCAGGCAGTGAGGAACAGCGACTACGCCATCCCGAAGTTCAAACACCTCAAGAAGATGCTGCTCGTCCACGGACACTATTACTACATACGCATCTCTGAACTTGTACAATATTTCTTCTACAAGGTAGTCGCCCTGAACATGTTTTGAGTTTACTTCTTTTTAAAACTTTGTATAGTTTTTTAATTTGTTTTAAGATGATTGTAATTGCGGAGTCTGTGGCTTTAGCCTAAGTGTGCAGGAATGCTTTGTGTGAGATTTAATTTATTAATTTGTTTAGTTCATTAATTTTCATATTTTTGATATTTATACTCTGTAAAATTAGCGTTCAGCAACAAAAAGACCTGTACATATTTAAATTGTTGTTCTTTCTTTTCGCAGAATGTCTGTTTCATTTTCCCCCAGTTCCTCTACCAGTTCTTTTGTGGCTTCTCACAACAGGTGTGCACTCACAAAACCTAAATACCATAAAAACAACAAGAACAAAAATACTAACAGGGCTCTCTTTCCCAAACCCCAGCCGCTGTATGACACGGCTTACCTGACTCTCTACAACATCAGCTTCACCTCGCTGCCCATTCTGCTCTACAGTCTCATCGAGCAGCACATAAATATGGACATCCTGAAGAAAGACCCTTGTCTCTACAGGTGGATTTCTGTTTAAGATTGTCATGTCAGAAATGTGTCGTTTAGTAAGACTGCAAATCGACCAGCTGGATCGACTCTAATATCACATGTTCTTCAGGAACTTGTTCTCATGACATGAAAATTAGGAAAAGAAATTATCTCCATGTTTCAGTAATCCAGTCCTCTGCAGCAGATAATGAACCATCTGTTTTATACAAAGCAGACTGCGTGGTAGTTGGATTCTTCCGGAGATGAACTGTAACAAGAACAGTGTTGAGTTAAAGTCGTCTAAGCAACAGAAAATATAAATATTTCAATAATTCTTTAGACACTTTATACACTTTAAAATTCTAACAGCCTCCAGGTGCAAAGTAATAGCAGATGATTTGGTGTTTTACTCTGATTCATTTATATTTACATTACAGTTTATTTTACATCCATCATATGGCAGATAACCGCCTTCTTGGATTTGGTTTTGCATGTGTTCAGAGTTTGAAAAGCTACGTTTTTAGCTTTACTCTTAAGTTGTATTCTTCCAAAAAAGAATCAACCTTTCCCACAAACAATGACGCTGTCTGTATTGATGTATGTATTATACTATTAGAGACTCATTGGCTGTGAGGCAGGCAGTGTACTGTGGTATTAATCTATAAACATGTGATCTCTGTTCTGTATATCTACACAGAGATATTGCTAAGAACTCTTTGCTGCGGTGGCCCACCTTCATATACTGGACAGTCTTGGGCGTTTATGATGCCATTGTGATGTTCTTTGGTGCTTACTTCCTGTTTGACAACACCACCTTCACCAGCAATGGACAGGTAATAACCATGTGGCTTTGACAGGCTCTTTAATTGAAACAAGGAGAAAAAGGCCTGGAAAATATTTAAAGTAAAGTTCAAAGTAAAGGAAAAATAGTAACTGGCTATTTTATCTATAGGCTACTTCAGTTTTCCACAAGCTCCATCTGTTTTCTGTTTGTCATCTGACTTTTTAGTCTTCTTGTGGTGTTTGGGGTTAGTTAGGGAACATAGTGACAGTGTTTTAGGTCTCAGCTTGTTCCTCAACCACATTTTGCTCTGTAAGCAAAATGGATTTACTTTTAAATATACTGGCTGTACTGTGCTTTGCTGACAGGTTTTAATGGCCTGGCTAATGCCTGACACGTAGTTTATTGTATTGCTTGCAGAAACTGATCAAGTTGTAGCACAAACTAACATTAAACCTGTAGTGTAAATGGATCTGGTATTATAAATGTATTTTCCTGACACTGCACATTATTGTGTTTGAAAAAGTAACTATCTGGTAGTTACATGTAGTTATGAGATAATTATGGTCAAGTAATTTCTCATAATAATGAACTTGTACTGGATGGTTATTTATTTCACTTGAAAATGCAGGTTGTTGGCTGATAAAGTTTGAAGACTATTTTGCCTTTTAGTAAATAATATTTAATGTCAGTTGGATAATTATATATATATAGATGTTTAAGTAAAATCTGATGACGTGTGGTTTATATCTAAGGCCTTATTTAGACTTCTGCGGGAAATCTTTTTAGAGCCCATAACGTAACCTACATAAGTGGCCGATGCTATTGGCAGGATTCACACTCGTGCTGGTGCATTATGTGGTAATTACCACGTGGTTGTGTCCCAGATAAAATACTGGTTTGCGGTTACGCAGCAGGTAACAGCATAGATTTCCCGCTGAAGCATAAATCTCTAGTAAGACACGACAGCATGGCGGGGTTCCCATCATCTTCCTCTCTGTTCTCTATTTGGTTTGTTTAATTTCTCAAGCTGCATTACTCTCCCAGAAACATGTTGAACTGTTTTTGAGTTGCTTGATTTCACTTGGGTTTTCTTCTTCTTTTTTTTGCATCCAATTCTTTTCAATTTTTTTCCTTTCAGCCATAAAACTGTTTATGTTATTATGATTTTCTTCTGGTCACATGCTCTTCTTCTTCCTATCCTCTTACCTTTGTGTTGCTTTTTCTTTTTGCTTCTCTTTCCTCCTCCCAGCTAATGACAACCAACACACAGATGGTAAGCCTGTCGCTGTCTCTCTGTCGTCTCTCCTTAGTTTCACTTCCCTGTTTCGCCACCGTCACACAGCCTGATACAAACTGCTGTTCATCTCATGTCCGGCCCTCAGTGCTTGCTGTAGATACGTCAGCTGTAGGCTTTTCTGTAGTGACTCGCTGTTTCCCAGACCCATGCTCATGTGTCCAGCTGTCAGTGACCAAACACCTTAGTTATACATCCTGTGTGCTTTGTTTGTGGCAGATGTTAGGACTTCTCTTAAAAGCAGGGCATAAGTGCTCCTGCTTCCATTATGTAACAGTTAGAGATCATTGCCTAAAGCATTACAACTTTTTATAGGATTACTTATAAACACATAAACAGGAAGCAAATCTGAAGCTTTTGAAGTGTTAGAAAAAGAAAAGGTGAAAGAAAAACATTGAAATGCATCTGATCAATGATAAAAATCATTTTTCTGCCTCATGCGAGTGTTTCTGTACAATTTATGTTGTAATGTATCTGATAGTAGCTTGTACTATACTTGTACTAACAATGTAAAAATCAGAGCTGCATTTGGAAGCTGCCTCTGAAAAGCTTTTATTTTATCATTTCATGCTCATCATTTTTATTTTTTAACTTTATTTATCACGTTTCACCCAAGGTGCCTGTTTTTAGCAGAAGTATAGTGTAGCCCAAGCAGTTAGATGACCTTCAGTGTACCCATACTTTAAATTTTATGATACTAGTTCATTTTTGGTTTTGGGCTTCATCTTATTGCCACAGGCCTGTGAAAAAAGAAAATCATGCAACAGTCACTTCTCAGTTATGGTGTGCTAGAATCACTATGTTCCCCATGTACCTCTTAATATGACACCTCAGAATAATTACAATAAAGGGAAAATATGCCAGTTTTAGTGCTGCACAAAATGCTGAAGGAGCTCATTGTATAAGTTGTAGTGAAGAAGCTGCCCTGCATCGTGGTGGTCTTAAATGTGCACGATGACTTTTTTAGTGTTCATGTAAAAGGGTTTCACTCACAGAAGAGACTGATAGGAATATTCAGCTATACAATCACATCATCCTCCTGTTTTCCATCCATCAGTCATCTGATAACCAGCTCCTCACCTGAATGTTGCTACCTGAGCACCCTGCCATCTGTTTGATTGATTGATTCCTTACTTGAATATGTCAACTTTTACCTCATAGCCTAGTCATGTCATCCGAAAAGCATGTTAACGCAGGTGTGCTGAGCATTTAAGTACTGAATAAGCACAAGTCAAATTATTTACTTTAACAGTTGCTTAGAATCTGTTCACATCAAACATACAATAAAATAAATAAAACAAAAAAAACAAGAAGTTGAAAGTGTTTCATGCACAAATCTCCTGATCAATAACAGCAGCTGCTTTTTTACCTTCTGCAGATGTTTGGAAACTGGACATTTGGGACACTCGTCTTCACTGTGCTTGTCTTCACTGTTACATTCAAGGTAACCACACAGACACATCAGAACATCACAGAAACACCCAGGCAAGTCTGGCTCCAGTCTCACTTCCATCGTCTCTGTGTCGTAGCTGGCCCTAGATACTCATTACTGGACTTGGATCAATCATTTCGTTATCTGGGGCTCACTGATCTTCTTTGTGGTATTCTCCCTGCTGTGGGGCGGAATCATCTGGTATGATTAAAGAAATATTTTTGTATTTAAATGCTGGATGTATTCCTTAAATGTTTACTTGATGTAAAACTGTGTCAGTCAGAGTGACGTTTTATTAGATGTTTTATTGCATTTGTTTTCATGCAGTCGTTTCCTCTCTTACAGGCCATTCCTCAACTACCAGAGAATGTACTATGTGTTCATGCAGATGTTGTCCAGTGGCCCAGCCTGGCTCAGTATAATCCTTTTGATAACAGCCAGTCTGTTGCCAGATGTGGTGAAGAAGGTCATATGGAGGACACTGTGGCCCACCACTACTGAGCGCATACAGGTGGGCACAAATGCTTGCAGAAATAGAGAGTAATTGCATAAAAAACTAAAAGAGGACTAATCTTTTTTAAAGTATTATGAATATTTTGGAATAATTGCAGTAATGCAAGAAGACTGATGACCACACATCCCGTAAATATTTTGCTTCCTGCCAAAGTAGGACGTGTTCGTTAACCATTACTTCATTTGTTCTTCAATAAATGTTGCTGCTTCTTTTCTACATGAATATTAATAATGAAAAAAATGCACGAAAGCTCAGTTTACACAGGTCAAACAGCGCCCCCTGCCTTTTGCAAGGCAGAAATCAATTTTGTATATTTACCTACAAGCTACCTGCGTTTACTGTTTATTATTCACTGGGATGTTTCAGTTCCTGACATGTCGAACTGACAATTGTGGGTCAGCAGAGGTATGCAGGGTGTGGCTACATCCCTGCTTTGGTAGTTAAGCCTCTGTGTCTGTGTGCAGCGCTCCTTTAATTTTTAAGACGAGTGCGCACAATAGTGTGTATTTTCTTTAGCGGTTAACACTCAGAGTTCTGTGTTTTATTAATGGAGAATAAGAACAGTGTCCTCTGCTGAACCAGGAGTGCCTCTAAAGGCATTAATTGTTAATGGGTTGCAGTGTGGAAATGTGCATTAGAGTTTCATAAACAGTGTATAAAAGAAGGAAAATTGCAATCGAAACTTTATTTCCAGAGCAGTTTTGAAAATGAACGTTAAATAATGCTGCACAGTAAGAAGAAAGAAGGAAAGATGGGATAAAAAAAACATCCTGCTTATGTAAAAAAGAGAATAAACTCAAAGCTATGGACTGATTTCAACTCTGAGGCGCTGAAAGAGCAGCGTTAACAGCAGTTATTTATCTGATGCATACTGATTCATCAGGACTGAAAGATTGGACCAGAAAAACACGATTAGGTGTATAAACACTGACACGTGGCTCAGAAATAATGAATGGCAGAAGGCATTCATTAGCAGCAAAATACTGAAATATTCAGTATTCCACTGAAAGTTGACAGAAGAAATTATGTCCATAAAAAAATAAGACGATATAATGATACATAATATATGAAGCACTGGGATCCAGTTACAGTGGAGTTACTGAAAAACACAACACAAATGTTTTTGTATGAGTAGGTGCATTGTATGGATAGCACTAGATGAGTGATGTCAGCCTTTCTGGGAAGGCTGCAGTGCAGTCTGCTTCACTTCCTTTTCCTACAGATACTAATTATTTCTCCCTCTACATCCCAAACTCATTTTCCTATAACCTCCCTGATAACTGTGGTTGTGGAGAGCTAATAACCATCACCAAAGACTTTCCAGTATGATCCAGTCTCTCCTGAGAAGCCTAAGAAGAATGTTTACATGCTGCTGTCTATCTCATAAACTGATCACGTGGCATTTTGGAAGATCTGACATGTTTCTTTCCCAGCTGTAACTCTTCCCTGCCTTTGTTCACCCCTCCTGATCTCTTGCTTCCTCCTCCTTCTCCCTCTGTGGTTCTCCTCCCTGGCAGACTAAGCGTCGGTGCCTTGCCTCCGAGCCTTCCACCATCTTTATGCTGTCTCAGACCTCCAGCAGAATCAGTTTCTAACCCAGCCCTTCTGTAGGTGACCCTCAGCCTTTCCTACTGTCTCGTCTTTCTCTTTATTTTCCTTTCAGTCTGTATCCTGTTACTTTGTCATTTCCACTGTTTTGCATGAAGTTACAGTCTTATCTGACTGCATGCCTTTGCATCTACATCTTGATTCAGTGTGGCCTTAATCACCTTTTGTTTTAGAAACCACTCTTACTTTGATGCTTCAATTTTGAGTCCGTATGGTAGATGTGTTTGTCTTCAAATGTGTGTGTGTGTGTATATTTGCAGCAAGGGAGAGATAATAAAAGGTATGAGAGGGCCCTGGCCTACATGAGCTCTGATTCCTTGTTGATGGAGTAGCTGTCACAGAAGCCTACAGGGCTTCAGCACGGTAAAATGCACACGTTGCTGCTGTGTGATGGTGGGTTAACTGGTGTGGTGTGCGGTTTGACTTTGGGTTGTTGTACTTGACTAACACAAGGGTTGGAGTGTGTGCTTTATTTGTATGAAGGTCCTAAAAGCTCAACCATTTTCTTCAGGTATTTCAACTGACTTTACTTCCAGCTGGGTGATTTCTCACACGGAGCTTTAGCACCATCTAGTGGTATAATGTGTTGCTACAGAGACAGAAAAGTAATATTTGCAGAGGAAATGAACGCATGTTTAGCTTTTTGTTGACATTTGCATGTTTTTGGTGTTTATGATTTATTATTTTTTTGTTGCTCTTAACATGCTTGCTTTTAAACCTGAACAGAATGGATGGAAAATTTAACCTCACAGCTGGCAAATTAAACTAAAGGAAATGAAATACTTTATTCATTTAAAAACAACTGAAGCTTGAGGATGTAGCATGGTGCCCAGGATCAGGTGCCTGCAGTATGCAGATGTATTCATATTTGTTAGTGTTAGGTAATAAATATATAATCTTAAATGCTTATATGCTGATTATATTGGTTTATATAAGAGAGGCCCAGACTTAGTTATAAGGAGCATTAATAAGTTGCTCTAACAGCACATAATGCTCATTGCTCCCATTGAGCCTTGGGGGCATTGGTGGGGTTGATGGCTATC